>NC_056731.1:1481090407-1481222907 GCF_019279795.1 Protopterus annectens | reverse complement strand
CTGCCTTTTACAAACCCGAACTGGGTGGGGTCCTGAGTTTGGAGATTACCAATGTCATTGCTTATAAGCTCCATGATGATATGCTCCGTAGCCTTGCAGACCAGACTCATTAGGCTAATTGGGCTGTAGTTTCCGGGGTCTGTGGTGGCTCCCCCTTTGTGGAGTGGGATAACTGTCACTGTGCGCCATTCAGTGGGCACATAGCCTGAGGTGAGGCTATGATTGAACATGGTACTTAGGTGGGGTGCCAGTTCATTCTGTAGTTCATGTAGAACACAGCCTGGGATGTCGTCAGGTCCCATGGATGCTGTGTTCTTGGCTTTGGATAGTGTGTTTTTTACCTGTGCAGCTGTGATTACAGGAACTTTGCATTCTTCTGGTATAGAGATGGGCCCTTTAGGGGATGACAGAGGGGTAAAGTTAGCACTGAACCTATCTGCCAGGATGTTGGCAATATCCGTTGGTTCTGTATATTCAGTGCCATTGTGCTGTAACTCAGAGCAGATCTGAGTGTTGCCATTGAGATTCTTGACATAGCTATAGAATGCTTTGTTGTTGTCTATAGAGTCAGTGGTGATTTTGTTTTCATAACTAGCTTTGGAGGATTTTATGAGGGATCTCAGCTTCTTACTGAAGCTTACCAGGGAGTTTCTCCAATCATGGGATTTTACTCTTTTTTGCAACAGTTTCTTTCTTCTGTTGTAGAGTTTGTTTATGGCAGGGGACCACCAGATTGGCTTCCTTTTTTTGGAGGCTAGCATCTTGGTTCTGTTAGGGATTGCATGATCCATGCACTCATGTAAGTGCTTATAAAGTGCATTTGTGTAGGATTCAGCAGTCATACCTCTATTGTCCATCAGCATGGGTGTCGTGAAGTTTGCCACTTCTGTCTTAAGAAGCGTGAAGTTGGCTTTGGAGAAATTTTTTACTGTGGTTTCCCTAATGGGGGGTGGGGGAGGGATGTGGATGTCTAGGGTGATTAGCTTATGGTCAGATCTGACCAACGAGAAACTGACCTCTGGTGTGGAGCACCGGTTGCCCATGTTGGTAATAACCAGGTCTAGGATATTGCTGCCCCTGGTGGGGTGTGGATAAGTTGATCCATGGCATTGGAATTTATGAATTCCAGAAAACGTTGAGCACAAGAGTTGGTACACGAGTAATTTTCCCAGTTAATGGTAGGGTAGTTGAAATCGCCCATTATTAGGGTGTTAGGTTGTACCCTAATATTTTCCAGTGTATTAAGAAATGAGGAGTGGGAATCCTGGGGCATGGTGGGGGATCTGTAGCAAGCTACAATTTGGATTGCGGTCTTGCCCAGAGTTAGTTGCACTTGGATAATCTCGGATGCATTATGCTGAGCAACTAGCCTGGAGGTGTGGATATCCTTAATGAATATGGACACTCCTCCACCTTTAATGTTTCAATCCAAGTTAGGTGGCCGAAAGGTGTGGTATGAATTATAGCCTGGTAATGCAGGGGTACTCTCTGGAGCCTTGAACCAGGTCTCTGTCACTGCACAGATGTCGATGTTCTCCATTTTAAGGAGTGCCTCGAGAGAGAGCATTTTGAGGTTTAGACTTCTAGCAATGAGTAGCAATACCCTCAGATTCTTCTTGCCTGTACCTGTTAGGGTGTTGAATTTGTCATTTGAACCTTGCCTAAAAAAGGCACTATAGGGGTGGCTAGAGCCTTAGCCAGTATCCGGAATCCCAGGGGCGACAGATGCAGGCCATCTCTGGCAAAGCATCGTGTCTTGTCGATCATGTCATCCCAGGCAGACAGATACTGGATCCCCTTAGAATGACACCAGAAGCTTAGCCAATTGTTGAAGTCAGTCATTTTGTCCTTGTACTGTGGTATCATTCTGGATGATGGCAGGATGCTACTCAGGGCTAGGGTCATACCTGCCTGGGCTACAAGATCAGACAGCTCCTCCATGTCCCTTTTCATGTAGTCCAAGGAGGCATGTCTCAGGTCATTCACACCAACATGGACAATGACAGAGTCATATTTGTACTTGTTGTGGAGTGACCTGAGTGCATGTGTTATGTGGCAGATCCTGGCACCCAACAGGCAGCTGACAGTAACTTTCTCCTTGTTTAGCCTGGTGAGTTGAACATCAGTGTGCCTGACTATAGAGTCACCTATGACTAGAGTGTTGGGTACGTTGTTATGCCTTATGGGCTGTGATTGAGTGGCACACTGAGATTGTGGGCTGTGTGTCATTTGGGTTGTGTTGGGGGGGGTGGAGGTTGCTTGTGTTTCTGCTTTGGAGGTCCCTGTTGCTTGGGCAGGTTTTTACTGAGAGCCTCCAAGAATGTAGGTGTGTGGTTTGTGTTTCTATGTGTGTGTTTTGGTGGTGTAGGTTTTGAGGGACTATGTGCTGAGTGTGGTGTGGTGCAAGTGTTTACCTTTTCCTCTTGACTGTCTGGTCCAGTCTTGGGTGAAGAGAGCTTTGCTTCCAGTTTGGCTATATAAGTGCATATCTCACAGGTTGTAGTGTTGGGTGGTAGGAGGAGAGGGTTGTCTGTGTACATGAGGCAATTACTGCATTGCCCCAAGATATCCAGATTAATCAGGTAGACAGGAGAAAACACCGGGGGCTGACCCTTAGACATGCCTGGATACGTGCTTATTTGTTAAGTACTAGAAACTGTTTTCCTCTAGACAGTGAGGAAAGTTGAGTGATGTAGTAATTTGTAGCTTATTTAGTGCTTACAATAAGTTCTGAACAATTGTTGAAACAAAAAACTGTCTAGTTCTAAGAAACAAAATTAAGCTAGAAGGCTTCCTTTCAACATAGAAAGGCTTGGGCCCTAGAAGCCTACAAATAGTCCTGGACACAGCAAATCTATATCCAGGCTAGACTACCCACAGGAAAGGCAGGAAACAAGCTTAGAAACATTTTTTTTGTAGTGGAAAGAGAGAAAGGAGTAGCAGAAACTAAGCTGATTGGCCTTCTCAAACGTTCTCCTGTACTGGGTAGAATGAGATAATGACACTAGACTGGGAGGAGGGTCCCAGATCAAATTTACACTAGGGGCAGGCAACTGCAAAGCCACCAACTATAAAAACACTATACCAACAGGGTGGGAGGGTGTGAAACAAACTGCAGAAATGTTTCTCACAGCTGAAAAGCATCGGTGAGCCTTTAAATGAAAGTTGTAAACAGCTAAAGGAGCCTCTAGAAAAAAGAGTTTAACTGCAGCAAGTTATCAGAAACAAACAACCCACAGATGCTTAATAAAAGTGGACAATTTCCAGTTAATACCTCACACACAGTGAAACTAGCTAGAAAAATACACAGTACACAAAGTGCTATAAATAACAAAGAAATAAAGAACAAAATAAACAAAAAACAGGATACTTAATGTTATAAATTATAGCTCCGAGTTTGCTGAGTGTCCTTCCTTCAATTAGCTCAGTGTAAAATGGCAAAACACTCACAACTGAGCTTCTTAGGTAACAGAAAGTTGAAACCTGAGACAGCTTTTAAGAAAGAAATCTCAAAAGAACCAATGAGGTGCTTAGTCTAAGCTGTAGTCCAGGTGACCTCAGTCAGCCAATGACCTCAAACAATTCTCTCTCACTGAAATGTCTGATGGCTTTGGCTAAACCAAGATGTCCCTGAATATGTGCTCAGACACACAGCCTCCACAAACACTAGGCCCAAATACAAGCCTGAATATGGAAATGCTACAAATATCCCCACTACTTAGAAACAAACTGCAGAAATGTTTCTCACAGCTGAAAAGCAGCAGTGAGCCTTTAAATGAAAGTTTTAAGCAGCTAAAGGAGCCTCTAGAAAAAGAGTTTAACTGCAACAAGTTATCAGAAACAAACAACCCAACAGATGCTTAACAAAAGTGGACAATTTCCAGTTAATACCTCACACACAGTGAAACTAGCTAGAAAAATACACAGTACACAAAGTGCTATAAATAACAAAGAAATAAAGAATAAAATAAACAAAAAACAGGATACTTAATGTTATATATTATAGCTCCGAGTTTGCTGAGTGTCCATCCTTCAGTGTAAATATATATATATGGGTCTACATCTAAATTTTGAAGTTTATAGCCTCAAATTTTTTATGGTCGAGTCCATAAGATCAAAATTTTGAAACTTCGAACCATTTAAATAGAGATTGCCATACAGCGCAGAATGGTATAACCATTTTTCTCACTGTAATATGACCTCGGAGTTGGTATATTTAATTAGCAAGGGGTGTGGGGGGTGCAGGGAGGCCTGGCCCCTGCAAAAACATAAAATAAAATAGATGTTCCTGTTTTTATTTTTTTATTTCAATTTCAAAGTTTCAAAGTTTCAAAACTTTGATATTATGGTTTCACCCATAAGAAATTTGAGGTTTTGGCACTTCGAATAAATCTATGTGAAATATATCTATATATATATATATATATATATATATATATATATATATATATATATATACACACACACACACACACACACACACACACACACACACACACACACACACACACACACACACACACACACAAGGGTGTGTAATGGCATAGATGTTGACAGCTGTGTCTGATTTTGAAGAATGTCACTGATTTTTCCTTGTATTTTAGTCTTTTCCTCATAATGTTTGTCATTTTATAGCCAATCAGTAAGGACAGCAGTCATGAAATAATGACAGACATTTAAGTTTCAGACTTAATAAAAAAAATGCTAATGCCATGTGTCAGAATTATACACTGCAGATCTGCAAAAGCATGCATGTAAATCGATCAGTTTCCTATAAAATAGCCGGGGAGCATTTATGAGCTGAATCTTCTCCTTGTACAGATAAACTGGGTTTTATGTGGTGCGTATATATATATATATATATATATATATATATATATATATATATATATATATATATATATATATTATGTGTGTGTATTACAAATAATTGGGAGTCAAACTATTACATGTTGTAGTACAGTTTGCTTTACAGGTATGAAAGGGTCAAATATTTCTAAATCAGGAAGATGAACATGCAACTGCTGGAAAATATTGGGGAACTTAATGTTTGCTGTTAAAAACAAACAGGTTGAATGTCCATGCCAAATATATTACAGACTGTGGAAAGTGAGCATAATTGTGTTTGTTTTATTGAAACTAGTTTCTACATGCTACATACTGAGTGGTGCTGTAATGCATACTGCTTCTTGATTTGAATTGCGGCACTACATTCGTAATCCATATAGATACAAATGATTTGGAGACATTTTAAACATCATATATTGATTGATTTAAGAAGTGCAGAATTTTGCAAGAAAGTAAACAAAGTTGTCTGCTTTGATATACTTTGCTCTGTTTGCTGTAATCATGTTCTGCTGTAGGTATGCTTCCATATTTAACTATAGTCTGAACTCATAATGTAGAGAATTATTTGTCACTGAGACCTGTGGCCTAAAAAAGAAGATATTTAATACATCGGCTTGTATCTGAAACTTTGTAGTGTTTTGTAAAAGAAGTCAGCTAGTGCATTTTTAAACAAAGTTACCTGTTGTTGTCAGCATAGAAGCTTTGTTTTACATCAAAGTTTAAGATGTTGCCTGGCTGCAGCTCAAATAAAATCTGCACATAAGGTAATCATTTTAAGTCAGTTGATAGTGCCTTAGAGACTGTAATGCATTCAGAAGTACCAACTGCAGTACAATAATGTAATCACAACTGTGCTAAATTACTATGTCAGAACTAAGCCTAGGCACAAGCCAAAAGATATCACCTCACTAAAAGTTGAGCACTGCAATTTCAGTGACAGCTAAGAAAGCTTTAGGGAGATGAGTATGACCACAGCTCCATGCCATAGCCCTAAGGATGTCTACCCTTCCCCTCTGTGATAACAGTTGTCAATAAACATAAAAGCAATTAAGAAGGCACACTATATTCATGTTAAGCACTTGGACCCATTCACCTACCCTGGTTTTTATTTTGACAGAAAATAGTAATTACTATCTGCTGTATTGTTCATAAGTTCTGAACATGTGTCTGGAAAGCTTTCAGTTTATCTTGACCAGTAGCTCTGAAATAATTTTTAAACATGTTTAAATGAATACAAAACCAACAACAGCCACCAAAACTCTTAAATTCACTTGTCCTGTATAAGAAGTTCTAAGAAAAACAACAAACAGTTTTAATGAATATATGGGCAACCCCACTTCTTCAGGTGTCAATATACAATATAAAATAAAGCAACGAACCCCCCCCCAGCCAATGCCTTCCTGAAACTCATTCAAATCTTTATATCACTTAAGCACTGCATGCACTTTTAAAATACATTCTTAACTTACAAATACAAATATAGAATACATATAAATAAAAATACTAATATATATATATATATATATATATATATATATATATATATATATATATAGGATCTGTACAGATCCCAAGCACTTTTTTGGTGAAAGCACCTAGATCCATATATATATATATATATATATATATATATATATATATATATATATATATATAAATATATCAATTTTCAGCATAAAATTTAAACTTTCCTGTGTAAATTTATCTATGGAGTTGTCTAAACTTCAATTTTGGCCATAATGGGACATACTCATTCAGTCCATGGCCCTTATCTACCCTTAATCTCACTATCCACTTGGCTTCTAATTCTTCAGTTATATTCCTTAGGTCACCCCCTCTGATGTTTGCATAAGTTCTCTTAATAACCAGGAATATGAAGGTATGTGTCACATCCGTATTACAGACATGTTTGGCCAAGGCATTAATACTGCTTTTCTTATTAATAGCATATATATGTTCATGTACCCTTTCTTTTAAAGACCTGTCTGTCTTCCCTACATAAAACTTACAACACTCCACACAGTCGGCCAGATAGACAATATGTTCAGTGTCGCAAGTAGCTGATATACTAACCTCATAGGTCTTTTGTTGATGTGGGTGTTCAAACTTGGAACTATTGTGTATATACTTTATGAACATCTGCAACACTTCTTGGTACCTATCTCTCCATCAGGTCTGGGTTTATCATCTATTAGCCTAATAATATTTTTGTCTACTTTCAACACATCCCAGTGCTTCCTTATTACACCCTTGTAATCCCGTGTATCACTAGAGTAAAAGAAAGGTACTCTAATTTTCATTCTGTCTTGGCCTCTCTTTTTCCCCCTTCTCCTAGATCTTTTTTCTTGGAGAAGTAGGGTCTGGCTTTGGAGTCTCTCAAGTCCCTGGCCTCTTTGATGCTTGTTTCAATGTCTCTGACATTATATCCTCTTTCTTTCAATTTGTTACTGACTTTCTGAGTCTGCTGACTAAATTCCTCTTTAACTACATTCAGTCTAGAAGCCCTATAAATTTGGTTATGTACCACATTTTTAAAAATAAACCGATTGTGTATATTCATTAAAACTGCTTGTACTGGATCCTGAAGCTGTCTCTGAGTCTTGTTGTTTTTGTTGGATGTTTAAATGAATGACTTATGCAATATACAAGATAAAGCTAAAGGAGAATAGTGTTTGTTGTATTTGGAGTGGAGAGAAGTAGGCTCTCTTCCCATATAGAATTTATATGTCCTTACAAGCATTTATCATCTCATTCTACTGGGAACTATTACTTTGTTAGCAGTGAACATTTAGCTTTAGACATAATTTATTTTCCTTGAAAGAAAAAAAAAAGACTGAATTTCTTTTCTTACTCAGGATTTTTGTTCAGACCATCAGTGGATGAAACGCTTATATAAAAATAAACTGTAAGATGCAACCCAGTTTTTCTAGAGCCTTATTACTTTTGGGGGTTTAAGGGTTTCTGATTGTCTGGCTTAATTTAGTTACTTCCTTCATATTTATTGCAGTGGATTCTTAGACAGTTGATTTGTGTTAAAGGGATGAAGGAAAAGCTAAAAATTAAGACAAAATGTGAAAAAACAAAGACCTTTTTAAGCTTGGGAAGACAATATTGTGTGTTACAAAAACAAAATCAAAAATATAAAGACCAAATGTGAAAAACATGGATTTTATAAACTATGAAATGAAGGAGTTGGACACTATATGATATTGGTATTTTAAAAAAAAAAATCTTACGCATTCATTGTCTTAATGAAGTATGTCAAAATGGGTTTAAACAAAATAAAAAATAAATGGCAAATCCAGAAAGAAAAATGTTTTTAACAATACTCATTCGCTCTAATATTGCGTAAACTGCTTAATTACTGCATTACCTTAATCCTTGCTCTCCCTCCTCTTCAACATTATTCTGCATTTACTGTTCTGGAAAATTCCATTAATCTTTATGGAATTTTCTCCTTCTCTTTTCTGTAGATACAACCTCCAAGTCTTTTATCTCCTTTACAATATTCAAAATGTCCATTACGATTGGTTTAGATTTCTAGTAATTTTTTTGTGTCTTGGATAACATTAAACTGAGTAAGGCATTAATATGTCTAGGCAATTTGTATCATACATCTTAGCAGAAAATGATCATTTCCTTAGTCACTAACATTTGTTTCTTCAGAATTTTTAGGTAATTTTTGTAGATAGTGTATATAGTTTAGCTAGGGTAGTCATGTTTTTTCTTTTAGTAGTAGAGTAACAGCGCTATTAAGGGATACTCAGTTTATGTCTAAATCTATTTTCAAGTGTAAGGACAGTGCACTTTCAAATATATAAAGCAATGCTTATTGTTAAAGCAGTATTCCTTTCTGTAAACAGTTTCATATATTTTAATCAGTTATACAGGGCAAATATTATAACTGTTGTATTCATTTCATGGCTTAGTATGCTGTTTTTTTTTATATGAAATTAATAAAAACTATATTTGAAAAAAATTCTAGGCAATTTTCAAAATCAAACTCATTACTTTACCCTCCCTCCAAAAAAAAAAAAAAATACACATTGCCAGTTTCCTCTTTCTTCCCAATGACATCTCCAATATACTCCAACATCCTGAGGAAAATCCTTTGAAGTCTACATATATGTAAAAATTAAAAATGTTCCAGACATGCTTGTGGGCCCTGCAGATTTCTTTTAATTGTTGATTTGCAATTTGCATTTGAATTCCCAATCTTTTCTTACCTCCACTTATTTCTTCTTGCAGTTATCATGGAGTATTTGATGAATTCTATTAATAATCTGTTGTAACAATATGTCATGTTCTAAATTCAGTTAAAAAGTCTGCCAGAGCTCTTTTTTCATTTAGCTCTTCTATATCTATTTCTTTTTCCCTATACTCTGTTATCAGGCCCTGATAGGGAATGCAATTTATGACATGCAATACAAACTCTTACTGAGCCGTATCCTACTGTATTACCTTTCTGTCCTGTGAATTACATTTTCCTCTTGCTTATGATCTGTACCCCTACTTGCAGACATTCCTATTGGCAAAATCTCCTTCTTATAATCCTTTTGCTACTTTAGGAATATATTATTCTATTATTTCAGGGGTAAGTGGGATTGGGAAGAGGGAATAAGAAGTGAGCTGTAGAGAGAAAACAGGGAGAATTTCTATAATGTAAGACCTGAGCATTTCCATGGATCTTTGAGTGAGAAGTTTATAGTGATTTGAGGCTATTCATGGGGTCTGAAGCCTTTGCATTTGTAAGATTTTGTATTTTTTTCTGATACCCTTTAGGAAGGTTAGAAAGGAGGTTCTGTTTTTTATGGAATTTTGAAGGTTGTTAAGACATCTTAGATAATATCGTGAAGCTTGATGTTGAGCTGACTGGTAAGAAAGGTGTGGGGGGGGGTTAAATTTGAACGAGTGTGTAGACTGGACAGACAAGGATTCAACAAAACATTTTTGAGTAGTATTCCTTTGGCTTTGGCAATTAGTTGACAATAATGTTCATAATGTGGGGACAGAGTATTGTCTCGGAAGATCCTATCTGAAGTTAGTTAAAGGGAGGTAGTTTTTTTCTTGCAGCTGGCTGTAATGAGGGGATGGCTCCATTAAAGCTGGACTAAGGCAACACATTTGTCTGCTGCTGATCTGACTTCTGTGGATAGGAAATGAGAAATGTTCTAAGCCCAGAAGAATTATTTGTTGATGTATAGCTCTGTACCTTCTATTTGCTGCTAAAAGTTAAGGTTTGGGTCTAGCCATAAACCTACAGACCTAAATAATTTCCAGAGTTTTCCCATTGTTGAATTGGATCAGCCAATAATTTGAGGGTGTTGGAGAATGTTTGATGGGTCCCATTATGTATATTTTTCTTTTTTTATATAACTGAGCATTAAACCCTTCTTTGGCAGAAGGAATGTGGCTATAAGCCATTTTCAAGGTAGATTTTAAATGAAATTGTGAGAGAGGGAGACCTTTATATTATCATACCATTATCATATAATTTATTTGGTTAAGAGGAATTGTCAGTTTGAAGTCTGTTTATGACTACTTAGAAGAGGAAAAGTTATAGCTTAAACCCCTGAGGAATCCTTCTGTGTAATAGGAAACAATCTACATGTGGGCATGCTAACTCTGAAACCTCTGTTTGATCAGAAATGTTTTAACTAGTCAGTTGCTTTGGAGCTCAAACACATGCTTAAGAGGGAGTCCTTGACCAGATTATGTATACCTGCTTCAACAGCATTGATGAGGTCTAGTAAAAGACTTTGCTTCAGATTTTCTTTGTCCACGTTCATTAGGATATCAGCTGTGAGAGCACACATTCCTCTTTTGAGCATTTTTCTCATTCAGAACTTAGGCTGGTGTCTAAAGAGGAGGGATACTTCTGAATGTGGGTTGAAACCTGGGAGTAGACAGATTTCTGTAACATTCCCTTAAATTGGGGCATACACAGATAGGCACAAAATTTAATGGTAATAAAAGTTTGGTTACTTTGTGGAAGATGCTTAACTACTGCTACCTTTTAGATGATCATAATCTTATTAAGAATAATTACTTGGTTAAATATATGTTGTAGGGGCATAAGTAGGTGTTGTGTATGTAAAGAGATGAACCTGGGATGTAGGTTACATTTCTCAGTGAGGGAATCACTGAAAAGATCCTCATTTTATACTGTGTGATCCTGAAGTAGACACTTATGGGAGGGAGTTCAGAGTGTTTTGCTGGATTTGAGTTCTGGGGGAGTTTTCAAAGAGTACGGATAGGGAGGGTATGTTTTTAGAACATTCATTTCAGAAATCAGAGTTGGAATGTGGTTCATTTAATACATTGCTCAAAGTTTGTTTTTCAGTCTGTTTGGGCTTTTTTAACCTGTTCCAAGAATTCTTAAGGCTTAAGAAAAAGGTGGACCAATGGAATCAAAGGATTATGACGCCGTGGCATCTGATTGTGTTTTTGTCTAAGTTGTGAAGAGTTAAGAGTCTTTATTGGTCATTTGTGAAATGTGATGTTTGTTTCTAGTGTAGGCAGTATATCTGAGTTTCAGTAGAGGTTTTAACTTTGGGGAGATGGAGGGAAGCCAACTATTTGCTAATATGTTTTTTCCAATCTTGTTACAGTGAGAAAGTGATTGTTTTGAAAGTCAAGTAGTTTGGATGGTTATGGTTCCCCTTCTTATTTCTCTTATCCCTAATGCCACAAGTTATGGAGGCTAGAGGTTTGCTATAGAATTAAGGTCAGGAGTCTGTGTGATGATGTTCCAGTCTACAGAAGAGAGATGGGTCTTCACCTGAAATATGTTTTTCTGAAATTTAAACTGGAAGGAGAGCAAATGTGGTTATGGTTTTAGGAAGGTGATTGAAAGAATGAATAATACTGTAAAGTGATCACTAATGACAGGGGATGAAATGGGTGAAAGAAAACAAGACATACTTACATTATTAGGCCTAGAAATGAGTGTCCCCTTGATGATAGTTTTGGAAGGTTAACTTCTTTGCTATGTTGTTGCCATACATCAAAACCATTAAGTGCAAGAAATCTGAACAAATCTCAAACAATGGGGGGACAAAGCAACAACATAGGGACAAATTGCAAGTATTGCTCTCATATACTTAAAAAACTGCTATTATAGCTGGTTTTGTGCTAGTATGCATTTTCTGAAAGATATGAAGTCTGAAATTTAAGTGTCTGCCATTATTTAGTGACTTTAATCTTCAGTGGTTTGCCAGGAAATTGCACATTTTATGACAGACCAAAACTATAAGGCAAAATCTGGACATTCTGCAAAATCTAGACAGTTGAGTTTCATGGATGCTGTAAGTCTAGGTCAGTAAGTAAATCAATGATATTATTTAGCAGTTTCCATAGAAGATTAGAATTAATTATTTGAGTACTATTATGTTTTGTATGGAAACTGGTATTTATTATTTGGTTCATTAGGATTTGGAATTCCTTTTTAGTGATGGTAATATGCACTACAATGAATACAGTGCTGTGTTTGTTAAAAGGAACAAATACTACAATTGTGTGCATTTTGAAGAAGTTCTAGTTAACATTAAAAGAATGAAAGCGCTAAATATTAGTTCCTGCCTCGTTTCATTGGAGTTTATGTTTCAAATACTATAATTAGTTAGGGTCTTAATCTGTAATATTTTGTGGTTGTTTATTTACATTTACTTGGAGGAAAGACTTCAATAGGATAAGACTTACACTCCTCCCTCCATTAGAAAGAAATTCAATCTTGGTATAGAACATTAAGGCAACAGAAGAAAATCATAATGAGCAAAGAAACATACGTTATTTAAACAAAGCCACACAACACAAAACTATAAAAACAGATAAGTATGGCACGGCTAGACTATTTTTACAGCATCCCGCATTCATGAATTATAGAATGCTTACAGATATACAAGATATACCCTACATTATTTAGCAACATAACAATGACTATGATACAGCTGCAGTGTGATTCTTTTTCACCACTGCTTTTTTGCCTTGTCATTAACCCAAAAAGCTATTTACTTAACAGACTAGCTTATGGTTGCACTTAACTTCCAAAAAACAACCTTGTACAATGTTGTCTCATCTACTTTTGGGGGATTATTGAACAATAATGAATAGCTCATCAGGCAAGCACTTGACAACACAACTGCAAATGTTTAAAACTTTCTGAATTATATCATAATAATAGCTGTCCATGATAAATATATAAAAACAATATTTAGAGCAGGAAAACTGATACGTCAAGAAAATATCAACCTGGGATAGAATGTGATGTAAAATAATTTGTTCAGGATGGTATATACAAATATATGGGAATAGATGAAAGGTCAACAATACAACATAACAAATGAGAACAAAGAGTGATAATGAATGCTTCATAAGACTAAAGGTAATATTAAAAACTGCCTTGACATCTAGAAATAAAGTTCAAGCTATAAATAGCCTGCTCTTCCTGCTCTAAATTATAGCTTTGCTGTGACTGACTGGCCATAAAAAGCATTGAATCAGCTGGACAAGAAAACAAGAAAAATGCTTCATGCTTAGCAAATAATATACAAAAAATGATGCAATATCCCTCATTCTGAAGCAGGTATAAGGTACTGATTATATGTGTAAGTCTGCAATCATGGGACTGCATCCATCTTTGTTGAAGCAATCAGATTTAAATATAGTGATTGCTCTGAATCACAAAGAAAACAAGCCCAAAATGATGTATTTGTCCAGATTAGCATAATTATTTTGGAAAGGAGCTGGAATTGAAATCAAACCAGCAGTAGGAAAAAATCAGGCAGCAACTGATCATGCCAAAAACTGAAAGAATAATGGAAAACCCACAATTATAGAAACAAGTTCACAAAGGCTCCATAAAAGTGATAGATATATACATAGGCAGGTTCTGTAACACAGAACTAGAAACAGTTATGCATTGTGTTGCTGAGTGCGATATACTAATAGCTGAGGGTCTGTATACTGAAAGGCACAACAATGTGGCACGGCTTCCCACTGGGGTCTGTATAAGTGCTACAATATGCAAGAAGCTGTGAAGCATTGGAAACGTGAACCACAAAGCAATACTGAAAATGAAGGTCTGTTTACGTGGGATCATCGAATACCAACTGTAAAGAAAGCAATAGCAGGAGCAGCAGGGATAATAAAATAATTGTCAAGCATACGCTACTAATGCATAGAACGTTGTATATACTGCAGACAGAGGCAATTCGGTATGCATCTTAGGTGCTGACAACACTCCAGGTAAACTTCAAATAATGAAGTGATACTCATTTATTCAGCTCTAACTGTACTCTCACAATATTGTAAATCCAAAAGGCTGGGAGAAATTAAAAAAAAAATTGTTAGGAGATGGGAAGCTCACAGTTATTATCACTTGGACAGGAGGTCAGACACAATAATTGATGATTGCAATACTATATAGGGTAGGGTAATGTTGTGGGGAGTCAGGGATATCTTCCTCCAGTGCTGGGGTTATATTACCAAAATGTAACCATTGGTGATGCCTGCTATGTTGGCTTAAGTTGTCTGGGCTCAATGCAATTCATGGCAGAGAAGGAGCAGAACTGAAAGATCATGCATGTGCTCCCTTTCCCAGCATCCTGTGTATTGATCCTGATGAGCAGTATTTACCTTGACTATATGAAGAACATGACCACTGTTAGCACTCTGTGTGCCTACAGGTGACCGAGAAGTAGTAAAATGATGGGATCATTCATGATGGAATCATGTATGAGCAGCCTATGGAGATGTCCTTGATGCTGACTAAAGCAGCAGCACTATACATGAACTGGAGTAACCCCATGGCCAGGGTTGGCAGACTCTTTGCGCACAGATGACACTGATGCTGTTTAGTCTCTGTAGTCTTAGTTCTAATGACCTGCGCCTGACCACATTGGGTGGCAGTCATGATGTCTCTCGTGAAGTCAGCTATGGAGGCACCACTTGCCATCAGTGACCTCAGAAACACTGACTGTTCTCTGAACCTATATTCTCATCACTCTAGTCACTGAGAAGCTGGTGAACATTATCCTTCAAGTCACAGAGCACTGTCACCATCTCCACAATTCTGTGGGGTGCAGCCGTCTATGTCTGCCCCACTGACCTGCACATCTGTTATTTAAAGATGAGTGTAGTAACTTTATTAGAACTGACTAAGAGTCTTGGCAACATTGTACTATCTCTGTGTCTGTGTGGAGTGTGCATTTCAAATGTTGTATGGGCTGGAAACATAGGCAGAGCCAAAAGGCACTTTTAGTTATGTGATGTCTGTTGTACACTGATGAGGCTGTGTGCTCATCCTGTACCTTTACAGAAGACTGTGTGGTGGTGGATATGGTTGACTTCACCACCCATAGTTTTGTAGACTGTGCCGGCATGTCACATCCATGCCACTTGCATACTACCACTCCCAGCATCATCAGCTGCTCTGCTGACATTAGAATATGCTTTTCCATTCTTCTCGTCTTTTCTCCAGTGGAACCTGCAATATAGCAAGAGCACACATTTCAGTGCTGTCATTCTGCACACAAATGCATATACCCCCCCCCCCATAGCATGCATACCACTACCCATGAAAATATAGCTATAGCACATGTTGTCAGACATACTTTATCATGCAGGTTGCTGAGCTTGTAGAACAGAGGTGTTGGAAGGACAGATATGTTGGGGGCCTTGCTCAATCATTTCTTCAGATATGCATTGGAGTGTGCTCTACTGTACTGTAATGGACATTACTAAAATGGTGTTTTCTTTACTGGCATGCAGATGGTAAGCATCTTTTCAGCTGCTACATCCGAGCTACTCCAGATATGAGGACTAGTTCCCCTGTCTGGTAAATGGCACCAAAAATTCCTCAAGCTCAGTGAGCTTAGTCAGTGTTGGTAGTAGTCCCTCGACAATGGACCCCTATGTCCTGTACCTTTTCCTTTGCATGGTGTATCATATCAGTAACCATTTTGTCCCTCATGTTGTAGAATCCTGTTATGGTCACCTGCAGCACACATCATATCCTGCACCTTTGTCTGGCAAATTTGTTCTCAATAATGCTTGGCTACAGCACTTTTGTCAAGAAGGAGCACTTCATTCTCCTCACTGTTGAAACTTTCAAGGTGCTTTCTTGTTCATGTGACTATGACAGCATCTGTACACCTGTGGACAAAATATGTATGCTGGGGGGTGTACAGTACACTGTGTGATGCAAATACCTATGTCCTTAGCCTGACCCTTTATCTTTTATACATCTGGTTATCATTTAGGGCTATGGTCAGCCTGCCCCCATTTATATACTTTATACATGCCTTAGCATATAACACTGGAACTCAAACCCCTTATGACACATCCTTCCCATGGTTTTCTGTTTTAATGGATTGAATCCCTGCCCCCCCCCCCAAAAAAAAAAAATCAGGCATCCACCACAGGGTTTGCTGTTGTTGCTGTGGTTTGTTGGCTGGCAGGGCTTCTTCCTTAACTGTGAGATGCACCAGCTCTACAGTGACTTTAATTAAAGTCTTCTGTTTCATATTTGTATGGTTGTAGATGGTATTGCACAAAATCGCACAAGTGCATTATAACACACTAACAAGAGTCAATTAGTGTGGCAGTTATACTAATAAAGCCAGTTAGTGCAACTGTGTATGAATTACTGCCAATGTACAGTGGACCATCAAAACAAATTGACACTAGCCATGTATATTGCACTGACCATGAGGCATGTGATCTGTATGTTTATATAATTAGCATGTGTATGTCCAGAGTACCATGATACAATGGAACATACTTGTCTTAGTATCACAATGTAGTGCTATGGTTTTGTTCAACATCATGGTGCAGTATTGTGTTGTGCTTATGATATTCATAAACATGGGTCCAAGTGCACAGGGCTACCATTATGGTCATCATGCACATCTGGTTGAGTGGTATTGGATACTTTAGGGACTGAATAATTCAGAGTTTCAGCTTGCTTTGCCAAGAAAAACTTGATGACCTGTTCTTTCTGCAAAAAAAAAAAAAAAAAAAAATGCAGGTATGTGATGCTATATTGCATGCAGTAGTTTGCATTACTTGGTTGTACGGTGTATTGCCTGTGATATTTGCCACATCGACCACACATACTACTGTAATGCTCTTCCATCAGCAAAGCATTCAAGTGCTGTTTAACCTGTTATTGCTATGCATCTCTTTTCTTATGTGGCCTTTCTCATATATGCTGGAGGTAAAGACAAGGAACTAGTGAAGAAGGCAATGAAAGTAGTAAGCAAACCAATGATGTTTAATCCAGAAGCAAACACTCACAAGGTACTAAAAAGCACAGACAAACTGCAAACCAGCAATAAAAATAAAGCACTTTTCATCCTGCTCACTAGCAGGACTTCTTCAGATACTTTTTAGTACCTTGTGTTTGCTTCTGGATTAAACATCGTTGGTTTGCTTACTACTCTCATTGCCATCTTCACTAGTTCGTCGTCTTTCTTATATATGCCAGCACAATGCTGTACCTAATAAATACCCAATCAGCTGTGGAGCTCTTTATACAATGACCTCAGAAATTACAATCCCATAATCTATGCCTTCATTGGATATTCTCTGTGAGTGATCAGGTCAGTTGTTAAAAGACAGATGCCAAATCAGTATAATAACTATCTTTAATCTCATGATAATTAAGAAATTCCATTAAATAACTTGTAATCCAGTTATGGAATGGAAGTCTGCTATGTCAAGTAACATTTTGTTAGAATTTAAATTGTTATGTGTCTTTAAGTAAAGTCTTAAATTGTCAATAACCATGTGCAGTGATTGCTCCTTTCTTACACATGACGTTTACTATCTCTAAGATCAGGAAATTTTGAGTAAGAATAAAAGGTGAGTTTCTGATTGGTGTATTTATTTATTTATTTATGCTACTTTCACATTTCCATTTTGCTGAGCTTTTGTGGCCTCTGAGTAATTTATATATAGAGAAAGGTATGTGGGAGAAAAGGCCTTACTGGAAGCTGGGGAAGGACCTATCTCCTCTAGATAAATCAAATATTTATTAATTTTTGTAATGTACTGAATTACAGTTTTGTGTGTTTGTATTGTTTGCTGTTTAGATGGTTTGATTGTGACAATTTAGTCCCTAGTTTTTTTCAAGACTTAATAGTTTGTTTTATACTTCATGTAAAAGTTGCTCTTCAGCTCAGAAATAAAGGAGATAAACAGGTTTAAAAGGGCAATTTGCATATAATTATATGGCTTTACATCATTATTTCTTCAAAAACTATTTTAGGAATGATGAAGCACTGACAAATCCTGACGTTACTGATAAATTATTAAAGTGCATATATTTCAATGACTCAAAGT
This sequence comes from Protopterus annectens, assembly GCF_019279795.1. Classification (NCBI taxonomy): domain Eukaryota; kingdom Metazoa; phylum Chordata; order Ceratodontiformes; family Protopteridae; genus Protopterus; species Protopterus annectens. Next base: position 1,481,204,715 of record NC_056731.1, on the reverse strand, counting down.
AAGACACGGCTGAATAACAATCAAGAAAACATATTTTTTGCATTTTAAATTTCTTATGAAATTTAAAGCTTGCAGCAAATGTCTCATACTAATTGAATTCATAAAGAATATATGTTCTTAGAGAATTATTTGATGCAGAGACAATTATATTGTTACTACTGCTGTATCCTACTATCATCACATGCTGAGCTGCATGGACATCCATGCTTAACAGTTTACTACAGAAGCAAAGAAGTAAATTTAAGTGGCTTGTCTAGCATACCAGGTGCTGGAAAATTGATATCTTTATAATATACAACTCAAAAAGCACATCTCCAGCCAAGCCAATCACTCCTGTTTCAATCCAGGACAATCACCTAACACATCATTCCTGTCTCCTTTCCATGTCTCTTCAGCTCTATCAGATTTACCAAAGGCTGACCCACTTTAGAAGCTAATGTATATATAATACGTTACACACTGCGTGTTACTAGAATGCACATATGCACAAACTATATATGTTTTTCTATGTAAAAAAACTGCGGTGGTGGTGCTGCGGTAGCGTTGTCGCCTCACAGTTAGACGTTGCCCGTTCGATTCTCAGTTAGAGCGTCTTCTGTGTGGCGACATGCATGAATGGGCATTTCTTCATTGAAGGTTGTGCACTAGGCCTGGCAAGCCAGCACTTAAAAATCTACTGCCAATAATTAGTGGACTGGAGTTCCGCTGTGGCGACCCCTAACCAGGAAAAGCCGAAAGACACAACAACTCCATTATTACTTACATCCCTGTCTTTTTATGTTTTCAAAATTCTTTGTATGCCACCTGTACTTATCCTGAAATTGGTCAATACCAATCCGTTCACCACCCTGATAACTATTTTTTTTTAAATTAATTAATTAATTAATTAATTAATTAATTAATTTATTTATTTATTTATTTTACATTTCTTAACCAGGATGGTCTGACTGGATGAGGTCCATTTACAATGGAGGCCCGGGGAGAAAAGCTCCACATAATTAACAATAAGAAGAATGTTATACAAAAAAAGAAAACAGAGACATCATAGCAGCATTTGAAAATAGAAAAAAAAAATCACATCAGAAAATTTACATATATACATTTTGTGAGTTGTGAATAGGACAAAATTCACTACATAACATTATACCAAGGATAAGATATTCCATTTATCAATACCATGCTTACAGAGAGTATAAAGTAGGAGAGAAAGTAAAAGATGGAGAAAGCACATTGTAGGATTATGTAAGACATGGACAAAGCCATGAACTTATAAAATGAGGCTTAAGTATGTTTTTGAATTGTGTAGTATTTAATGCAGAAGTCACAGAAATGGGGAGGTTATTCCAGCTTTTAGCTATAGTGTGTGAAAATAGAGCTTTACCTGCAGTGTTGTTAGCCGAGGAGATAGAGAGGAGTGATTTGTTGGCAGAGCGGAGTGGACGATTTGTTATATAGTGAGTCAGTAATTGCCTTAGTGCTGGAGTTTTGTCAGGATGTTTTAGAATGTTATATGCAATGAATAGTTGGTGGAAAGTTAATAGTTGTGGGAGTTCGAGCTACTGAAGCTGCCTTAGAGGTATACAATGATGGGTTCTAAAGGTGGACTTGTTAGCTCACTTGGCAATTTTGTTATAACAGGACTCAAGTTTGTCAAGGTCAAGTTTTCTGACATGGGTCAGTATTGGTGCTGCATACATTAATGTGGACAGAAGTTGAGTTTGGGCTAGGGTGACCCAAGCCTGATATGACAGAAAGTTTTATGTCTATATAGGGGACCCATTTTTTTCTGTACCTTTTTGATAGTTTGAGAGATATGGATGTCAAAGTGGAGGTTATTGTCGATTTCAACACCAAGGAGTTTGGTATGGGGAGAGAGTGGAATGACAGTACCATTTTTGGAAGTGATAGAGAAGGAGAGAGGAGAGGTTTTTGATTTGTTAGGGTTAAATAGGAGTAATTTAGTTTTACTGGGATTTAGAATAAGTTGGATATTTGTGATCCAACTTTCCACTGAGGTAAAGGATTCCTGGGTGAATTGTTGGAGATTGGTAAGAGATGGGGCTGAGCAGATTAGGGTCAAATCATTTGCATACTGTATGAGTGAGGCATTCAGGGCAGAGGTATTCAGATTGTTGGTGAAGATGGAAAAGAGATCTGGAACCAATATAGAGCCTTGAGGTACACCTATGATGGTTGGAAGTACAGGTGATAGTACACCCTGCCATTGGACAGATTGCTGTCTGTCAGATAGATAGTTTTTGAACCAGGCAATAGTATCAGAGGCAAAGGATATGGAGGTTAGTGTATCTATTAGTATGGAGTGAGAAACCATGTCAAATGATTTAGAGAGGTCCAGGAATATAGCAGATACAAAATTGTTATTATTTCTATGTTGGATAACCAGATTAGTAAAAGAGAGAAGAGTGGTAGTTGTACTATGGTGTGGGCAGATGCTGTCTTGTATAGAGGAGAGGAGATTGTATTTAGGAAATGCATGACCTGAGAGTGAATACATTTCTCAAGTATCCTAGATAAAGGAGACAAAATGGTAATGGGGCGGTAATTTGAGAAATCATAGGAATTGCCACCTTTATGAAGGGGAATAATGTATGAGATTTTCCACAGTTGAGGGATATAGGCTTCCTGTATGGAGTGGTTGATAAGGATTGAGATAGGGTAGGATAAGGAGTCAGCGGCTATTTTTAGGAAGTTAGCTGGTGTACTATCAGCTACAAGTGTAGTGGGTTTTAGTTGTAGGAGGTATTTTTAATTGTAGAGATTGGGACAGGTGAGAGCATAAATAAAGGTGTTTTGTCAGGAGTTGTTATTGGCATGGATGAATAGCTATTTTTGGATAGTTGGGTGGATAATGATTTAATGGATTCAGTAAAGTGATGATTAAATTGGGAGGCTATGTCGCTATTTGTATTGGTGGAGGTGGGAGCTGGTGTGGTGGTTTTGCCAGGGTTTAGTAGGGAGTTAATTTCATGCCAAAACTTTTGGGGGTCTTTAGAGTGTTTGTTTTGGATACCTAGGAAGTAGTTCTGTTTATCAAGCTTTGTTTGTTTTTTGGCTTGATTCCTAAGTTGTAGATAGTTTTGTTTGGATAGACTAGTGCTATCCTTTTTCCAGGTTTTCCATGCCTTATCTCTGGACTTTAATAAGGCTCTAGCAGACCTATTAAGCCATGGAGCATAATGTACTTTAGCTCTAATTTTTCTTATGGAGGCTACTAAATTAAGGATATTAGTAAGAGTACTATTGAAGTAGTCAACTGCCTTGTCTAAGTCAAGGGAGTGTAATGGTTCCCAGTTACATTTTTTTAGAGTAGTGTTAAGATCCTGTGGGTTTACATTGTGATCATCTCTAACTTGTCTATAAACTATGGGCTTGGGAATGTTTGTGATTTTCCATAGGAGGAATGTGGGGAGGTGGTCGCTAAGCCCATCTGGTAGACAACCTATTTGGTAATTATGCTCAGGGCAGTTTACCAGTGTCCAATCTAGTATAGATTTATTTTGGGATTTTTTTATCTACTCTAGTGGGTTCATGAATGAGTTGAGAGAATCTGTATAGGTTGATGTGGTTAGTGGGCTATTTGGAGTTGCAGGCTAGCTAATCAGTATTTAAGTCACCTAGTAAAATAGTCTTTTGTAGGAGGTTACTCCTTGTCCATTGTAGAATTTCCTCAATTGTTGGAGAGTTATTACCTGGAGGAATATAAGCACAAAGAATATTGATGCTCTTTTTTATGTTTAGCAGCAGCACAGAGCCTAAGGTTTCGGCATTATGAAATTTAGGTAGAGGCGTTTGTAGAGGTTGGAGAGTAAGTTTGTTTTTATAGAGAATTGCAACACCCCCTCCCTTCTTACCTACTCTGTCTAGCCTTAGGATATTATAGCAAAAAGAATAGCACCAGCTACCTGATAAAGAACTAGTTCACACAAAACAATCAGATATAAAGAAAAACAGGCTGAGCCAGTCACCATGGCTGATATAAACCCACTTTAATTGTACAGACAAAAAGTAAGCGCTTTCACAAGCCTGTCGATCCTCTCGATGACTTCATCAGACTCCAGTCTCTACAATTAAAGTGGATTTATATCAGCTGTGGTGACTGGCTCAGCCTGTTTTTCTTTATATCTTAGGATATTATATCCTGGAGGGAGGATTTCTTCACTCTGGGTGCTGGGTTTTTGCCAGGTCTCTTTTATGGTTAGAATGTCAAAGGAGTAGTGGATTATGAATGCGTGTAATTGAGGATGTTTTTTCGCTATACTCCGAGAGTTAAGGTTGATGATAAGTAGATCTGATGTGTGTTTGGTAGGGGACATAATGTTGCATGGCCCTGGATTTGGGTGAATATCTCTTGAGGTTAGGAGGCATTGCCTAAAACGTAGTGTAAATTTGATTGTTTGTACTATTTCTATGTGTTTTTTAAATGATATTTTTCTAGTGCAGGATAGTGGAATGTACTTCTTATGTATGTGTAGTATTGAGTTATCATTAAATAATGTGGGAGCAATTGGGAAGTTTATGGGAGTTACTGTAGGTGTGGAAGTATGTGTTGTATGCTACGTGGTATGGGGTAGTGGTGTGTTAGTATGTATGGATGTAATATAGGATAGGGTTGTGAGGGTTAAAAGGAGATCTGTTAGTATGACTTGCATAATGTGTCGAAATGGTATTTGGATGTAAGTGGTGTTATGCCTAAAGGGTGGAATGGTATAGTGGTATGATAGGATACTATTGTGTGGGTTTATTGTGAAGGGAGAAAGTTAGGGGGTGTGGTTTGGGTAGATGCAGTTAAGTGACTGTAGGGAGTGGACAGGTGACTAAGGGTTAAAATAAATGTAGAATAGTGGGGACGGGTGGGAAATGGGGGCAGAGTAGGGGAGCAGAATGTGCCGAGCGTAGCGAGGTGAACGGAGCAGGGCCCAGACACCACGAGACTGCAGAGACGATCTGTGAGCACTATTAAAAGAAGAGCAAGAAACACAGAATAAATCAGGTAAGTTCAGAGTATCTGCTTCCCTTGTGATTACTTTTGTTTGTCCCTGTATTAACTTATGGTTGGGGAGTTATACAGGAATCCTAATCTGGTAATGCTAGTGCTGCGAGCTCCCGAGCGGAACACTACACTGCTACTTCCCAGCTTATGTAAGACAATTGCAAAACTATTAACTTTATTTCCTTTAGAAAAATATTTCTAAATAAAGATTAGACTGCAGGAGGTTATAGGCGTTATGCACAGCAGTCTCTTAGCGTTGCAAGCCTTTCGTAGCAGTGGGTTGAGTTAGAATGGGAGAACTGAGTGGTGTTCCTATGTGGAAGAAAGGAAACAAATAGAGCTGCAGTTTAAGATAGTGAAGTAGACCTTTAGGCGCAGACATAAACAGTAGAGGAAAAAAAATTACAGTGCAAAAAAACAGTGCAATACAGTGGAACAACCAGTTATCTAGCAGGATATAACATTTAGAATAAAATATAGACAGATGTAATTAGTCTTAGTTAACAGCTACTTAACAACATACATTAGCCAGTATTCCCTTATAGGTGTATTATAAAAGTCACTCAGTACGAGTCCAAAATCGCAGCATTTCAATGAGGTAGTGGGGCACTGTTTATAAATACTACATATATGCTTTTCAGTTGCTCCAATAACAATCCCAGCATTACCAACAAAGTAGACTATCACCTTAAACTAAGTTATTGTATGATTTCAATCAGCAGTATGCCCCTTTTCGGATGTTAGTTTGAAAAAATCACAGTAATTTGCATTAATCCAGTATGCGGCTTGGTTCCTTCCTAGCGATGCTAAAACTAGACCACGCTAACATTATACAGTATGATTTAGAAACCCAGCCACTGGGAATGCTCAACCAGTGCATTTCTTTGTGCCAATCCCAAGCATGGATAAATGGGGAGGGCTGCATCAGGAAGGGCATCTGGCGTAAAATTTTGCCAAATCATACATGCAGACAACAGTACAGAAATACATACCGGATCGGTAGAGGTCCGGGTTAACAATGACCACCACCAGTACTGTTGGCCAACAGCATGCTGGCAGAAATTGGGCTACTGTTGGCCGAAGTAGGAAAAGAGGGGGAAGGCATGCCTGAAGGCAGGAAAAGGCTAGGACTGTGATAGTGAGGGTCGGAACTTTGAATGTTGGCAGTATGACTGGGATAGGGAGAGAGCTGTATGATGGACCAAAGGGAGGTTGGTATATTGGGTGTGCAAGAGACCAGATGGAAGGGGAGCAAGGCTAGGTGTATTGGAGGTGGTTTCAAATTGTTTTATCATGGTGTGGATGGGAGGAGAAATGGCGTATACATTATCCTGAAGGAACAGTATGCTAAGAGTGTTTTGGAGGTGAAAAGTGTGCCAGATAGAGTGATGTTTATGAAGCTGGAAATTGATGGTGTAATGATGAATGTTGTTAGTGCATATGCTCCACAATGGATGAGAAAGAAACATTTTGGAATGAGTTGGATGAAGTGGTGATGACTGTACCCAAGGGTGAGAGACTGGTGATTGGAACATATTTCAATGGGCATGTTGGTGAAGGGAACAGAGGGGATGAGGAAGTGATGGGTAGGTATGGTGTTAAGCAAAGGAATGCAGAAGGTCAGATAGCAGTGGATTTTGCGAAAAGGATGGACATGGCTGTGATGAATACATATTTTAACAAGAGGGAGGAGCATAGGGTGACATGCAAGAGTGGAGGAAGATACACACAGGTGGATTATATCTTATGTAGAGGGCCAGTCTGAAGGAGATTGGAAGCTGTAAAGTGGTGGCAGGGGAAAGTGTAGTTAGGCAGCATAGGATGGTGGTTTATAGGATGACATTGGTGATCAAGAAGAGGAGAATGAGTGTGAGGGCAGCACCAAGGATCAAATGGTGGAAATTGAAAAAGGGTAATTGTGAGGTGATGTTCAGGGAAGAGTTAAGACAGGCACTGGGTGGCAGTGAAGAGATACCGAATAGCTGGGTAACTACAGCAGAGCTAGTAAGAGAGATGGCTAGAAAGGTGCTTGGTATGATATCTGGGAAGAGGAAGGAGGACAAGGAGACCTGGTGGTGGAATGAAGAAGTACAGGAAGGTATACAGAGAAAGAGGTTGGCGAAGAAGAAGTGGGATTGTCAAAGAGATGAAGAAAATAGACAAGAGTATAAGGAGATGAGGTGCATGGCAAAGAGAGAGGTGGTGAAGGCTAAGTGTAAGGCTTATGAAGAGTTGTATAAAAGGTTGGACACTAAGGAGGGAGAAAAGGACCTGTACAGATTGGCTAGACAGAGGGACTGAGCTAGTAAAGATGTGCAGCAGGTAAGGGTGATAAAGGATAATGAGGGAAACATACTCACAAGCGAGGAGAGTGTGTTGAGCAGATGGAAAGAGTACTTTGAGGGGTTGATGAATGAAGAGAATGAGAGGGAGAGAAGGTTGGATGATGTGTGGATAGTGAATCATGAAGTGCAGTGGATTAGCAAGGAGGAAGTAAGGATAGCTATGAAGAGGATGAAGAATGGAAAGGCTGTTGGTCCAGATGACATACCTGTGGAAGCATGGAGGTGTTTAGGTGAAATGACAGTGGAGTTTTTAACTAGATTGTTTAATGAAATCTTGGAAAGTGAGAGGATGCCTGAGGAATGGAGAAAAAGTGTTTTGGTACCGATTCTTAAGAATAAGGATGATGTGCAGAGCTGTAGTAACTACAGAGGAATTAAACTGATCAGTCACAGCATGAAGTTATGGGAAAGAGTAGTGGAAGCAAGGTTAAAAAGGGAGGTGATGATTAGTGATCAGCAGTATGGTTTCATGCCAGGAAAGAGCACTACAGATGTGATGTTTGCTCTGAGAGTGTTGATGGGGAAGTACAGAGAAGGTCAGAAGGAGTTGCATTTTGTCTTTGTGGATTTAGAGAAAGCACATGACAGGGTGCCTAGAAAGGAATTGTGGTATTGTATGAGGAAGTCGGGAGTGTCAGAGATATATGTAAGAGTGGTACAGGATATGTATGAGGGTAGTGTGACAGCGGTGAGGTCTGCGGTGGGAGTGAAGGATGCGTTTAAGGTGGAGGTGGGATTACATCAAGGATCAGCTCTTAGCCCTTTCTTATTTGCAATGGTGATGAACAGCTTGACAGACAGGATCAGACAGGAGTCCCTGTGGACTATGCTATTTGCCAATGACATTGTGATCTGTAGTGAGAGTAGGGAACAGGTGGAAGAGACCCTGGAGAAGTGGAGATATGCTCTAGAGAGAACAAGAATGAAGGTCAGCAGGACAAAGACAGAATATATGTGTGTGAATGAGTAGGAGGATAGAGGAATGGTGAGGATGCAGAGAGTAGAGGGGGAAAGATGGATGAGTTTAAATACTTGGGATCAACAGTTCAGTGTAATGGTGAGTGTGGAAGAGAGGTGAAGAAGAGAGTAAAGGCAGGATGGAGTGGGTGGAGAAGAGTGTCAGGAGTGATTTGTGACAGACGAGTACCAGTAAGAGTGAAAGCGAAGGTCTACAAGAGGGTAGTGAGACCAGCTATGTTATATGGGTTGGAGACAATGGCATTGACAAAAAGGCAGGAATCAGAGCTTGACGTGGCAGAATTGAAGATGTTAAGATTTGCATTGGGTGTGATGAGCATGGACAGGGTTAGGAATAAGTATATTAGAGGATCAGCCCAGGTTGGAAGGTCTGGAGACAAAGCCAGAGAGGCAAGATTACGTTGGTTTGGACATGTGCTGAGGAGGGATGAAAAGTATATTGGGAAAAAGATGCTAAGGATGAAGCTGCCGGGTAACATGAAAAGAGAGAAGCCTGAGATAAGGTTTATGGATGTGGTGAGAGAGGACATGCAGGTGGTTGGTGTGACAGAGCAAGATGCAGAGAACAGGAAGAAACGGAGTTGATCTGCTGTGGCAACCCCTAATGGGAGCAGTCGAAAGAAGAAGAAAAAAGAAGATTTAGAAACCTCATGCTAAGCGTTTCAATTTAATATGCAGTTATATCAGTTTATATTTTATATATGCATATATATATATATATATATATATATATATATATATATATATATATATATGTATATATCTATATATATATATATATATATATATATATATATATATATAGATATATATATATATATATATGTATGTATGAGATCCATATAGATCCTCGAAGACAAAAATCACAAAACTAATTTCGGTTTGGCATACTTGCGAAAGTGCTTTTCACCGAAGAAGCACTTCCGCGTAAGTATGCCTATTTGTGAAACCGCACTATGGTGTGAATAAGGGAACAATCCCTTTTCCTCACTGTAGTGTGGTCTCGGAGTGAGAATATTAAAGTGGGGGGGGGGGGGGGTGCGGGGGGGCAAAGCCCCCCTGCATAAACATAGATTTATTTTTTCGGTGAAAGCGCTTTCGTTAATATATATTCGTTGATTATGGATTTGGGACTTTGCACATAAGTCCTAGATCCATTATTATTATTATTTTATATATATATATATATATATATATATATATATATATATATATATATATATATATATATATATATATATTCACACACACACACACACACACACACACACACACACACACACACACACACAAATGCTCAGAAAGATAAAATAAATACATTAATTAATTAATTAATCAATTAATTAATTAATTAATTAATTAATTGATTGATTAATTAATTAATTAATTATTTAACCATATTTCTGTTTTCTAAAATAATATTTGGTTATGTATGTCAGCATGTCTGTTTAGAACTACAGTTTACTTAAGCTTAATATTAATATAACTGCTTATTGACCATTTTCTCACAAAGCCATAATCATTATCATACCTTTCTGACAATCTGTACATATAGAAATGTAAAGTTCTGTCAGCAGATACATATAGAATAGTTTTACTTAATGTGTCTGTAATTAATTCAGCAGACAGAGCATTCAGTGTCTGTGAGTTTAACTATTCTTTTTCAGAGGGAATGTCATCTGCTTCTCACCTTGATGACTTTGCCTTCTGGACCTTTTCATCAGCATAATTAACAGTCAATTCCACCAACAGAGACCATTGTTAACATCTATGGGCATAGCCATTTGACTATTAAATGTCCCTAATATGCAGAGTAAAATACCAGACTTGCATCAATGGATATCCCTGGTCACTACTGACATAATCACAATGCCAGCAACCATCTTTAAATCACACACATAAAATGAAGAAATACTACTTCCAGACTATGCCATAATCTTTAATGATCATACTAGTAAAAGAGCTGGTATTGTAGTCCTTACATATTCCAAAGTTTTTAGCCTTTCTCTGCACCACACACAAATACAGGCATTAATAGCATTAAAGTGTCAACAGCACACAAAAATCAACTTGTAGAGAAATGCTGTATGTACCTCCAAGTGCAGACAAATCAGTTTCTAAAGATATATTACACTAGATATTGACAAATATATTACTTGAGATAATAATTCTAGGTGATTTTAATATTGTTTGGTTCAAGTACACTCAGACTATCAATCTGTCTGGATTAATACAGCTAATGCATTTGACTGCAAGTAAAGTTATAGTTAATAGAAAAGAAAACATTTTGTACTGGAAATCAGCAACAGACTCCAGCGAAATGTCCCATGCAGGAATTATGTCAGACACCATTAGCAGTCATAACCAGATATTTTCAATATGGAAACATACCAAAATACATAAAAACATCCAATATAAAATTGTCAGAAATACAGCCAAATTCAGTAATAGCCCCTTGATGTTCAGTTTCATGCATTTGTACTAGGCTATTAACTACCAGGTTTTTTATAAGCCTAGCCATGCAATCCAACCCAGTTTTGTCCTCAAGTACATTGGACACCTGAATGTTAGGGTTATGTTAGTAAGGAGGCAGTTGAGGGTTATGGGGAGGGGTTATTTGAGTTTAGGACTAGTTAACTTATTTTTGGTCTCTGTTCATCAGAGACATGGGAGTCAGAATGGGAGATGAATTTATGATTTCCTACCCAATGATCAATGTTTTGCTTGAAAAGAGTCAGGGATGAGCTTCACTTTGCATGAATGGGAGTCTGATCAATTGTGTGGCAATCCCTTGTGACACATATTAGTCTCTCCAGCATGTTTTGTTTATGTCACAAGCAAAGTTCAGGTCCTTGGAGCTATTGTTTCTACTGCTGTTTGTTTTACATATGTGCAACAGGTCCATCAGAGCTGAATCTGAAGATGCCTTATATGCCAAGCAAAGATCACTTCTCAGTAACTTGTAAGAGACTGATTAAAGAGATAGGACCCTCATTACAGCCGAGTGACTTCTCCAGGCGTTTCTGCAGTTACCTCCTACTGTGCCACTAGGCGTCAAATATTGCCTCTTCATATTTACATTAATAATTCCAAAACCATGTTACATACAATGTATCAGAATATTTTATCTTGAAGCATACATGATGACAAACACAATTGCATTGCTATATGACCTCTGTCAATGACTATTTGTTAGAACTCTAAGGTGATAACTTCATTTTTAAAGGCTGAAGCCACGCCCACTGGGAGTTGAAGGTACACATTCCAAAGAGGTGTACTGGAGGGAATGAGTTAAAGCAATCTGTGTAGGACAGGATACTCTTACCCTGGATTCTCCTGGTGAGATGGGTGTTTCAGCTGTTGCAGGTGCCGGTTAGGTACATGCCACAGGAGGATTTGTATTTATGAAGGGCTAATAAGGGCTGAGTAGAGTAGTACTATAACTTCCTTGGACCTGGATGTCATACCCTTGCTTATGAGTTGGGTGACATAGAATGACTTTCTTACTATCTTGGCTATGTGTTGGTTGAAAGCCAAATTACTAACTGCATATGTTCTCAAATCCTTAACTTCTAGGTAAACTCTTAGGGTTGTTTTATCAGTGAGGTAATTAGCTTGGGTGAATGATTTGCCAATGGACACTATAATGTATTTCTTTGCACTGAATTTTAGTTCATGGCTCTGGCAGCAGTCATTTGTTTTTTCAAACCCTCTTGTAGGCAGTTAGTGTCAGTGAGAGTGGAATGTGGGGTGGAATCTATGATAGCTCCCAAATTTGAAGTCATCTGTGAATGTGATGTGCCAGAGGAGTTCAAAATTAGCTTTGACTTCTGAGAAGTAGATGCCAAACAGAAGCAGGCTCTGATGAGAACACTGGGATAGTCTGTTGGTGACTGCTCTCCTGGTGAATGTGGCCTCACTAATCCTGGTTTCTTAGGTCCTATCTGTGAGTGAGACAGCAATCCAGTGAGCTATGTAGGGATTTATACCTAGTTCTGATAGTTTGTCAAAAATAGCTGAGTGGAGTATTGTATTGTATGCCTTGGCCAGGAAAAGGTAGGCAGTATGCACCATTGTCCCCTCATCCATAGACTTGGTGACCCTCTAGAAAAAGTCTACCAGGTTGAGTTGGCAAGCCTTTTCCTTGAAAAAGCCAAAGTGGGATGGATCAAGAATCTGTAGGTTACTGATGTTGCTGATCATGACAAGTCATTCCATGACTGCATGTTAGACTTGTCAGACAGTTAGGTCTGTAGTTCCCGATGTCAGTTGATGATCCACCCTTGTGGAGAGGGATGACTGTTGCGGCCCTCCATTTACTCAATACATAACCTGTTTTGAGGCTGCAGTTGAAGAACGCTTCTAGTGGTCCTGCTGTGTCATGAGTGAGGCTATTTAGTAAGCATTCTGTAATATTGTTGAGGCCCATTGGTGCAGTGTTTTTGGCCTTAGCAAGCACTGTCAGGACCTGTTCCATGTTGATAGATGGGACGATATGCTAGATGGGATTTCAGCAGGGAGGGAGTGGCCAAGAGTGGGGAGTTGAAGCTAGATCTAAATTTATCAGCTAGAAGATTTGCTATGTTACCCTGGTTAGTGAATGCTGTACCATTTACCACCTGTGTGTGCCACCTTCAAGGCCTTGTGATTGTCCTAAGCCTAAGAGGCTATCCTGGCCTCACATCTGGCCTTATTGGACCTTATTAGATCTCTTTGTTTCTTGTTTAGTTGAATCAGAGGGCTCTTATCTCTGTGAGAGTTGTTCTTTCTGATTTTGTCCATGACTTTTTTCTTTTGTTATATACCCTGTTAAGGTTAAGATTCCAGCAGTGGGGTTTGTTTTTGTGTTAGATCTGGGTTTGCTTCTGGTAGGTACAACAGCATCAATGCAGTCATTTACATGTTTGTACAGGGTTTCTGTGAATAATTTTGCATAAGCAGCTGTGTTCTTGGGGTTTGTGGGAGCTTTGAATTTTGACAAACTGTTGTTTAATAGGATGTAGTTTGGGTTGTGTTTTCTGCATTGATTATTATTTCGAGAGAGACAGCTTTGTGATCTGACCTTGCTAATGAGGACATGACACAGGGAAGTGTGCAATGTTGTCCCATGCTAGTGAGCACCAGATCTAGTATATTTGATCCCCTGGGTAGTTTGCACTCTAACTGGTCCAGGATGTTTGTGTTGACAAAGTCCAGGAAACTTCACAGCAGTGATTTAGAGGCAGTGTACATTTCACACTCAATAGAGGTGTAGTTAAAGTCTTTGAAAGATAGGGTGTTTGCTTGGATGTTGAGGACCTCTACTAGGTCCAGGTTCAAGTTGCGAACTTTGTTGGTCATAAAGGGTGGCCTGTAGCTGGCCAGGACATGATACAGGATCTTGTCTATGGAGACCTGGATGTGGATAAATTCCAGGGCATCATCCTGTTTAACTAACTTGGAGTTATATTTGTTGCTTACTTAAATTGAGTCACTTCCACCATTAGCCCCTACCTGTGTTTTTGTTGGTCTAAATTTGTGGAAGGCAGAGTAACTTTGCACTGCCAGAGTACTTTATGTGGCTTTAAAACTAGTCTCAGTAACAGCACAGATGTCTGCATTCTCCAGAGTGAGGAGAGCTTGTAGGGTGTGGAGTTTCTTGTTTAGGATCCTATTACTGAGCAGTAGCACCTTAAGGTTTAATTAATTATTTATTTATTTGTTTCGCTATGTTGGTAGTTTTGTCATTTTGACATGGCTTAAAAAGGCTATAAGGGAGTGGATAAAGTCTTAGCCAAAATTCAAAAGCCCAGGGATAGGTTCAGACCATTCTGAGCAAAGGAACATGGTCTGTTAGCCATGTCCTCCCATGCTGATAGATATTGGATCCCTATGGAGTGACATTAGGAACTGCGCCAATTGTTAAAATCAATCATTTTCCATTCACACTGTGGCATCATCATTGGTGAAGATAGAAAGCTGCTCAATGTAAGGCACGTACCTGCCTGTGACACATACTCACAGAGATCCATAATGCCTGTTTTTATATAGTCTGGTGAGGTACATCTCATGTAATTTACACCGACATGGACAATTTCAGAATCATATGTGGTGCAGTGACTTGAGTACATACATGCTATTACAGGTCCTATGTCCAGATAGGCAACAATTATCTTTTCCTTGTCCAGCCTGGTGACAGGGGCATCTGTGTGTCATACAACAGAAGCCTGTATGACAAGAGTATTAGGTAAACTGTTTGCTTTACTTATGGGCTTTGTTCTTTGCAGGCCATTGGGTGCAGGCTTATGTGTGGTGTTAGCTGTTGTTTTTTGCATGTGCTTTAGTGACTGCTGAGGATAGGTGTTGCTGTAAGATGGCTTAGGTGGTCTTTCGGGTATGAGAATGTTTATTTTAAGTGACTCAGCATAAGAAAGTTTATGCATGTGCTGAGCAGTACATGTATAGGATGTAGAGTGTGTGTTCTTCACCACCTTATTAGTAAGCAAAATTTTAGCCTCCAAGACATTATGTATACACATCTCTTGCATACTGAGTTAGTTTCTTTAAGGAATAAAAGGTTGCAAGATTATTTGAAACAAGTGGTACATTGTCTTAGGATACCCGTATCTATCAGTCTGGCCACAGAAACATTAAGAAAATGCATTTTTCATATTCATATCATCAGGACCTGTATACGGGTTGGTCTGTTATGGCGGTTTAGGGACTTGGTTTTACAGACCGTCACCTGTGTGTTGTCTGAGATTAAGGCTAGCTGTTATTAGTGATGTCCAGTGCTCTAACTAGCTGCCTATGTTTAGCACTTCTCAAAGCCTTACTCTGTTACAGGTTATAGTCCTTTGTAATCGCTTTAGGTAACTTTTATGGTCTAACAGTTCGCTACTATACTGAGCATTGGAAACCGTTGCTGCACAATGAGTAGCTCAGCGCAAACGTTCTTACTTTATAGCCATAGGAAAAAAGCTGAAAACTAACTTTTTGACCTCTCACTAATAAAGAACCACACTTTGCCTTGGAGTGTTTCCCAGTTCAGAGAAACCAGGCAAACACCTTCTGACACAAGATGGGTGATCCTGGAATTTCTTATTGCAAAAGCACAGCAAAAGCAACTCTCAAGTGCATGCAAATACCAAACAGCTAAGTCCATAGCTTGATCACCTGTCTGCAGGGCAACTAAAATCAAGGCAGGCTGGTAAACTAACAAACAGACAAGAAGAGCAATTTTCAGGTAAACAATTGCTTAAATGCTTTGAAAATGTGGTAAAAATAATAGTGATCCTACCAAATTAGCAAGTATAAGAAGAAAAAAATACATTAAACTTGTTTATATCAGCCAAGATTGCTCTGAATGTAGTAAAGCCACCTTGGATTCACAGGTGAGGTTGCCAAGTATTGCTGAGGTCTGTAAGAATAAGCTTAGCAATATACAACTGTCATGACTATCATTAAGCATAGCAACTGGGAACCCTTAAAGGCACTGTCTTTATATGATGTAGTCATTCAATTCAACCAAACCCTCCTCTCCATATTAAACTTTCTAGCAGCTCAACATAGAAAAAGAGTCAAATCAACTCCTGCATTATGACTTATACCAGATATAAAAAAGCTAATGCATAACATAGACAAAACAGGAAAACACTCACATTTAGGGAAAAAAACAGTTTTCAATAACACCAGTACATATTAAATCTAAGAGTACTACACTAAAAGCTAAGCAAAGCTGCTATATTAGTCTACAAGAAAACCATAGCAAAACTCCAAAGCACTTTGTGTCAGTAGTCAATAGACATATATAACCTGGCAAAAAATTATAACTCGACACTTTCAGATTTGAAAAGAATAACATGCAGATTTAATTCATACTTTACAAATGTTGCTAATTCCTTAATAAGCCAACTGCACCCAACACATCAGTAAGTGACATGGACACTGGAACTATATCCATCATGTCTCCTCTGCTAAAATACTTAAAATAAACATGTTCAGCTATAGTTGATCTACTGCCTAACACAGAATAAGTTGCTTTCCACAATACAACATGGATTTAAACCAGGTCATAATACAGTAACAGCATTAATGACTTTTATAAACTATATGCATGATGGACAAAATCAAGGAGAAATAGTTGCTGCATTCCAATTTTTAGACAGATCCAAATTATTTGATACAGTTTCATGTCCAATGCTATTATTTAGACTTAAGGAACAGGACCTCACAAAAATACAATCAAAAAGTTACCTTAGCTACTGAACACAGTGTGTACACTTGAATGATGTGTTGTGAACTCCTCAGAAAACAAGATGGACCACAAGGTTCCAAAGTAGGATGTTTACTCTTTAATAGTTTTATAAACAATACATACAGTTCCTCATCCAGCAAATATAATCCACTATACAGATGATTCAACACTGTCTCTAACATCAAACTTCTCCAAAATTACCTACATCATTCCCTTACAAAAACTGAAAACTGTCTAGAACAATCTGAACCTATTCTTAGATCCAAATAACTAAACTAATGGTATTTCACCTCCAACCCACTAACACAACTGTTGCTACTTATAATAGTACCAGTCAATAACACTAGAATTGAGCTAGTACATAGTGTAAAACTATATGAAATTATAATAGACCACAGATTAAGATCAGACGAGCACATCCAACATGCAGTTAAAAAATAACTATGAAGTTTGATTTTTTTATAAAGTGAAATCATTTCTAACAGAATATGCACATAAGACTATAGCTCAGACTTATATACTCCTTAGCCTCCAATATGCCTCATCAATATTCACTATCCTCCATACTGCTCAGCTAGTTAAACTGGAACAAACATATAATAAAATTGTAAAGTTTGCACTAATCACTTTTACTGAACACATTAAAGTCTGCCACTTCACTCCCTTAACTAGCTGAAGACACCTAATATACTAGCCTACACTCATTTTAAGGCTGATTACAATAACCTCTATACCCCAGAGAAATACCCCACATCTGGATAGTTACTGAAGTGGTGCCCACACCTGCAAAGAACTGTGCTTACTAAACCAACAGCTAATATTCACTCAAGAGTTTTAAAAATCATAAAAATGACAATCTCTTCTCTGTTTACATTGCTAAACTGTAGAACATGATGCCAGCAAATATCAGAAATATCTAATCTTTAAAATATCTTTGAAGATGAATCTCTCAAGAAAATGGTGCTGTTGTTGTAACAACTCCATCATTAAGGTCCCTTCTTATTTTAAATCTACCCCATCTATTATTTGCAATCCAATTGAAATTGCACTTAGCAGTAAACAGTTCACCCTTGCACCATCCCTCTTACTAGGCCCCCCCTCCTTATGCAGCCAAATCAAAAAAAAAATATTACTGTTACAAAATTCATACACTTTCACTATAGCAATCTTCTGGTTACAGGTCTCAAGGGAATTTAATATTTGGATAAAATATTCATATGCCTCGTGCTGTCAGTGCAGTAAAATGACGATGGGAGTATACATACACTACAAAACAATGCTGAAGCATCTATTGATGTGTGAGTTTAACAAGCTACATGTGATTTGCTCTACAGATGTGTCTGTGCATAACATGATAGAAATAATATATAGTGTATGAAAATTGTGATCACCTGTTAAGTTATATAGTCTTGAGTGTTTTATGGTACATTTTACCATTATCTCATGCAAATGTAAGCAATGCAAAGTTTTTCTCTCTAGGCCTCTGCTGAAAAGTGACTTTTCCTTTTCAGTCTTTCTTCATATTTAAAGTTAAATAAACAAATTGTTGATAAAGTAAACCAATAGCTAAGTGACTGTCAGAGTCTTTACCCTGTCACCAACTGCAAATGTTCTGCCATCACATTGGGAGCTGTGAAAAACGATTGCATTTACCCCTCTGTCCTGATGCTAATGTTAGCTGGAAAAGGAGTGGGGCATGACTGTAAATACTGAGCATGAATGGACGTCAATGGACAGTAGTGCCACAACCAGGAGAGTTCTACAACTTTAAAAATTAACTGGACAAGAACAGGTATTATTTTGCCAGGAAAAAGTTCGAAATCTGGGAAAAAAGGGCTTCATGAAATGGGAACCAGGATTGAATAAATATTGGTCTCCATATCAAAAGTAAGTCAAAGTCATGGTAAACTTTATTTGAGGATCAGATATACACAGCAGTGCACTTGCTGAAATTATGAATAATACAGGAAATATAACAGTTTTCATGTCTTTGAATGAGCTGTAAAGATAGTCTTGACCATTAACATGTCTTGTATAAATATATACACTGGCTTTCCAAACTGCCTTACTGTGGTTGGTCAGACCTAAGAAATACCAGCCCATCTATGTGAATAAACAAAATAAAAAATAAGAGCAGTCAATAGACTCTTTTCTAAGTTAAGTTATGCTGCTGTGAAGCTTATTACCAGTTCTATGATACTGTCATCAAACTACCAGACACAGCAGTTAGATTTCAATTTGTCCCCATCAGTTAGAATGTCACACAAAAAATCTAACCAACTCAAAATTTATAGCACTGCTGGTTAGAAAATGCTGTAATAAATGAAATGTGGTTAGTTTTTACTGAGATAAGAAACAAGGTATATAGTCAGTTATTCAACTTTGCATCCTCAGGGACTGATTGCAGGCATTAATTGAACTTCCCTATTGTAAAGTGCAGCTGGGATTTGTTATCTAATAAGGTGACTAAATATGTTTTTGACTGCTGAAATTTAACTTAATAATTAGCCTTGAGACAGTATATAATCATAGAAGCTTTGCATTCTGTATGTCTGTTTGAAGGCTTTATACTATAGACATCATCATGTTACGTGAATAACATAAATCCCCACAGCTACCTGCTATTTGCTATTATTTTTTTTTGTTACATTGATAGCATTTTTTAGTTCATGAACATTATGAATTCAGCAGGAGCGGGTAATTTGGTGAATGAGAATGAAAATACACCACAACTGTTGTAGAACGTGGCAATACCACTGCAAAATACTGTGCTAAAAATGAAGGAGCTG
This sequence comes from Protopterus annectens, assembly GCF_019279795.1. Lineage (NCBI taxonomy): Eukaryota > Metazoa > Chordata > Ceratodontiformes > Protopteridae > Protopterus > Protopterus annectens. The sequence continues at coordinate 1,481,185,356 of NC_056731.1, read as the reverse complement.
ACCTCAAAATGGCAGCAGTATGTTTGGCTTGGACTAAGGCTTGACTAGTGATTATTTTAGAGGAATATTAGTGAAAGCAAGATGACCTTCTACAGTGCACCAGCTTACAAAAACAGGTAACTGAAATTATACATATTGAATATTTTAAGCAGCATGTGGCATTGTTAAATAATCAGATACAGAAATATGAGGATGATGTATAAAGAGAAAAATGCAAGCAACTGAGTGACCCAAAGGATTATAAACAGAATGGGATCTTTAGTTATCAGAGATCCAAATCTCCCAAACACTAAAACCTTCAGTGCTGGCCCCAATAAAAGCTGTCCCTTCTGCAGCTCCACAAATCACTACCAAACAAAAACAACTCCAAAATGAACTTGGATAATAAGGTAGTCAGTCCACAGATAAAAAATGAAGTTTAATATTGAAATGAACAAAACAAAACACAAATTGCTGGATTTAGCACTTTCATCTCCTATCTGGAGACTTCATCAGAATCAAAGCCATACATATGTTCTCCACTTAAATACTAACAGTTCATTCCTGATTGGCTATTTGATTATGAATTCACAGGTTTAACTCTTAACTTCCCTGTATTAATTTACTAAATTCTAAAAGGTATGCAATACATCATAAAAAACATTTTTATCTGTGGACTGACTACCTTATTATCCAAGTTCATTTTGGAGTTATTTGTGTTTGGTGGTGATTTGTGGAGATGCAGGAGGGACAGCCTTTATTGGGGCCAGCGTTGAAGGTTTTAGTGTTTTGGAGTATTTTGGTGTCTTGTGCTTGATTACTAGTAGAGATCCAAATCTCATGGTAGTGGAAAAGCAGCAAGCCATGTGGCAAGAGCACTTGTTAATGGTGCAGAAACAATGTCTTCAATGCCATCATGAGAGCAGATAGTTCATTTTCAAGCTTCATCAATTTCAAAAGTAGCTGTAACCAGCTTGTAATGGTACAATAAATGCTGATGTTAGCTTAGAAGGTAATGTGGAACACAGAGAACATGGAAGAAACTATTAATAATTTATCTAGTAATTAGGCCAAATGTCTAAGAACATGGATGAGAGGGACTTAACCATTATAAATTGTTAGAGTATTACGTGGTTTAACATTCAGGTTATTTGCATTAGACATATTTTTTTGAAAACTAAATTGATTTGGACTGAAATCAATGAACAGGTTTGCAAAATACCTAATATTGTAATGATAGTAGGCAAACATAGATATTAGCATTTATGGTTATAAATTTGTTGAGGGGGAAGAGGGTAAAATATCACAAGGTAAAATATACCCTGGTGGTGTTACTGCAGATTATTCCAAATTAAGGTTCCTGATCTGGGCATTGAAGACAATTCTTTCCATTCTAAATTTGATATTTTTATAACAGTTTTTGAAAAGGTGTTATTGAAAGAACTTTAGCTATAGATACAGTTTAGTAAAAGGAGGAGCACCATTAAATATAATTTAACGTTTTGCTAATAGGTTATACATCAGTGTGAACCAATTAGACAGCATGATATATGTATGATCAATAGAAGAGGAAAATATTGTAGTATTAATGAATACATATCACAAAATTTAACTTTGTAAGCATTTGTTAGATTTATGAGAGCATATGTTATTGTCCAAATCATCTAATCAAGATTATGACCTGAAATTATTACAATTATTAAAAAGTCATCTGAAGATGTGGAACATTTAAATGCATATATCCAAAAGGCTTTTATTTTTATAGTGTTGAACATTCATAAATATTTAAACAAACCATCTGATTACCTAATTGTTTTGGTACAGAGAGGTTGTACTGTTTGATACAAGACTCTTTTTTTATATTTGTTTTTAAACCACTGTGAATGACAGCTTGACAAGTAAAGGTACACATACTAATTTTATGTTTAATGTCTTTTATTTCTGATTATTACTTTTGTTTTAAATTTCTCAGATTTATGTATTCATTTTTGTTGGATATTTTGAGAGCAAATATGTTCACACAACACAGATTTTTGCAATGTTATTTTATAGCATATTTACTGATGACTTGATGTTCATTTTGGAGATTTTAATTTTTCTTTAGTTTTAGATCAATGATCTAGGTCACAAATTCACTAACATGTTAGTAAAAGGTCAGTATTTTTTTAGCATATCTCATGATAATCAAGTAGAGAAGGATGTATGAAAAGCATTTAATAATGAAGATAATTGCATTCACTTTATTTTGTACACTTCATACATTCTCCAATTTTTAGAAGTCTTGCCTTATGCAAAATATTTAAGAGCAGAAAGAAATAATACAAAGGTAATTTTATTATTACAAATGAAAAATGTAATATGTAGGAAGTCGCAACAGACATAATACTGTCTTGATTTGCTGGATTCTAGTATAAATAAAGTACAGCAGAATTATTAAAATAAAATAAATGTGAAAATGGAAAACTGCAAAATCTGTGGGAAGAAATAGCCATTGAATTGTTATGGCTAGGCTTATATAGGCCCTAGGGCTGATAGCCTAGTACCAACCTATGAACCTATGAACCTAATCAGAGGTATTTGCAGAACATCATGTATATGGTAGCTATTTTAGTTGTTTTTCAGCTAAATGTAAAAAATATATATCTATATCTATGTATATATATATATATATATATATATATATATATATATGGGCCTACTGCTTTTAGTCGAATGTCATTTGGTCGAAAATGATTTCAGGCAGCCCACTTCACTGAAACCTCATTTGACTGAAAGCACATTTGGTCAAATTACATTTGGTTGAAAATGGTATTTAGCCCCTGCCCCACTGCAGTGCGACCCTGGAGTGAGAATATAAAGTTAGGGGGGTGTGGGGGCACAGCCCCTCACATTGGGGGTGTGGATGGCATAGCCCCCCACATTTTGCAACAAGTTTTTACTGATGTTATATGTTTTAAGGTTCTGTTTTTGTACTACGGATTATCTTTTTGAATAAACTGTGCTTCTGGGTTTTAGATATTGGCATCACAGTGGTTGGTTGTCTTTCTTGGTTTTGGTTACCACTCTTACACCCTTTTGGTTTTATATGTTTTAATGTATTTTTAAGGGATACACGTACATAATAGTGCATAAACTGCAATTATGTGAGGAGCTATGCCCTCCACACCCCCCTATCTTTATATTCTCACTCCAGGGTCGCACTGCAGTGGGGCAGGGGCTAAATACCATTTTCAACCAAATGTAATTTGACCAAATGTGCTTTCAGTCAAATGAGGTTTCAGTGAAGTGGGCTGCCTGAAATCATTTTCGACCAAATGAAATTCTATATACAGAGAGAGAGAGCGCCAATATATGTCACAGGCAGATTCACAGTTGCTTCTTTTCTGTATAAATAAATGGTGTTTTCACATTAAAAAGCTAGAATAGAAATTTGTATAGCATGCTGGTAACTAGTAAGTCAGATAAGATGTTTTACATCAATTTTAAAGACATTAGTAAAAGTGACAGATGTAGAATATGTCCACTGATATGGAAAGGTTAATACCTGGAGCATCAGTGGTAGTAAACCAAACTTGAATATGCACAACTCTGGTATTAACATTGTCCTATACAGACTCTATTGCAAGTAGGTACCTCTGTGTTTGTATGTTGGTAAAACAGTTAGAAGTCTAAAAGGAAGAGTGCAAGAGTATGTCAAGGAGGGTAAGAAAATGCCTCCAGTCAGTTCAATAGCACTGTATCATTGAGTGTATACAGGGAATGCAGTGAGGTTAAACTGTGCAGTACTACTTGTTGGAAAATGTTGACGAGATACAAAATTATCCTTTACATAAAAAAACCCCATAAAAACTCAAAGTAGTTGTTTTCCAAGGGCACTAGTACCTGACAACAAAGATATTATAGGGAAATAATTCATCAAAGAAGGGTGTTGTTAGACTAATATTTGCATATACTATTCCCTTTCATCAAATTACCATAACTTCAAACATCAAGTTTTGAAGCCTTGTCTACTAAAAACCTTTCCTGAATATAGGTGTATATATTTATATGTGGGCAATTCTCTCTCACTCTCTTGTATACACACACACACACACACACACACACACACACACACACACACACACACACACACACACACACACACACACACACACACACACACACATATATATATATATATATATATATATATATAGAGAGAGAGAGATAGATATATACCAAACTGTGATCCAACATGGAAGCAGTCACCATTGGCTACAGTGTTCCTAAAAAAAGTACAGAAAAACTGGAAAAAAATCGAGCAGCCAAGGAGCAAAAATGCAGTATCAAAGTTTATTAAAAGCAGCTCAAAACACTCAAAACTCCCTATACTGGTTTCACTAAAACTTCCTCACTTGGTAAAATAACAAGTTCCACTAACCAAGAACATATAGAACTTTCCCACTTATAATAAAATGACATCATTCAGTGAAACATCCTGAAGCTTTACAAGTTAAATATAATTACAAAACTATAAATGAATATGTATATACTAGAAAAGTAGATGCACAGCTAGAAACTATAAATTGACATATAAACCAAAGAAAAGTTGAGCATCAAAAAAATATCAAAATATTTAATTGTTATCTAATGCTTGCTCTATGCTATATCAATAAAACAATGAAACAAGTTATGGGCATTCAGAATCGCCAATGAGCTGAAACGCCTGATGTTCATAAGGAACATTTGCATATTTCCCATGTGCCTCTGATACAAGAGGTTTGGGAGGTTACTCAGTGGAAGTTCTAGCTTTGCGAGATTTTTCATTTTGTTTTTACTGAATATAAAGTATTTGAAAGCTTAATTATATGGTGATCTGGTTCCTAGTGGCCTTTGAGTACTTATTGAACCAGGGGTAAGTGAAAATGACTCTGTCTTATTAGTTATGTGGGACAATTCACAATACTGCTTGTAATATGTTTATCAAAGCTTTGGTGAGGTTTGTAAAAGATAATAGATTGCTTGTAGCCTTTTTCTGGTAGACGCTTTGAATAGCAACCTGACCAATCAAGTATGTTATGTACAGACACTCACTCTCCAACCAGAAAGAGTCAGGAATCAATGCCCACTGCTCCTACTCTCACCAGAATCAGAATATAAGCACAGATTCCAAGCTGTTACCTATAAAGCAGTTACTGGGCTTTCGGGTGATCAGCAGTCTCCAGAAAATAATGTCACTGTACTCCTTCTCTCACCAGGAGAAAATAGAAACACTAATCCCAAGATGACTACTGAGAGGAAGAATGTGGGGTCTCCATTAACTGGTGATCTTGCAATAGATGCTTAAAGGTAAGATGAAAAAAATGGTTTACCCTAAACACTGCAGTGTGCGCTAAGCAGTTAGATATGAAAGTGGGTAACTTAAGTTTTACCTGTCTAAAAAGTTAAGTTTTAGTGGAGAGCCACTCTTTTTACAAGAGCAAGATAGACTGAAAGGGGTGGGCACTTTTGCATTCTGGTACTATGGAATACAGTAGGATGGCCAATAAATTAAAAAATAGTTGAAGAGGAGTGATTTCACAACATGATAATTTTGTGCTTACTCATACCAGGCAGTAAAAGCAGAGAGGAAATGAGATATATGGTCAAATTAACATAAGGGCAGACAACTAGAAAGGAAGTGGTGCTTAAGAACACAACAATAATAATGTGGGAGGGTGGGAAATGTTTCTGTCTGACTCACAAAATACAGAGCTGTGGTCTCTTTTCAAGTTTTAATATGCAGTTAAAAGCAGAATACAAGTAAAACACAGTGAAAAGAAAACAAATCACAGTGTACAAAATAGAAAAAGACAATAAAGTAATACAACATACAAGGAATAAAAATCAAACTAATCTTTCCCTCACAGCAAACTGTAGCAGAGTCAGGGTGAGCTTTTCCAGTAAAGTCAATGTATAGATTTCTTTAGGATCTTTAAAGGATTCCATGACCTTAGGCATTACATTAGTTTTTCTCTAAAGTATAGCAGTTCTTCTCTTTTTGTTAAAAGAAGCAGATGATCACATTTCATAACCTAAGTTATTTAAATAGTGTATATCTTTATCAAGTGAGTCTCCTGCAAGAATATAATGTCTCATATTTAATTTTAAATATCTCGTTATTGATTTCTTTTGTTACCATTATTTAATGCATTTACATTAATAGACAATAGATGAAAACTATCCTTAATATGAATAAAAAAAAATAAAATAAAAGATATGTGACACATTTATCCACCATATTAATTTAATTATATATAAGTTTCTAATGTTTTCCTATGACCCTATCTTAACATTCCAGATTTTTGTTGAATTCTTCCTTTCTGCAAACTAAACTACCAAAATTCAAAAATTAAAAAAAGTGTACAACTATAACTGTATATAATACTAATAAAACACAACCTACCATGGCTACCAAAGTTCCTTGTCTGCCTATTCAATAGTCAAACTACTAAACTATCACTCTATTAAGCAACACCTAAAAATTCATAAAAAAAACTAGCCAAAGGCTACCATAACTTACAAATAATTAATATCATACAATATTATATATAGGTCAAAATAATAAGAGACTATTCATTTAGTTACATATTTTGACATTTAAAAGTATTTCCTTCATTAGTGCATATAACTTTAATAAGTCTCTTCTATTAATTATAGACATTAAATAATCTAACAGATAGTATACTGTGTACTTATTTATTTAATAGTATTGTAAATTGCCCATTTAATATTCATGAATTTTTCACTAATTCTGTATTATTGCAACTAGATCTCTAAATAAATAAGTATAACAGAGTGGGACCTGAAAAGAGAAAGACATCTGTAAACTTACAAATCACAGGTTATCTTATCATACTAAACTATGATACAAAAGAGAGATCAATGTACATATATATCATCACAAAAGACACACATATTTGTAGCTCTAACAAAAAGCTCTGAATTCATTTTAACATGCAAGTTCCTATATTTCAAATGTGTGTAATACTCTTAACACATCAAAAATCAAAATATTAACATATTAGCTTTTTATCCTATAAATATGCACATTGCTGAGGTTGAAGAGAATGCCTTTCTATTTCTATGGAGTGAGAAAAAATAATTGCAATGTATATTGTATTAGGAAAGTTACAAAGTATTCAATATAAATCCCATTCTCCTTTCCTGGCTTCAAACATATTAAAACATTTGCTTTACTTTCTATCAAAATGAATGCACTGATTCAGCAATAATACACTCACACTTCAACTTTGACTTATGAAATTAGTTATTTCAGATAGTCTTAGTGAGTCTAGTTACATTCAACATGTAAACATTTCAGCTTTCATATTATTTTGAAATACTTTATATGGTTTTCTAGTTAAAGTATATGAGATCTTGTACATTCACATTTCTGTCATATACAGGTATATGCAATAGACATCTTTCTTAAAAGCAGTTTGGTATTTAAATATATTTTGCCTTATTTTCCCACTAGCATTCTACCCTTTTCTATATATCTTGTATTTCTAAAATTTCCCATCAAAGAGCTACTCAGTCTTCAATTCCCTATTAAATATTATAGTATGTGTACATATTTCGTAATGTACTGATACTGCTCTTTTATTATTCTTACATAGCAGATATTGCATTCATTGTGTATATGCATATCCATAAGATGTTTACTTTTTATTAATTCTAATATTACCAGCAATATTGACTATATATAGAATAACTCCTGTTTATTTCATTTGAATACATGTGTTTAGCCATTGTAAACTGCTGTTATGATCTAAGGTTTACATGCTGACATTGGAATCTGGTACAGCATGTGAAAATGACAACTCACAGCACCTGATAATTTCCTCTGCAAGTTTCTCATTCTTCTTAGTTCTTTTAAGCTGTTCTAATTAGTAAACATCTAACTTTACTTCTTGCAATTAATATGTATAGTTAATGTTAATAACACTGCAGCATAAGCTGTTAATATTTAAAATGTTAAATAATGTTACGTTACTATATATTATTTATATTATATGTTATAACATTACTATATCTTTTCTTACAGATTCTTCACTTCAAAAACAACAAAAGAAAAGAGGTGTTATTTTGAATAGCTTTCTCACATATATACTTGAGAAAAAAATAGAAAGTTTTTTTTCTTCTTTCACAGACATCAGTGATGAACTTTCACCTAGATTTTCCTCAGCGCAGCTCAAGGCAGGAAAATTGAAGCATTCTCAAGAGATGGAACATTCTTTTGTTCTCAAGTTTTCCCTCAGTTGTTGCATAAATGACCTGTGTTACACAGGAACAAGGAAAACAAAATCACCAGCACTTTAACACATCCAATTAGCATATTACTTAGATCTAGCATTCAGTTAACTCAGCAATGTACATACTAAGTGATGCTGAATAAATAAAATACAATAGTTAGCTTATATAGCTTTAAAGTTACCAATTGTATTTCTTACAATATAATTACATTTTCTACCAGACAGTAATTGCTTAACATTAAGAATCACTCATACAGGTTTAGTTAAATAAAATAGATTGAGCCTTTCACTGTAAATCTAGTAAAACAGTAGAATTAACCCTTTATATTCCTCATAATGAAAAAAATACTTTAGCTAAAAATATAAATAAATACTTAAATGTTTTCAGGCTTGTCCATTACAGACCTTTTACTTAAAAGGAAAATCTATTGTTTCAGAAAATAATAGTCCAGCAATCAGTGAATATGAGTCATTCGTGTTTAGGCTTTTTAGTTTTAGAAGCAGTTTTCCAAGAATTCAGCTCACTCTGTCTCTTCAGAGATCTACTGTTCCACTCCATTTCTTTAGTATTAAGGATTTTACTGTTGTTAACAAAAGTGGAAGCATCCTCCAGCATGTTAACTGTTTTGGTTTCTTCAGAAAGAAAGGAATAATTTGATCTTTTCAGGAAACACAAAAGTAGCTTTAATACTGTTCTTTGTATGTTACTTGATCAGTGGTAAACATGATTTTCTTTTACTCATTGCTTCATTAGAATATTCATTGTCAAATCTGACCACATGTTTACCTGTTTTAATAGGGGAGCTTTACCATACTGCTTTTAATAATTGATATTTTTCTAAGCTAGACATCAACGTAACTGTAATTGAGCATGGGGGTGAGCTTTCCTTCTTAGAAGGTGCTCTCATAGATCTATGTGCTCTTTCAATTCCAAAAGATAAAGTTTAAGGTAATTTTAATGTTTTATGTAGCCAGGTAGTTAAGAAGTTTATTTTATTGTATCCCTCATTCTTTTCAGGTATACCATAAATTCTATAGTTATTTTATCTCAGCTTATTTTCTAAATCATCAAGTTTTTATATGAGGCAGTTATTTTGTTTTAAAGGATATTAAGTCTGAGACTCACCTTGAGTTATTCTGCTTTCATGATCATTCAAAGTCTCTTCCATAATGCTGATTTCTGCCCCTTGTTGTTTCATAATAGCTTCAAAATGTTCTATCTTCTTTCTGGTCTCTTTTTTAAACATTCTAGTTTTGTATCCAGTTTGTATATTTTAAGTAATATATCCTGTATACTAGATAATATTGACTGAATCTCATTTTTAACATAAGAATCACAAGTACTATTTCTTGAGTGACTCATGTTGAAGTCTCTTCTCTTCTCTTCTCTTCTCTTCTCTTCTCTTCTCTTCTCTTCTCTTCTCTTCTCTTCTCTTCTCTTCTCTCTTAACCTAATAGTTGAAATTCTGACAGAAAAACTATTGCTTTTGAAGAAGATGAAGCTATAAATCTTTTCCCCGATTTTTAATGAATAAAATTAGCTGGCAAGTATCCTCAAATTTTAATTTTTTGATTACATTTTCTGCAAGTTTTCTGTCACAGAGTTATTACCATTTTCTGCCATCATTTAGCCATTTTGGCCATGCTCCTAGACATTTTTTAACACATCAAGATGGAAATGTAGACTGACCTCCCAGTCTAAGGTTTGTGTTTCATCATGGGTGGAATTTCAATGACATCAGAAACATTACTGATTGTCAATGGAACACGTCTGCAAACAATGTTCTTTGTAATATATTTCTTAACACATGTAGGTTTTCCTTTAATTGAGATAACTTGAAGCAACTGTTTGTTAACAGGTTGGCTGATTCTGATAAATTATTGGCAATATTACTATGTGGTATATATTCTGACATTATATACATTATGGTACATCATTCTCCACTACAAATACTTCCAATATATTCAAGGTTTTATTAGATGTGACACTCCAAAGGTTCTTTACCTGGCTATATATTTCAGTGGCACCTTCTATGCTGGCAGGACCTCATATCTTTATAAGGAATGCATTTATCTCCATCTCAGTGATATTATCTGTAAACATGAGCACAGTACATTATTTAAGCATGTTAAGGTACACCACAAAGCCTGTTTTATTTTTATGGGTATCAACTGCATTCCATCCAAAATGCAGCATACTTGATATTGTATGGAAGAAGTATTAGATAAAATGGAAATATGTTGGGTTTTCTGTACTGCTGCCCCATTTAAGTCCTGGTTTGAATGCATATTTCCATTTATGCTTCCAGTTGGACATTTATTTTTTCTTGCATTTATACATTGTGTAACACTTGGGTCATGAAGAATGATTTTTTCATTGGAATTCATTTAAACTTTGTTTTGAATGGATATTGCTTGCTTGCTGTGCTTAACTATTTTTTTCCAGCATTTATTGTGATTTAAAAGCTTGTTTTTTTTCACATATTGTACTTATTTGACTGCCTGCACTTTTAAAAAGTTGTTTTTTGTTTAAATAATTTAACTGTTGTAGGCTACACACTAAAGTGTGATAGCCTTTTCTGATTGTTTGTAGTCATTTAAAGCTGTTTTAAGTGTATTTTTTACTGTTGTTGCCTTATCTTTTAAAAAAAAAAATCCTTGTTTCCCTCCTTTCTATGCTAGTATAGTCAAGTTTTCAGGCTAGTGCTGAATTCAGGGCTGTGATACTAGATTCTGAGTTGCCCATATCTTACTTGGATAGAAGGAAGTTTCTCTGTTCACCTGTGAGAGAGGGGAGCTTTGAGCAACCTATCTGTCCCTGGAGGAGTGGTTCCAGCCCAGAAGTTAGTAGTTTATTGGCCATTTTGGGATAAATTCTATCTCTTTCATTTCCCTACTATAAAAACCGCATTTGCATGGTTTTGCACACCGGGCAATGCCGGTTAGCTACGGTTAAATTATTCCCGGATTCACTAAGTCTCCTCTTCAGTTTTTTCCCTTGAAACTAGTCTAACTCTCAACCTAAGCACTCAAAAAGCATCCTACAGCCCAGCACTTGCTCAGACCTAATAGCAAGCACTAATATACCCTGACACTGATTGCCCAGCAGGGCAAGGCTCTTTATTCACCCCTCACCAACAAAGTGACTAAGCAGCTCACCCTACTATTCAGGCATGACCAAAGGGCAATTTCAGGTGTACCCTCCAGTCTAGCTGGTGAATCTGGGTATCCTGAGGCAATGTTACAGCTGCCTCATGTACACAGACAGCCCTCTCCTCCTAACACAAACACTAACATATGTGAGAGATGCAATTATACAGCCAAACTGGAAGTTAAGCTGTCTCCAACCAAGACTGGAACAGACAGTCAAGAGGAGAAGGTTAACTCTTGCACCACACCTCCAGCTGCACACAGACCTACTAAAACAGCACTGTCAAAAAATACACATAAATACACAAAATCATACTCAGAGGCTCTAAATAATAACCTGCAAAAGCATCAGAGACATCCAAAGCAGACACCCAAACAACCTGCACCTCCCATCACAAACCAGACAACACATAAAACACAAAATCAGTGTGCCGCACAATCACAGCCTTTAAGGCGAAATAACATACCTAACACACTAGTAATATGTGACTCTATAGTCAGGCACACTGCAGTCCCACTCACTAGGCTGGGCAAGCAGAAGGTTACTATTAGCTGCCTGTCGGGATCCAGAATCCACCACATAACACAAGCACTCAGGTCACTCCAGAAAAAGTACAAATATAACTCTGTCATTGTTCATGTTGGTGTGAATGACCTGAGACATACCTCCCTAGACTACATGAAAAGAGACATGGAAGAGTTCTCTGAACATATAGCCCAGACTGATATGATCCTGACCCTGAGTAGCATCCTGCCCTCACCAAGAATGATACCTCAGCATAAAGAAAAAAATGATCATTTTCAACAATTGGCTAAGCTTCTGGTGTCATTCAAAGGGAATCCAGTGTCTGTCAGCCTGGGACGACATGCTCGACAAGCCACATCGCTTTGCAAGAGACAGCTTGCACCTGTCACCCCTAGGCTTTCAAATAATGACCAAGACTCTTGCTGCCCCCATAGTGCCTTTTTAAGGCATGGCTCAAAAGTCAAACCCACCTCCGTAAACAGCACAGTTTAAAAAAAATTGAGGGTTATGCTACTCAACACCAGGAGTTTAAATCTCAAAATGCACGTGCTCGAAGCACTCCTCAGTATGGAGAACATTGACATCTGTGCAGTAACTGAAACCTGGTTCAAGGCTCCAGAGAGCACCCCAGCACTATTGGGATACAACTCATACCACACGTTTCAGCCACAGAACGCAGACCAAAACACAAAAGGAGGGGGTGTATCCATATTCATCAAGGATATCTACGCCTCCAGGTTAGTGGCACAGCATGATACCTCTGAGATCATCCATGTGCAACTAACATTAGGCAAAACTGCAATGCAAATTGTGGCCTGCTACATATCAAACTCCATGACCCACAACCACCACTCCACCTTTCTGGAGACACTGGAAAACATGAAGGTCCTACCGAACACCCTGATATTGGGCAATTTCAATTACCCTACCATTCACTGGGAAAACTACTCAAGTACAAACTCCCAGGCCTAGCGCTTCCTGAAATTCATCAACTCAAACACCCTGGATCAGCTGGTAAACTCCCCTACCAGAGGTAAAAACATATTGGACCTGGTCATCACCAACATGGGCGACAGGTGTTCCACACCAGAGGTCACCCTGTCACTGGTTAGATCAGACCATAAACTAATCACTCTAAATGTCCACACCCCACCACCACCCCCAACTAAGGAAATCACAGTAAAAAACTTTTCTAAAGCAAACTTCACCTTACTTAAGACAGAGGTAGTAAGTTTCACAGCTCCCACACTAAAGGATAACACTGCCCAAGATGCAGAAACCTTTACAAATGCACTCTATGAGCACCTACAAGGATGCATGAATCGTGCCATCTCTACAAAACCAAGACTCACTCCTCTAAGAGAAGAAAACCAGTTTAGTGGACCCCTGCCATGAAAAGGCTATACAATAAAAGTTGGAAACTAGTTCAGAAAAAAAGCAAATCCCAAGAAGGAAAGACATCCCTGATCAGTATCAGTAAGAAATTAAGGTCCCTCATGAAATCATCCAAGGCTAACTTCAAAAAAAAATAGCCAAGGATTCAAAAGATAACCACAAAGCCTTCTTTAGCTATGTTAAAAATCTGAGTGGCAACTCACAGATATGCACTGAACTAGTGCAAAATATCACAAAATATAATGAACCTACTGATATTGCCATCATCCTGGCAGATAGATTCAGTGCAAACTTCACCCCCCTCTCCACCTCCAAAAGGGCCCACAACAATACCGGAAAAGTGTAGTGTCCCAAAAATCACAGATGCACAGGTGTAAACAGCCCTTTCAAAAGCCAAAAACACAGCATAAATGGGACCAGATGGTGTCCCAGGCTGCGTCTTGCATGAACTACAGAACGAACTAACCCCCCACCTAAAGACACTGTTCAACCTCAGCCACTCCACAGGCTACATGCCCATAGAATGGCGCACAGCAATGGTTATTCCTCTCCACAAAGGAGGGCCACAACTGACCCTGGTAACTAACTCCCCATAAGCCTGACTAGCCTGGTCTTCAAGGCTATGGAGCGCATCATCATGGAACTCATTAAAAAAGACAATGGGGACCTCCAAACACTTGACCCGACCCATTCGGCTTTGCCTACTGAACCTGGTTGACTTCTTCAAGACAGTCACCAAGGCCATAGATGTGGGAAAGGTGGTTTACACAGCCTACCTTGACCTAGCCAAGGCTTTCGACACCATTCCCCACTTGGGTATTACAAAAAAAACTCACTAGCCTGAACATAAACCCCTACGTCACGAGATGGGTTGCCAACTGGCTTACAGTGAGAACTCACACTGTAAGAATAGTGGGCTCCAGGTGCAACTCAAAACCAGTCACAAGTGTTGTCTTGCAAGGCTCGGTCCTGGGACCCTTACTGTTCGGCATATACTTCTCAGAAGTACAGGCAAACATAGGAGGACTATGGCTAGCCATGTTCGCCGATGACTGCAAACTGGGAGCCATAATTGACTATCTGGCTGACATGGACATCCTCCAAAAGGGCCTTACTGAGACGGACACCTGGTGTCAAAGTCATGGCCTCAAGCTAAATGCCAAAAAATGCATAGTCATCCCATTTGGGAAAAACAAAACACCCATGAATTACCACATAGGTGGCAGCCCCCTTAATATAGAAGAGGTAATAAGAGATTTGGGGACCCAGGTAGATCGTCATCTCTCCTTTGACAATCATATTGCCAAAGTAGTTAGGAAATCCTTCTATGTGGCCTATCTAATTACTAAAGGGTTCATATTTAGAAATAAAGAGGTTATAGTGCCCCTCTGCTCGTCACTTATTATCATAGAGTACATTGCCCCATTTGGGATGTACCTCACAAGACACTTCCAACAGCTGAAAAAACCACAAAAGTACCCCACCAAGAGGATTACTGGCCACAAATATATGTCCTATGCAGCCCGACTGAAAAACCTCCGGATGTACTCAGTGGCATATCGCTTACTCAGAGGTGATCTCTGCCTGACTTACAAAGCCATGTCCAACTCAGAATTGCTGGACATGCTCCACCTAAACAAATCCAAGTCACTGTGAGCCACGTGCTCTAGTGAGCAAACCTCACCACAACAATAAATAGAACATGCTGGAGGGATAGATTCCTGTCACAGAGACTACCCATGATTTGGAACAAAATTCCAAACTAAATCAGGCAGAGCCCCTCACTAACACTCTTGAAGATAAACCTTGACGAGTGGAAGGGCAACAGAAAATACACCCCCTGGGATCACTTCATTGGTTCTGCTTGACAGAGGATCAGTTAATTAATCAATGAGGCAGTGAAAGCCGACACTCTGGCAAGGCTTATAAATGCCCTCGGGCAGATAGCCTAGTACCTACATATGAACCTATGAACCTATATGTATTTTTTATGTGATCGTATTTATGCTTTTATTGTTCTAGGAAGGTTTAGTATGTGATGTCTTGCATATTATACTTGATCATTATAGTACACCCAGATGTATATTTTGTTTTCAGAGTTTTATTTACTTTCTGTTTAAAGAGAAATTTGCTGGATATAGCATGGGATGAATATTAGATAGAATAAAATATTTAGATTTTTTTTATTGATGCTTATTTCAGTTTTGGTTTGGATGTCAATGTATAATTTTTAGCTGTATATATACTTTTCTGTCATATGCATATTTATTTAAATTTTTATAATTGTATTTACACTATAGAAGTTTCAGGATGGTTCACTAAGTGATGTCATTTTTTTTTCTCTTTGTGTCTTTGTATCAGGTGATGGTATTGGGATGTTATATGTTCCCCTGGTTAGAGGCACTTGTTATTTTACCTACTGAGGAAGCTTTAGCAAAACTGGTCTGGGTGTGTTTGAAACTGCATTTTTGTTCCTTGGCTGCTGGATTTTTTTGTTTTGTTATTTATCTATCTATATCAATATAGATATAAATATATATATATATATATATATATATATATATATATATATATATATATATATATTATATATATATATATATATATATATATATACATATACATTATATATATATATATATATATATATATATATATATATATATATATATATATATAGGTTGTGCACGACACCCAACAGCAAATCTCCCTAAATTAACTGTATTGAGTGGGTTTTAGCCACTTCTCAATTGTTCTGTTGAAACCAGCACTCTGCAATTGGTACCTTGTGAGTGTGTTTAGGCTTCAAGGCATTTATTTTTCAGTGGCTTTCTACATTTAAACTGTGCATGACATACAACAGCCAATCGCCCTATTTTCAATGTATTGAATGGGTTTTTTAGCCATTTCTCGTTTGTATTGTTGAAATTGCACTATGTAATTGGTTCCTTGCGAGCGTGTTTAGGCTCCGCTACCAAGGCATTCATTACAGGGGCCATTACATTCAACTTCTGTATGACATACATCAACTAACATTGAATGGGTTCTTAGTTGCTCCTTTACTTGTTCTGCTTTAAACCAGTGTTTTAAACCAGTGGTGTAAGCACAGCTCTAAATAGCTGTCTGTACTCAGCGTACCCTTTGCTTAGCAAACAAACTCACAAAATACGGCTCACTGTTGAATGCTGTGAACAGACTCCTTGTTTGCTTTATCTGTATCCAGGCATATACATTACCTATCTCCCTACTATGTATACATGCTGGCCTGTTATTATATCCATACTGTTAAAAGATGTAACATTTTAATGTTTAATTAGCATATACTTGTTTCTGTGTGACTGTGTTTACTCAGGTTTTGATCACTGTCTCACTCTGGGCTTTAGTCTTGAACAGCTGATATCACCACATGCTTTATTATGCATTTTTAACTTGCAATTGCTGCCCTAGTCAGTGTTTAATTGATACAGTTGGCTAACGTGTAACACTCAGCTACCGTTTTTTGCCTGTTTTTGATTGCTGCAATATTGAATTGTGATACACTGCGTACTGTCCCTCTTCTATCTCTATTGCCCTTACTTGCCTTTTATCTTGTTATCCTACTACTCTTTTAGCTCTATCTTCCTACATATCCCCCCCTTTTTACTCTAAGGTTCCTGCATTCTAACACCCACACTCCTCACCTTCCCCTAGGCTACCAATCTACACTCATTCGACTCTAACTGAAGTTTTTCTCTCATTAGTGGCTGATATTGTTATACTTATGTCTATAATTAATTATTATTCTCTTTACAGCTTGCAATAGCTACAGATCATCCAACCCAGGCATTTCACACTGTCTCCACTGTATCCTGGCTTCTAACCCAGAATGAACCACCTAAGGGGACCCAGCAGTGCTTCCTGTAACCATTCTGCCTCAAGGACTTAAAACAGTGTGTATGTACCCTATCGTTTAACTCATCTCCCTATGGTTAACTATTGTCTCAGCGCATGATAGCTAGCAGCCCACCATGGACCTTAGGTTCCCTTCAAGCTCTCCAGGCTCTATCCCATCCCACCCCCCACTAAGAGATATGCCAGTAACCTAGTGTTTACTCCATTTGGCCACTACGTGGCAGAATTTTACCTCTACCAGCCTCTCCTATCTCACTATAAGGTTCAAATTGTTTTCTTTTTGAGTTACATTATACATCTCTGCTTTTGCTCCAAAGTCCTGTGAATTCTCTGCTACTGTTTACCTGAACTACATAGCAACCCAGTCATTATCCCCCTATGCCTCCTTACCTTGTGCTCTGCTCTCTGCTTTACTGATTGTTTCTGCTGGCTACATTTTCTTCCTCCTTCTTGGCTCTACCCGCTCAGTTCACCCTGCGGGCTTACTCCGGTCCCCTACCCTGCCCCCTATTCTCACCCTCTCCCAGCACCTGTACACTTATACTCATAAGCTACAACTCCTCCAATCAACTCATACCTTTCCCCACCCCTTACTTCCACACCCCACCCTCCTAGCATCTCTTTACAATACTGACCCTACATTGAATCCCAGACCATAGTACACTTTATTCCATACCCCCCCACTCTAAGTGTAAACAACCACAATGCTTTCAAAACCAACCCAGTTTATAACCCTAATACTACTTCTCCTCACCTTGTCCTATCTAAGTTACTTCACCAGGCCTCTCTATAACAACCACCCCCCCCTTTTCACACAACAAGTTCAATCACTATAAAGCACATATACTTTACTAGCCACATTAGTACCTATCTATACTCCTTCAATAAATGTCTGCTCTTCCCTTACAAATTCATCTCTAACCACAAACACACTACTCCAGTCTTAACTATGCCTACTCCTACAAAACAAATAACCTTCAAACTAGATAACAAACAGGCTAAATACTCTTTTACCACATTCACCAACTTATTACCACTCTTCTTTCTGGAGATGTACACTCTAACCCTGGCCCCTCTCCTACCTACAGTCCAAATTCCCTCCTTCATACTCCCCCCTCATCAGGAAGATTCCTCTTTCTCTCAGCACTGAATGCTCCAAGTATATGTAACAAAATTCCCAACCTACATGCCTGGCTTCTGCATAACCAACCAGACATCCTGTCCATCTCTGAAACATGGCTGATACCATCCATAAAAGACTCTGAGATAGCACCCCCCCCCCAACTACAGTATTATTAGAAAAGACAGAACCCATAAAAAAGGTGGTGGAGTTGCTTTCTTGCACTCTTCCTCCCTGTCTGTTACTCCATATACTAAACCTATTCCTCAATTCGCTAATGCTGAACTAATCCTGGCCCTACTTCAAATAAATAGACATAAGTTCATTTGCATAGCTTCCCTCTACATCCCTCCCGGGGACAATGACCATATACTCGAAGATATACTCTCCTGGCTCTCCACCAACATAACCAATGAGACTATAATCCTAGGCGACACAAACATTAACTGGACCAGCATTCAATCTCCCACAAATCCCCTGAATATAAACCTCTACAACTTCAATCAGCTAATCAACACCACTACCAGACCTACCAAAGATCACTCCTCTGGTAGCACCCTTGATTGGATTCTGGTCTCTCACCCTCATTATATATCCAGTTGTGGTACCCTCCCTGACTCCCTCAGTGACCACTATCCCACTTTTGCTCATCGTCACTCCCCCTCCCTACAACTCTCTCCTACTTACATCTCCACACTCTCCCTAAAACACTTCAACCCCTCCACTTTCTCCAACATACTAAAACATTTCATCTGGAGCCCCCTAAAAACTCTCCCCCTAGAAAATGTCGTCACCTACTTCAACATCACATTTATAAACCTTTTAGATACCATTGCCCCACTAAAAACAAGAAGGATTAAAAGTAAAACTGTCCCTTGGCTAAGCAAAGATACCTTAGTTGTCATGCGCTTCCGAGACAAATTCCTAAACCATCACCATAAACATAAAACTCCCATCACCCTAAATGAATACAGAATACTTCATAACAGAGTTAAAAAATATATTTCTTTAGACCGTAAATCCTACTTTTTCTCACTCCAAAATAACCATAAGACAAACCCAAAAAATTTCTGGGATGGTATCACCTCCCTCTTTAACCCTGGTAGAAAGGAAAACCCTAGCCCAGACCCCAATACCCCCGACAAGGACTTAGCCACCAAATTCAACTCTTTCTTCATTAACTCAATAATCAAACTAACATCATCCTTCACAAACAACCCTACATCCTCTTCTCTACCTTCCCCTATCTCTTCTTACTCAAATACTCCCACTTCCCAACCTCCTCCATTCTCTATAAAACCCACCCCCATATTAACTATAAAAACTCCTCCAGAACCTAACACCATGCTCTAATGCCCCTGACAACATTCCTTCCTACTTCCTAAAGACAGCTGCCGATGCCATTGCCTTCCCCATCTGCATTCTTATAAATCGATCAATCCAAGAAGGCCATGTACCCCAACTCTGGAAAAAGGCCTTTATTATTACAAAGTGGGTAACAACTATAATATCTCTAATTTCCGACCTATCGCTATCTTATCACCCATCTCAAAACTTTTTGAAAAGTGTATCCATCTACAACTTTTACCATATCTCATACACAACCATCTGCTAACTCCCACACAACATGGATTCAGACCTGGCCATAGCACCAACACTGCCCTCCTCTCCTTCCTCAAAACAGTGAATAAATCCCGTGATTCTGGACACACTGTGTCTACCCTCCTTCTTGATCTTTCTAAGGGTTTGATACTATCTCTCATAACCTTCTCCTAACTAAACTCTCTAACCTAAATCTTTCCACTTCCTCTATCAACTGGTTTACCAGAGCTAACCTTCTCCTAACTAAACTCTCTAACCTAAATTTTTCCACTTCCTCTATCAACTGGTTTACCAGCTATCTCTCCAACAGGCAGCAAGCCATCAAATGGAAAAAAGCCTTCTACCCATTCCTCAACGCTCCCACTGGGGTACCCCAGGGTTCCATACTAGGTCCCCTACTGTTCAATATTTTCATCAATGATTTTCACCGCACCATCCCTAATGCAAACATTATCCAATATGCTGATGACTCAACAATCATCTGCTCTGCCACCTCCACCTCTGCTCTCATTAAACTAACACAAGACGCCTTCTCCGTCACTGAGCAATGGATGCTAGAGAACCATCTGGCACTCAGTGTATCAAAAACCAAACTCATGATATTCACCCCCTCAAAAACCACAATAATTGACAAAAACTCATTCTCCATCATCAGTAAGAATAATACTCGTATTGAAATAGTATCCAATGCAAAACTGCTTGGAGTACTTATTGACGATCAGCTCAAGTTTGATACCCACCTCCATACAAATAAAAAAAAAACACCAGAAACTAGGCATGCTCTACCGCCACAATCACTACCTCACCCCTTCTGCCAGGCTTGTTCTCTCTACCACATATCCTATCCCTTCTCTCCTTTATGGTGCCCCATTCCTAACTAACTTACAATCTTCTCTAAAGACAAAAATCTCTTGCTGTTACAACAAAATCTCCAAATTTGCCACTGGATACAGATATTCCACCCATCACTGTACTGCCCTCCACAAACTAAATTGGCTAGAGTTGCCCAATTACCTCACCTACATTCAACTCATACACATTTACAAACTCATCTTTAATCCCTCTCTTTGCCCCACCCTTGCCTCAACCTTTAAAATTCACCTTCCCAACAGACTCCTAAGAAACAATACCCAAAATCTGATCAAACTGCATAAGCCTACACGCCCACCTGGCAAATTTCTACTATCTTTCTCCTTAGCACGTCTCTGGAACTCCCTGCCACCTCACCTTCGCACCACTAGCAGCCTCTCTACTTTCAAAACCTTGCTTCATTCTTACCTAACATCCCTCTGGGAATGCTCCTGTTCCCATCCCACATGAATTCCCCAGTAACGCACCTATTTCATACCCCATTCTCTATTATCTTCCCCATCCTTTCTCTATACTATCTTTCTCCCCACTTCCTTCCTTACTCCTCTTCTTCCCTAAACTCATATCTTCCTTACCCCATTTACCCAATTCTGTCTCTTCCTCCTCCTTCATATTTTCCTCAGCAGAAATACTCATTCTGTAAATATCTTCTTATAGTTGTATGCATTTGCAATCATAGGAATTACATATTTGTAAATATTGTAAATATTCACTTAGAGATCCTTTAATTCTGTTTTTGCATCTTACTAAATTGCACCTTCAGATAGCATTTTTATCTGTGCTAGTGTTATCCTATACTAATGAAATATTGTTATTTTATTCATTGTATACTGTAGAGCTTTTGTCACCAGGACTCCATTGAAAATGGGCTCTTTTGGTTCAATGAACTATCCTGGAAAACAAACTTCAAATAAATAAATATATATATATATATATATATATATATATATATATATATATATATATATATATAGAGAGAGAGAGATGTAGACATAAAAATATATAGATAAAGATATACATATATTTAAGATATCACAGAGTGCGTAGTGATCATGGAGTAAAAGGATGATAGCAGTTAAGGTTCTATACATGGGAATAGAATTCAGGCATTTGACTGGACTAAGCAGGATACAACAACATTTTTTTATGCTGTACATGATGACCAAGTGAAAGAAGGCAACCTGGAAGAAGGGACATATTGTCATTAAAAAGGGTTTCTTTTGAGGAGGAAAAGAAAAATATTGCTGGCTCATCACTTAATTTTACATGGATACTCATCAGTTGTAGGAGGCTGGTGGGATTATTATATCATCCCAGCATGAACACAGAAATGGGATGAAGGAAAAGTACAAAATAAGCAATTTATTGATGACCCCAAAAAATTTTATAGTGAATTGGGAAATAAGGTAAAATTAATTGAAAGACCGCCCAAAAAAGAAGCAATAGATACATTTTGGAGAAGTATCTATGAAGATCCTGTGGAACATAAAGATGCTAATTGGATAGAAGAAGTAAAAGAATGAATAAGAAGTTTAAAGGTACAGGATATGAAATGGGATGACTAACAACCAGAGAGATTGAAACAAAGTTAAGAAAAGCCTCTAATTGGAAAACCCCAGGCTAAGATGCAGTACCTAACTTCTCGTTAAAAGTATTAACATCTTTGCATGAAGATTTAGCCATGAGTAAGAATTATTTATATGCGTACTCTGAACAGACACCAACCTGGCTAACAACAGGAGAAACAATGCTCCTTCTTAAGAGTGAACCTGCAAGCAACCCTAAAAATTATTGGCCAATAACTTGCCTTCCAAAGATGTATAAACTATACACTGGAATCGATGCCGACAAAGTTTATAGTCATTTAGAAGAAGCTTCAATTATGGCAACAGAACAAAAGACAATAAAAGAAATTCAAAAAGTTACAAAGGATCATTTGTTGTTAAATAAAGTCATAGTGGAGAACTATAAAAAGGGGAAGAACTTAGGCATTGTCTGGATTAAATACAAAAAAGCATTTGATAGTATCCCACATTCATGGATAAAAGAGTGCTTAAAGAAGTATAAGTTATACCCTACACTGATCGACTACATTACAGTGACCATGAAACAGTGGCAGAGCACTTTGCAATTAAGCCATGATAAAGGAGAACTTATTATTCCAAGAATAAAAATCCTAAAGGGAATATTCCAGGGTAAGTCTCTGTCACCGCTGCTATTCTGCCTTGCCCTTAATCCATTAAGCTGTCTACTTACAGCTTAGGTCATGGCTATAATTTGGCTTCTAGAAAACAACAAAGTCCAAAGACTTCTCATGTTCTCTTTGTAGACAGTTTTAAACTGTATAGCTCATCAGATGAGGAACTGAAAGCCCAATTGCAAGTTGTCAAAACTTTTTCAGATGATAAAAGAATGTCATTTGGTCTTGATAAATGTGCAAAAGCAACCTTTAAAGAAGGAAAGCTGCAGCACCAAGAAAACATCAGTTTGGGACAAGAATGTGATAAAGAAGAACTTGAGCAAGAGGAAGTGTATAAGTATGAAGGATCAACAAAAAAACTTGAACAAATGTGAATAAAACTTAGTAAAGAGTACTTCAGAATACTTAAATTAATCCTGAAAACAGCGTTGACATCTAGGAACAAAATCCAGGCTATAAACCAATTTGCTCTTCCTGTCCTAACTTACAGTTTTGGAGTGACTGACTGGCCCCAAAATGTGTTGGATAGATTAGACAGGAAATCAAGAAGGATGCTTCATGCTCATGAAACGATTTATAAAAATCAGTGCATATCAAGATTATATAGTCCCCGTTCTGAAGGAGGGATGGGCCTCCTTTAAATTGATTACATGTATAGATATGTAATCGTGGCACTCCACACATATCTGCTGACCTCACAAGACCCAAATGTAGTGAACATTTTGAAACATGAGGAGAATAAATCTAAGATGACTTCCCTGCTTAGGTTAGCAGAAGCATATTGGCATCAAGCATGAATGGAAATCAAACCATAAGTAGATAAAAATCAGGCAACAACTGAATGTGCCAAAAAGCAAAAGAAAGAATATAAGATGAAGGACCATATGAGAAGGCAAGAAATGTGGAAAAAGCATAAATATAGTTGCAAGTATAGAAAACGTCTGCATGAACCTCATGTCTATCAGGAACGAAAGCAGGAATGGTTAAGGAGATGTGAATTTAAACCAAGATATTAAAATATGATATTGATGGCCCAAGAGAGTGGGCTACATACACTTTGGTTTACAAAGTCCATTGAACATGTGAGAGAAACAGACAAATATAGGTTTTGTAAAACAGAATTGGAAACAGTTGCACACCTCATTGCTGGTTGTGACATACTAATGACAGAAAGACTGTATACTGAAAGGCATAATAATGTGGCAACATTGCTGCACTGGGGATTGTGCAAACATTATGGTAATGAAGTGGCTGAAAAACACTGGAAACATGAGTCACAAAGCATCATAGAAAATGATGACATTTACATCACATGGGATCATCCATTAATAACAGTTCTAAAGATAGATGCTAGAAAACCAGATATAGTAGTCCAGGAAAAGAAGACAAAAGTAGCATTGATCATTGAAATCACCACACCCAGTGACTACAGTGTCCTGCGTACAGAGAGACACAAAGTCATAAAATATTAGGATCTGCAAGCATAAATGAGAGCAATGTGGAAGAAAGATACCCAGATCATTCCAGTAGTAGTAGGAGCAATGGTCTTTATAAAAAAAAAAGTCTATAATCCTCTTTAAACACGCTACCTATACATGTAACTCTGTATGAATTGCAAAAGATTTGGAGAAGTTAAAAAAAAATGGGATAAATGGCTGGTTATGAATTTATGGACTTGAGATATGGGGCAGTGCAGAAACAATTAGTGCATTGTATTATTTGAAAAAACAGAAATAAAGTCCTCGACTCTGGATGAAGTAACCAGCGATAATAAAGAAGAAGCAATAAGTAAAATAAAACTCGCTGGATACACATGGCACATAACTCTTTATTTAGAAAAAAATGTGAGCACTTTTGTAGAGTCCTCTCTGTTTCATCAGACAAATTATAGCAGTTAAAACTTCATTTAAATAGTGATGCATCTTGGTGTCAACGAATCAATTCCATATTAAAATCAATACACCAAATAATAATACTTAAGGTATAAAAATACACACACACACACACACACACACACACACACATATATATATATATATATATATATATATATATATATATATATATATATATATATATATATATAAAAAAAACATAGAGGCTATATAGAATGTGGGGTACATTTCTAAAATTTTCTAGTTACCAATATTAAAAGCTATATAAAAAAGCATAAAAAATACTAAATAACTAGAGCATCAGTGCTTCAAGGCTCTGTTTCTAAGAAATGGTTTTAAAGAAACCTTGGAGTTTAAGCCAGGTGGTCTGTCTGCTTGGAACTTAACAATCCATTCTTGTTCCAAACTTCAGCGTTGTTAATAATATTTCCACCTCTTTTATTTCTATGGACAACATGGAGAACCAGAAACTTAAAAGTGTGTGTGTTCCCTTCTTGCATCACATGCATTGCTAATGCATTGCTTTCTTTTTGGTTTCTGATATCTCTCATATGTTCTAAAATTCTGTCCTTCAATAATCAATTCATTTTACCTATATAATAGGCAGGACACTTAAAGTATACTATATTTGCAGTGTGACAGTCAGCATAGAGGTGTGTATCAATGGAGAAACCTCTGATAGGGTGTTTATACTGTCCCCCACCAAAAGTGAATGGGCATGCTGTGCATCTCCTGCTTATTACCAAAAAGATCCCTGGTTATAGTATTAATTGGACTATTTGATTTGTGGGGATACAAGAGGTTTTTGGACTACAGGGCCTACAGTAGGCTGAAAGGCAATGTTCAGAACCTTGTTCTGCATCTCCATATTGAAGCCAATAGATGGATGTCATCAATGACCCAGAGGATGACCATAGGTAGGCATGGCACTCAAATGACCAAAAGAGGAAAGAAATGGGGTGAAATGGTGTGAATCATAGCAGCTGGCCTGGTGGGGTATTACTCCAGTATAACTAGATGTTCTTTAGCCACAACCACAATATTGGCCATGTCTATGTATGGAGGCTGCCCAGATGTGACTGAGAACCATACAGAATTAACTACTACTGCCAATAAATTATAATTTTGAGAAAGCAGGAGGGGCCCAATTATGTGGGTTAATTGCTCACCTGGAATTGAACTTTCATGGTTTTAGAAAAGCTGATACATTTCCACAGGCCTATTATATCATATAAGTGACTTTGGCTTGGGTAAAGTCTCACTTTTAATCCTGATGAACCTTTTGATTCTGTTAACCTAAGCAACATTTATAAATTATTTAATTCCTGACCCCTTTTTTTAAACAAGAAACATCTTTATTAAAATGTCACATACAACATAAGCAATCATGCATTTATATAAATGAAAACAAACCATACCAACACAATCCTAATTGCAAGCATTTTACATCACAAACCATAGTGACACACTCCCAAATGCAAACATTAAACATCACTTATAATCTACCCAATCATTTTCAGTCATACATTACATAGCTCATTTAAGCCCTGCCTTCTTTTAAACCTCATTCCTCCCCCTGTATGTATTGTTCCCACAATTCCCATTTTTTCCTATGTAGTTTGCTCATACCCTTTTCTGAGTGCATAATAAAACTATATTTTTAGTAGTTTGACATGAATGATAGTGGCAAGTGATTCCATAATTTGGATACAAGTGGTCTAAAAGAGAAGTCTCCAAACAGATTATGGGAAGATGAAATGCCTGTAAAATATAGACTAGTGGAATAGAGATGCTTATTTCAATATGTTATAAGTAAATTATTCAGACTAGTTTATATAGCAGATATTATCAAATGTAGCAGATTGTTTCACTTAGCACAAATGATGTTATTGGCTATTGTTGGGAAACTTCCTATATTCTATCCTGTGATTCTCTCTGTCAGATTCTGTTTACCTACTGAAAGACAAATTTATAAAACAAAGTAACACCACTGAGATAAAACCGGATCATCAAAAATACTCAAAGTAACAAAAAACATAGTTATCCAGAACCACAGACAACAGTACAGATAAAACTACAAACTTTAATATTAAAGTTTGTAGTTTTATTTATACTGTTGTCTGTGGTTCTGGATGATTTTGTTTATTAGAAAAAGGCAGCACAGCAAAGGAAGCTATTGGTTCACACAACTTTTCTTTCTCAAAACAAGTTTTATTTCCACATGAAAAATAAAAGATGCATGAAGGATAAAAGATTAGCGCTTTCATCATAAAATTTATTAGGACTTCATCAGATAACAGGCTTAATTCACAACAATTATTTAAATTCTGACAGAGACCACAAAAAAACTTAAAGCTACAAAGTTATGTTAAAGTAAAGTTGTAATCACCAAGGAAATATTCCATGCACTTAAGTAATACATTTTGCTATTAACAACTAAAAAACTAAAAACATGTCATTCATAAATAACAAGTTCATCTATAATACAACTCTAGTTCCACCTCAGTAATATTAGAGTAGTTATCACTTGTAGCAAAAATTACATGGTTCTTAAAATCAGATCTAACATCAAATTTGCATATTTTTTCAAAACAATATACAAAAGGATGGAGTGAAGGATTGTATGTACTGGCCACTTTCAAATAAGAAACTTTTTTACCATGGCTATCAAACAACATATTTAAATTTAATTTCATAGTGTATATTTTTAAATCTATTTGTGTCTCAACCATACTAGCTTTCTTGGTCATAGCAAAGGTGAATACTTTTGATAAAATATCAGCATGATCGTGTTTGATTTCACAGGAGCTAAAGTTAATATCTTTAAAGTCATCTGTATAGTTGTAAATTTTATTTTTTATTTTTATTTTATTTTATTTTACATTTGTTGACCGGGCTAGTCCAACTGGATACGTGTCCATTTTCAGTGGAGGCCCGGGGAGAAAAGCTCCAAAACAAAAACATACAAAAAATATATATACTAAAAGTAACATACAAACTACTTGTAAAAACTAAATATACTTAAAAATATAAAAACATCTGATGCTGAGATGTGGAGAGACATTAATATAGAGTAATGCATCTTCAGTTTAATATAGTATACAAAAAGAAATAAAAGTACAGTATCTGGTAGGAACTAAATCTGGTAGGTAGTACTAATTAGTATTTAGTAGTGACGGAAAAGTGGTTAAGTGGGTAGCAGATATATTAGAGAATAACAGCTAGGCAGGGTTAGTACATGAACATAACCAATGGTTAGAGAAGAAATGTTTTAGATTATTTTTAAATAGTGGGAGAGAGGTTAGAGTTGTAAGGTCTTGTGGTAGTTGATTCCATATTTTACCAACATAGTTAGAGAATATGGAGTCACCTGCTGAGTTCTTGGATAAGGAAGTGTGAATCAACATTTTGTTAGCAGAGCGTAGATTTTTCAAGTTGTAATAAGGTTTTATGAGGGAAGAGAGAATAGGGATATTATTGGGTTGGTATAGGGCTTTATGGGCAATTATTAGTTGGTTAAAATATAATAAGTGTGGTAATTCAAACCACTCAAGTTGTTTTAGGTTCAGACAGTGATGAGTCCTGTAAGGTGTATTTGTAGCAAATCTGGCGATGTTGTTATAAGCTCTAGCTAGTTTGTTAAGATTGTTTGTAGAAAGATTGCTGAATATTGGGGAAGCATATAATAGGGTGGAAATTAAGTGGGTTCTAGCTATTGTGGTTCTGGCAACTGGTGTCAAGAAGGGTTTTATTCTATATAGGGATCCAAGTTTTTTATTAGTCAGTTTTATTGTATTGTTTATGTGAGTGTCAAACTTTAATTGATTGTCAATTGTGATTCCTAGGAGTTTGGTGGTGTGGTCTGGAGAGATAACAGTATTGTTGTTTGATGTAAGTGTAAAATGAAGTGGGGGAGACAAATGAGAGGGTTTAAAGAGCAAAAGTTTGGTTTTTTGGGAGTTGAGCAGAAGACAGTGGTTGGAGAACCATTCTTCTATAGTGGTAAAGGCTTTTTGTGTGATAGAATGAAGTTCAGTTTGGGATGAGGCAGAGCAGATGATAGTAGAGTCATCTGCATATTGAATACAGGTGGAGAGTGTAGAGAGATAGAGGTCATTTATGAAAATGGAAAAGAGAAGTGGACCTAAAATAGAGCCCTGAGGAACACCTAGGGAGGTGGGAAGGAGATCAGAAAGATGGTTTTGCCAGAGAACTGCTTGCTTACGGTATTCTAAGTATGATGTAAACCAGTTCATAGCAAGATTGTCCAGTGAGAGGGACTTCAGTTGGTGGAGGAGAAGTTGATGATTAACCATGTCGAACGCTTTAGATAGGTCAACAAAGAATGCTGAGGAAAGAATATTGTTATTACGATTATTGTTGATAGAGTTAGTAAAAGACAGCAAGGCAGTGGTAGTACAGTGAAATGGATGGAAACCATGTTGGCAGTTAGCAAGGAGGTTATTCTGAAGTAGATGAGTTATTAATTGTTTGTGGATACATTTCTCCATAATTTTAGCAAGTGGAGAGAGTAGAGCTATAGGGCGATAGTTGGAGAACTCAGTAGAGTCACCACCTTTGTGAAGTGGGATGATGTGTGAGATTTTCCAAATGGATGGAATGGAGCCTTCTTTTATAGTTCTATTGATCAATATGGAGATTGGGAAGGCAATGGCTTTGGCTCCTATTTGGAGGTATTCTGCTGGTAGTTTATCAGCTGAGGGGGTAGTAGGTTTTAGTTTTTGAAGTAAGAAGGAGATATAGGAGGTGGGCATAGGTTCAAGGTAAAAAGGAGGGAATGGATTAGTTTGTAGTTTTATTTATACTGTTGTCTGTGGTTCTGGATGATTTTGTTTATTAGAAAAAGGCAGCACAGCAAAGGAAGCTATTGGTTCACACAACTTTTCTTTCTCAAAACAAGTTTTATTTCCACATGAAAAATAAAAGATGCATGAAGGATAAAAGATTAGCGCTTTCATCATAAAATTAATTAGGACTTCATCAGATAACAGGCTTAATTCACAACAATTATTTAAATTCTGACAGAGACCACAAAAAAACTTAAAGCTACAAAGTTATGTTAAAGTAAAGTTGTAATCACCAAGGAAATATTCCATGCACTTAAGTAATACATTTTGCTATTAACAACTAAAAAACTAAAAACATGTCATTCATAAATAACAAGTTCATCTATAATACAACTCTAGTTCCACCTCAGTAATATTAGAGTAGTTATCACTTGTAGCAAAAATTACATGGTTCTTAAAATCAGATCTAACATCAAATTCGTATATTTTTTCAAAACAATATACAAAAGGATGGAGTGAAGGATTGTATGTACTGGCCACTTTCAAATAAGAAACTTTTTTACCATGGCTATCAAACAACATATTTAAATTTAATTTCATAGTGTATATTTTTAAATCTATTTGTGTCTCAACCATACTAGCTTTCTTGGTCATAGCAAAGGTGAATACTTTTGATAAAATATCAGCATGATCGTGTTTGATTTCACAGGAGCTAAAGTTAATATCTTTAAAGTCATCTGTATAGTTGTAAATACTGTGGCAAGCATACCTCTCAACCTCTTAGAGCAATAAATCTGGACAAAGCCATCAAAAATGGGAAGGAAGGCCCAAAAATAGGGACAACTTTTAAATATTGTTGTTACAAACCTAGAAAATTGATAGAATGACAGATTTTGTATTAGTTTGAATTTTCTGAAGGGTATTAAGTTTCAAACTCATTTTTTTGTCATTTTCTGACTTCATCCCTCAATAATTTGCTAATGATTTGCCAGAAAAACACAATTTTTTGAGAAACAGACCAAATATTTCAGGCAAAAATCTGGACATGCTGCAAAAATCTGTACAGTTGAGAAGTATGGTGACAAGGAAGAGGTTGTTCTGATAATTTGTTGTCCTTGATAAGCATTTCCTATTCTTCCTCCTCGATCCTTTGTTCTGCCAATCTCTAGGGTGTAAATGTGATGAATATGATTGATTCTACTATTGCCTCCTCTGTCCCTACTTTTTTCCCCTCAGCTGTTCCAACCATCACAGTGGTAGAATATTCCAAAGTGGGCTCATTAAAGCCAGGATCCAATGATGCACCATTGTTATCTTGTTCTGAAATGGTAGGGACATCCATAGGATCATTTCCATAGATGGCATTAGTGCCTCATTCCTGCGACCATTGATGGAGGATGTATGCCTTGCTGTTAGCATAGTCTGCTTTATCACTCTTCAATTTTTTCATCTTTTTCTCCCTAATCTTGGCAATTTCTTTATCTATAGAGTGGTAAATTTGAGAATGTTGCTGTTTGTAATGAACATATGGAATGTCATCAGTTATGTTGTTGTCCAGTGCACTAACATCAATCACAAGGGTATTGATAAGCATGGTATTGTGTTTAATGAGAATTTTCATCAATTCATAACCATTCTTCCATGCTAATTGAACATGCAGAGTATGTCTACATGAATAGGTGAGGTGTTAATCAACCCCAGCAGATGTTTCCAGACACGGAGTCCCTTTGGAATCCCACATGATTTAATGGATTCCAATACATAACTGTTCTCTAATTGGAATTTGTTGATTTTTTAATAACTTATATTCAAATAAATCAAGTGTCTCACCTATTGTGGTACTCACAACTTGTGTAGTCTCATTAATCTCAACTTCAGGCTTATTTAACAGCCATTCATTAATGTCTGGAACACTGATGTTGTCAAGTTTGGTCCCCCTAGTTGGATACCTGTTAACTGGAGAACTGGACCGTTAATTGAATTTTTAATCTCCTTAGTTCTGGCCGGTTGGAAAATAGGAACTCTTCTCTGTGTAGATTGGATGCTATCCTGTAACTGGAGGGAGTCCATCCTTTGCGAGAGTTGCTGGACCAAAAGTGTGAGGTTTCCAACTGAGCATTGCAAGTCTTTGTAAACAGAATCTCCAAAAAGCAGTTAAAAACCATCTTGCCCTCCTCAAGCCATGCCAAAGGCAAACATACACTTTGTCTATATCCTCTTTGTTGAAACTAAAAGATTATTATAGATGACCTCGTTATTTATGAATAAAATGTTTTTAGCTTTTTAGTTGTTAGTAGCAAAATGTATTTTAGTTTTATATATATATATATATATATATATATATATATATATATATATATTTATATATATATATATATATATATATATATATTTATATATATAGTTAAGTAAGTGGAATGGTTCCTTGCTGATTACAAGTTTACTTTTAGATACGTTGTTCCTTTAATTTTTTTTGATGGTCTGTACCGGGTGACTTGATTCAGATTTTAAATACTTGTTTTAAATTAAGACTGTTATCTGATGAAGTCCTAATTAATTTTAGGATGAAAGTGTTACTCTTTTATCCTTTATGTATCTTTTATTTTTCAGGTGGAAATAAGACTTGTTTTGGGAAGGATAAGTTGTGTGAACCAATCGCTTCCTTTGCTGTGCTGCCTTTTTCTAGTTTGTGTTCATTTCTGACATTGGGATAGTGTTACTTTGTTTATTGTTACCTACTGAAAGAAACTAGCAAGTCTCTTTTAACAGTCAGTGCTTCTGGGTCACCCCTGACAAGGGACATGTAAGTCCATTGAACTTATCTGGTTTAACAAGTAAATTTAAAAGAAAAGTGTCCAGTTTGACCTTACTCTGTAGAAGCATATAAAAGTCATTTTGGGTTAATAATATAGTCTTTCTCCATGATATAAATTGACTGACTGCTATGATAAAAGTGAGTAAGTATTTTTCATTAGGACTATCATTATGTATGTTCGCTTAAATGTCCTGAAATCAGGTTGCAAGCAGTAATAAAAATGCTCTTCTGCTATTATTATAGCTGCAAAGGCTCAGAGAAGGCAGAAGTAAAGATGTCATGATGACTTTTGATATTGTATTGCAGCATTCTTTAACTCAGGCAAACAAATATGTAAAATATAAAGCAGTAAGACAAAAGCAAACTCAATATTTGTAAAATTATCTTCACATACAATGAAAGCATTAGCTAGAATTTTCTTGTGGCCATCATTTTATTTTCCAATGGAAAGATTCTATGTAAAAACTAAGATGCTGGCAGATTGTAATGAATCCTTTTAAAATTGTTTTAAAGCCTGTTCACTTTTTTACATCTTCACTAAACCAGCCTCCAGTGCCATTTTGAAATGAGCTACTAATATGAATGTGCATGCGTGTATTTCATGTTCAGCATTTTCTATTATAACCTGAATTGTGTGAAAGTTATGACTAAATAAGGTGGCAAAGAATGGAGTATAGAATAGAGTATTTGTTGAAAAAAGTCAAGGATAGTAATGTCTTATATGGCTTTGGTATTTTCATCTTCACATGTATTCACAGCTGATTCATCAAGGCTGTGCTTGTATGAGGTACAGAGGCAATGTGGCACTGAAGTCATTGCATGGTTTGTGATGTGAAAAAAATGCTCCTTTGTATCTGCTAATAGTTTCAAGAGCTCAGTATGTCCTTGAACAAGTTGTTATGGCTCCTTGTTTGGAAGCAGGATAGTAAAAAAAATTAAAAGATTTATCACATGCAGACATAAAAGAAGAAATGTTTGGCAGTTGTAGCGATAAACTACTTTCAATGCTCTAAACATTTCTTTCAACAAATTCTTTTTATCAGTCTAATTTGCTAGAAAAAATAGGAATGTGCAATATTTCTCTCGTTATCATGAACTGTCTGGAATATTGTGCAAACCACAATTCCATTTTATAGTGGTCTGAGACTTGCCTGTGGCAACAAGAAATTTATTCTGTATAAAACTGATTTACTGAGTATATTGTCCCTGCAGTCTGAAGTTTCACAGAAGAGTTTTTGAAAAATATTAGGATTAACAATATTTTGAAGCCAATAAATCAACCCTTCTTAAATACATGTAATAAACTGTCAAATTACATGTGTAAATAAAATGTTGAATATCTATCTTTATATACAAACACACAACACTAAGGATGAGTATACACAATCAATACTTTTAACTGAATAAACCATGCATTGACTGTATTCTGTTTTTTCTTTGCAGCTATTAATCATCTCACAAGAATAATTTGCTCATCAGCATATGCAATAATGATTCTAGAGTTGCTATATTTACTTATTTAACATTTGTTTACCGGGAAAGTCTGACTTAGAACAAAGCCAATTTTCAGCGGAGGCCCTGGGAGAAACAGTCCAGATGCATGTATTTGATGTACTGCAATACATACAAAAAATGAATCCATTTTATTAGATGCATTGCTGCAATTTGATCATATTAAATAAAAAAGTTCTGGCATTATTTCACAAATCTTGTATAGAATAGAGCATATGAAGAGAGAGTCATACGCACACACACACACACACACACACACACACACACACACACACACACACACACACACACACACACATATACACATGCACGCACGCACGCACGCACACACACACACACACACACACACACACACACACACACACACACACACACACACACACACACACACACACACACACACACACACACACCAATAAGGGTGTTTGTTTAATCTGTTCTATTATGTCGCCATGACAGTGTATATGTGTATGTAATAACCCATATTATGCTGTGCACCTATGCATTTTGCTGTTTAATTGTTTCTCATTATGGTAGTTATGTAATTTGCAGGTTCTAAAGACACACCCCACACTTTAAAGCTGATGCACAGGCCCAAAACTCCAAGAACTCCAAAAAAAAGCAAAGCCAGCGCCAACGAAGTGTATATAAACTCCTTTATTGTGGCAACACCATAAATA
Source organism: Protopterus annectens (assembly GCF_019279795.1). NCBI lineage: Eukaryota > Metazoa > Chordata > Ceratodontiformes > Protopteridae > Protopterus > Protopterus annectens. Next base: position 1,481,150,637 of record NC_056731.1, on the reverse strand, counting down.
TCAGACCAGTTTCGGCAACCTTGCCTTCCTCAGTGATAAAATCCATAGCACAAGTCCCCAACATTTATACCATGATTAATCATCCTTAATTAGACAAGCATCCATATTTAAAGCAACAACAACTTTTTTGTCAGAACCATGTTCATACAAATCTATTACATATGGTCATTCAGTCCTGAGGAAAACAAACTCCCAAGTTTGATGAGCCAACCCTTCTCCTTTCTATTTAATATAACATGCCATCCTAATTTATTCATCCTGTCCTCCCAAACTTTATCAATAACCATAAAATTAAATTTAGCATTATTATGTTTCAGTGTATGTTTATACAGAGCATTTGACAAACGTTTAGTACGAATATCACTGAGATATTCCGATATGCGTACACGCATGGATCTCGAGGTCTGCCCAGCATAAAAGGCAGCACATGAACATGTCACTAAATATACCAGCCATTCTGACTCACAATTTGCAAAACATTTTATGTCATAGACTTTACTGGTGTTCTTGCTGGAAAACTGTTTAGTTTTTAACATGTGTTTACATGATGAACAATGCCTGCAAGGGTATGATCCAAAAACTTTATCACCAGTTAAAGTACCTTGATGTTCATTCATTTGATTCATGTTGTCCCATTTATAATGATTGAAATGAGAGCCTAACGTACGCCCTCTTCTGTATGAGAATTGACATCTGGACATGAGTAAACTGGACAATTCATCATTGGCTAACAGAATGTTCCAATTTTTATTTATGACCTCCATAATAACATTGATATTTCTGCCATATGTAGTGATGAACCTAATGGCATTCTCGTCATCATGCTTTTTATCATGATACTTGCGTGTGTCCGACCTGTTTTTGCCAGCTACCCATCTTTTAGCTGACCTGATATTACAAGGTTGACAACCCCTAACCATAAACCTTTCAGTGAGATCATCCTCAAAATATCGATAGACATCTGGAGAAGAACACATTCTTTCACCCTTAGAAATTGAGACTTAGGTATATTTTCTATAATGTGGCAGGGATGTAGACTGGTAGTATATAACAAATTGTTATATTGTGGATACTTGCGATATATTTTGGATGCCAAAGTATTGTCACTATTCCTTGTGACTGTCACATCCACAAAATTGCTGCATATCCACATTCAGGGTAAATTATATTCCCCATTTGTTTTCGTTCAAATATTGAACAAATTCTGACAAATATTCTGCCCCACCCTGCCACACAAACCAACAGTCATCAAGAAATCTTCACCAGATGTCTATCTCAGACAGATACATATTATGTAAACTGTCATATATAAGCACATCCTCTAAGTAGCCCATAAACAAATCAGCATATATGGGGGCAAAAGATGCCCCCATTGCTGTTCCCCGATCTTGCCAGTAACAGTCCCCTTGAAAAAATATAACATTTTTAGTTAGAACATGTTCTACCATGCACAATAACAAAGTATTAAACCCTGGGGGATAAATATCCACTTTCTCCAGACAATATTTAACAGCTTCCAATCCAGCCCAATGTGGAATGCTGGTATATAATGCTGTTACATCTAATGTGCATAGTAGCCAATGTGACTCCAACTGAGAATTTTCAATGATTGTCAAAAACACTGTAGTGTCTTGAATTCTAGCTCTAACTAACCTTAATAGGGGCTGCAAATGTTCAGTTAAAAATGCTGATAATGGCTCTGTTAAAGAACCAATACCAGACACTATCGGTCTACCAGGTGGTCTGTTTAAGTTTTTGTGACTCTTGGGCAACAAATAAAGGATCTACTTCTGAGGGTCATCCACTGTTAAATGTTGTTTCATCTGAGGGGAAATCACTCCTTCTTCGCAGGCCAAATCCAAAAAAGTATCAATCTCCTTAAAATGAAAGGTGGGGCCCAGTGGCATCGGCATATAATGTCTCACATCCCTCAACTGCCTACGAGCCTCCAATATATACTCTTCAGTGTTCATAACCACTACCACCCCACCCTTGTATGCTGGAATAATGACAATGTTTGTATTATTCTTTAAATTCCTAAACACCTGTTGTTCATCCACTGTCAAATTTTGATTCAGTATTCTAGCTTCACAATTCTTAAAATGTAGATCTTTTATAACTGATTATTGAAATATGGCCATATGCTTATCCATTGGTGGCATAAATGTAGATTTTTGAAAATGAAACTAAGTAGGTCTTTTAGGCCTATTCTGAGGACCAAAGAATAATCTTAAATTAAGTGTAGGACAAAAAGCCAACAAGTCATCAACCGCACTGTCTTCATTAACAAAAAAGCCAGGAATATATCTGAGCCCTTTATTGAGCAATTGTTTTTCTACTTCTGTGAGAGTTACAGAGGAGATATTGTTGACATTGTACACCGTATTTACTGATGTCCCAGTGTCTGTAGTAACATTTGTACATTGTTTACGTTTCTTATGCTTTCTACCTCCCCTGTGTCATGTGAACCTAAAGGGTGATCCATGCCTCTTTGCTTCTTTGTACTAGGTGACCCCTGAGTAAATGTTTGCTCAACATCTGTATCTGATGAGTCTTCCCCTGAAGAGCTACTATATTCTGTATCTGACTTTTTGAGAATCGACCTAGGTCTCTTCCTTTTCGTTCTCACCATACTGCCCCCTCCCTCAGAAAACTTAACACTCTTCCTGAGGTCAAAGGATTTCCTTGTCTCATAGTCTTTGATATCTCGGTTAAACTTTTGAAGTTTTTTATTTTTCAAAGATTTCTCTATGACTAATAAATCTTTAGACAATTTAATTAAACACTCTTGATATCGGGCTTGTCCCTCAAATGGTTTTAAATCTTCACACACCTGTTGTACATCTACACAATTTTTGTCAACCATCCGTTCATAATACGGGTACAGTATGCATCCTGCTGTGCTTGTGCCCATTCATAAGTCAATGTCTCATCTGCCAGGCTTACGTATGGCACTGTCCAAACCCTAAGGCCTCTAGGTGTAATGTTTTTGGCCTGATTGGCCTTAAACAACTTCAAATGCCACACATTGGTGCGTAAAGTGATTATACCTTTGGTTAATTTATTAACTAGTTCACCACATTGGTCAACCATATGATGGGTGTCCACATCTCTTATGTGCGCCCCAGAGCTGTCTAGTCCAAACGCATGTAAATCATGCTGGTCTGCAGACAGGACTTGCAAAATGGTAACTAAATCTGTAATTTATGAAAAACTGTATATATTTCCCTGCCTAATATAAATTGTTGAAACTCAATTATTTCACTTATAACCTCAGAAAACAACCAAAACGGACCAGCTGTGAGGATGCATATATATTTAATGCTTCAAATGCTTCAAATCATATCAGCAATGGACAAAACCATGCTGAGTAGACAAACCGGTTTCGGCTAATATAAGCCTTTTTCAATGCCAAATGTTCCAAAAAAAAGCCTCAGAGCCTGCAACCACTCCAAACTTTATAATCTACCAGATCACTGAGATCAAGGACCCAACACCTCCTTAAGGTAACAAACTTTAAAAATTAGGCAGGTAGATCCATTTATAGCCACTTCATCTCTAAAATCTGGAACTCCCTTCCAGCCCACATAATAAATAGCATCTCCACCACCCAATTAAAAAAAACTACTGAAAACACACTTCCTGAATCACATATTATGTACATGTACTACCCCTGGATAGTAACTCGTATGTCTCTGTTTTCCAGCAACTAGAGTAACAGCTTATGTACTGCTTTTGTAATGTCTGCATGGGGTAATAGTATTGCTGAACACTGTAAAGAAACCTAAAGGACATAGCATGTCTCTCATGTGTAGAAATGAGTTATGGAAGTTATCTACTCTATCTTCCTGCTATACTTGCTGTTAAACACCTCTATAACATGTATATATTAATGTAGCCTGTGAATGTTGGCAAATACACTCTTTGGTTAACTCACTATCTTATATGTACTATACTTCTATAAGAAGTATAAAGATTGTGTACTCTGTATATTGTTTAATGAACCTTTTGGTTAACGTGTCTTTCTCTTGTTAATGATTTTACTGCTCTGGAGCTTTTCTCCCCAGGCCTCCACTGAAAATGGACATATATCCAGTTGGACTCTCCCAGTTAACAAATGTAAAATAAATAAATAAAATAAATCTCAAATTAGAATGCACTTTGTCCTGTTTGTTTTCCACCTGATACTTAGACAACCATAGGAGCTTTTATTGCAAACCGAACAATTTACCCCAAGCTTGTTTCCATTTATACACTTTCACCTAATACAAAGACCACCATAGGGGCTTAAATTTCAAACAAAACAGTTTACCTCAAACTTATTTCAGTTTGTACAAATACCCAAAACTCTAATTATTAAAAAATACTTATTGAGTTTGTTCAAACTGTATATATTCAAAAAAGAAATCTTAAATGTTGTTACCCCCCCCCTTTTTTAGGTATTAATTCAAGCCCATATAAATTGAGCTAAATCAGCCTACACATTCATAATCTTCTACCTAATACAAAGAATATCTCCTATAGCATTGGACCTTTGAGAAATAACTACTAATAAAAAATATATATGTTTGGGTTATTACAGGTATTGCTCACACTTAGACTATTACAAAATGCTGTCCAAACAACTGACAGTATATATCCTACACATAGGTATAGCTTTTAATACCCAAATTTAATGCATGAGTCATACAAATATTCCCCATTTACTGTACCTAAAGCACAAATAAATATCAAAAATACAGATAAATGTCAAAGAACATCTGCTCTCTATGTCCTATCAGATATGTTCATAATGGCTCCTGTAGTACCCATAAACACGTCAGGGCCAAATCATAGGACCACTTAAAAGCCAACAACTGATTGTAATGTCACATATCCAAGCTACAACAACTTTCCCAGATGTCATCAACCCTTATTCATCCTACACTCAATAGAATTGTATCCATCCAATAGTTATGTGCTGTTCAAAGGATGATTCAAAACATGCTGCATATAACAAATATATACTGCATCTAACTAGTTGTAATCAATACACCTGACCTATCTTATCATCCCCATCATAACACATACATTTCAAAAAATATTATACACGGAAAAACATTTGTTGAACTCAAAATGAGACATGTAATTATCTGAACGTTGTTGACCCTCAGGCCACAAAACAATAATTTATATAAATAAATGCTCTTTGTCCATCCATCCAAACTCCAACCAATTCTCTCCGTATCTTCAGCTATCAAATTCGAGTACACTTACACCAACAGTCCACCAGTCTGATGTTGTTATACTATGTCCACACGATCAGTTCCTAAAAATCCGTAGCAGGCCCTGAAGTTCTTTACACCAATGAGAAATGAAGCAATCCCACACTATGGAAAAAAATCACTCAATAAGGCAAACACAAACCATATACACTTGTACAGATGCAATATAACCAACACGTATGTCTCTGGAATCCACTGTAGTTGTATATACAACTATTTACCGACGAAAAACTAAATAACATTAGTAGATGAAATTCCACCCTTGTCCCATAACAAAATAGGACACATGAATACTAATGTCCCATGCTGATCATTTCTTCTGAAAATAATGAGCCCAATGGTCTGGTCTCTTCAATGTACAAATGTACGTTTATCTGTAGGCCCAAGGGATTGATTGTGCACTTGTTAACAAATGTTTCGATATACCATACAAGCTTGTTGAAAACCACCCTAAAACAGCTATCGGACTCAGCCCTGATATCAACAGTAATTAAGTCCTCCAGATAAAACACAATACGGGACAAACCTGCTCTATAAACCACGCAATACTTAAATTTTTGGAACCAACCTCATGAGCATACTCGGTCACAACATTTATGCAAGTGTTCACAATCCAATTCTTACACCTGCACTGACCAAATTAAAGTTGCAATCATCAGCTGGAAAGCATACATCCACACACGAAGGACCCTTCGGTCCTGTCCTTTACCTCAAGAAGACTTCACTGCACACTGCTAGAGTGCTGCTGTTAAGCCATTTTCTCCTTACCCTTCGTGGTTATAATTACATCAAAAATGCCAAGCTATTCAGCCGACCCTGATCCACACTTCTCCAACAGCAGCAAACAGCCATGTTAGTGCACATACAAATATTTTTGGTCCCTTTCACCAACTGATATTCACCAACCGATGTCCTTCTAACATCTGAAGACCACAAGGATGGCACATCATAATTCAAACATCATACAGTCCCAAAAAAAATAAATAACCTCAAGGTGATTCAGCCACACATGTTAGAAAATGCTCACTCAAGGCCCACAGCAGGAAGAGAAGCTTACAGGTTCCAAAGACACACCCCGCATGTTAAGGCTGATGCACAGGCCCAAAACTCCAAGAACTCCAAAAAAAGCAAAGCCAGCACCAACAAAGCATATATAAACTCCTTTATTGTGGCAACACCATAAAAATCAGACTGGTTTCGGCAACCTTGCCTTCTTTAATGATAAAATCCATAGCACAAGTCCCCAACACTTATACCATGATTAATCATCCTTAATTAGACAAGCATCCATATTTAAAGCAACAACAACTTTTTTGTCAGAACCATGTTCATACAAATCTATTACATAAGGTCATTCAATCCCCAAGTTTGATGATTCAACCCTTCTCCTTTCTATTTAATATAGCATGACATTCTAGTTTATTCATCCTGTCCCCCCAAACGTTATCAATATGTAATTTGTACACAGACATGTTTAGAGCTATCAGATATGCAGTCTACCCATGTTATGTACATTAGCCATTTCCTTCCATGTAGCTTGGGTGGACTTCCAATCTACTCTATGTGATAAACATCTGCATCTGCAATCATTCACTTTAAATACAGCTATTCAGCTTTGTTTGTGTTCCTGATTTCTTTTGCTTGCATTTTCTTACTGAAGTGGACATCTGCTTACTTCCCTTTCCCCCTTTAACTTTGTCATATATGTTACATATGTTTAACTTCCTCTGCATTATCATTTCATGTAGTTTCACTCTTACAACAATACCTCATGCAACAATTATGCTATTTTACTCATTCAAGACATACACAGGCAAGGTAATTTTCCTGTTGCACTTGTGTTTTGACTAGTAAATAAGACATTTTTTACTTCATTTCTATTTACAAGATGGCATTTCTTATATAACATTATTTGTGCCTTAATTACCATTTTTACATAATGGCATTATTGTATGTGTGTGTATTGACTTTGATTTCTGACTGGATCATGTTCATCCTATGCAAGTCACACATAAGACAACACATCCACGGTGTATGCCTTTCACACTTGCACTTTTGACAGACTTGATTAGATTCAATATCTACTGTATACTGCAATCACCATTTACTTCACTACAACCCACTACTACTGGCAATCATACAGCTTCAGATATGATTTTCACATAGTTTACAACATCTCAGCATTACATAATGCATAGATACCAATGTATTTCTTCATAGCACCATGGCTAGTATGCATCCATTTTCCTTCACCCGTGTTGTACAGTGTGTTGTCTGTACAATTCACCTCTTGTTTATGTTTTTTCTAGTCTTTGCTGTCACAATTTCTTATGTTTACCTCTGCTGTTTTTTCCTCCTCTTCTCCATTCCTTCTTCTATATAAAAAATACTCATGCCCCTCTGACTGTCCTTGAAATTTTTAAATTTCAGCATACCTCTTGTGCGTCCCTCTTCTTCACCCTTTTATATCTTCCTATTTCCCTGTGTGTGTGTGCGCGTTACTTATGTTCCTTACATAGGAGTCGCACTCATTGTTAGCAACTGTTAGCCATAGTGAAACAGCTGCAATTGATCTGCTCCTTAATTCATTTTATATGTGTATTTTATAGACTCTGACAGATTCTATATATTATAGTGAATATATTTATATAGATCCATACAGGCATTATGACAAAAATCTGTAATTGTTTGCAAATGTTTTTCACTTAATGTGAATGTTGCTACATAAAATCTATAATTGTTTGTAAATATTTTTCACTTAATGGCCGTATTGCTGCAGATTTGTCTTTCTCTATTGATTTTATGTTACTTGCATTGAGCTTGTTTAATTTCCACTGATGGACATTGATAATACATAGCCTGGTTTATAATCCAATTGTCCTAACACATTCAGATTTGATGTGACTGCCTGAGAGTATGCTAAACTTGCTGGATATATCTGTTTTGTGGTAAGTTATTCTATATCCACTAAGCATCACGGCACATTACTTGTTTATTTTCAACTTTTGCATTGAATTTGGTGAATGTGTTGGATTCCATGAACTTAGTAGAATCTGGATCTATGTCTGCTGCTAAATGAGGTTTGGTAACAAACCAATTTGAACACCAAAATAAAGGACATGCAAGTAAAACTAATAAACAAATAAACTGCAAGATCCGAGGAGTTAAAATAGCCTACCTTTATTAAAGAACAAAGTATTTAGTGCATTTGTCCCTCAAAACCATCAGAATACAACAATACAATGCACCAACACTGTTTAAATATCCCACCTCTCTGCATGATAGGATAAACACTAGCCAATCAGAATTCCAGTAATTAGTAGCAAAAATGCATAATATGTCAGTATATACTTATACTATAAATTGTTAAGATACATGTTCATTAAATATGTTATATGTATTTAGGCAATTGGCTATTTTGGCTATTTATGTGATAGGGTTTTTGGAAGGTGATGATGGTTAGAGAGGATGGAGTACACTGAATGATATTTGGCTTTATGCCTTTTATTTGCCAGTTAGGTTTTTGGAAGTTTGGTAGGAGAGTGGGGGAACAGCCAGGTCAGGCTGGCGGGCAGAGAAGATGGGCAGGCTTGCCCTCTTCTGTTCTTCCTCTGGTGTTGGATGTTCATTTCAATGAGTTGGGAAACTGAAAGTGAGCAGCTGGATGCTGCTTGATAATTAAAATAAGTGAGTGGAAGTAAGGATGCTGCTTAATTGGTTGGATGTTTAATTCAATAAGTGGTAAATGAAGTGAGTGATGGGATGCTGCTTCATAAGTAAAGAAAGCAAATGGCGGTATGGACGTTGCTTACTGGGTCACGATGAATGAGGTCACACTGTCCTATCAGATAAGTAGATAAGTTGGTTGAAAACCTCTTTTCAGTTACAATCCAAGCCAAGAGGCAAAAGCAAGCTCACACATAAGATAAAAATGTTTTACTAAGACAAAAGGCAATAAAATATTTTCCCATGAACATAATGACATTCTTTGATGACATTATGACACATAAAAATACATTTCCTGTAGTAAACTTAAATAACACAAAGTTTAAGATGTACATATATCGAATGATATGTGAAAGACTGCATTGATTATTATTATATAAAGTGTATTATACCATGACCCCCCCATTAATATTCCAAAACATGCACGCTGATTGGCCAGCGTGCACGTTGTAAATCGACTTATACTAATGGAAAAAGGTCCGGTCACCCGGACTTTTTCCATTAGTATAAGTCTCTTTTAAAACACTGTCTCGCTTTGTTAAAGGAGTTTAACATAGTGACACAGGTTTAAAAAAAGCAACGGAGATCTCTGTTGCTTTTTTTAAAGCTGTCTCGCTATGTTAAACTCCTTTAACATAGCAACAGTAAAAAGCAACGGAGATCTTGCTTTCTCCGTTGTTTTTAAACCTGTCCAGCTATGTTAAATGGGTTTAACATAGTGAGACAGCTTTAAAATAAGCAACGGACTGTTGCTTATTTTAAAGCTGTCTCGCTATGTTAAACCCATTTAACATAGTGAACAGTAAAAGCAACGGAGATCTTGCTTTCTCCGTTGCCTTTGGCCACAGCTTTGATGTACTGCATAGGCATGAGCAGTACATCAGAACTGTCGCAGATACCAGACAGCTGCGGAAGGGCAGCAAAGAGGCATTATACAATGCCATTATTTAAGAAAAGTAATTATTTCTTTTCTTAAATAATGTCATAGTATAATAGCAATAACCCACTTCTTGGTGTGGGTAATGCGGGATTTACCCACAGTTGTCTTTGTTTGGTCCTCGGGCCTCGGGACCAAACCACGCCAACCGTGGGTAAATCCCGCATTACCCACACCCAGGCGTGGGTTATTGCTATATGAACAACATATACAAGATGATAAAACAAGGAGGCACATTGGTGGCATATGGTAGAATTAATAAGTATGCTATAGGTAAGAGAAATAGAGACCATATAATTAATTAGCCTTTGCCAGTGAAGTATAAGTACATTGTTTTTTTATTTATTTATTTTTTTGCAAAAAGGTAGCTGTATAGTTTCTGTATCTCATAAAGGAGCACATTCCATGTTACTAATGGAGTTTTGCTTTTGGCCGCTTGTCCTATGGAAAGGTAGAAGCAATCATATTAGTTGTAAAACATTGACTTCTCAGAGAATATTCAGAATAACAGGTTAGAATTTAGTGCAAAGCAGGGGCAATCGGATGATATAATAACTTGTAAGCAAAGGAGTTAAGAAAGAAGATACCTCCTGCAGAAACTGAAAGCCAGTTAGCCTTTTGAGTTGATATACAGTGGTGTTCATGTATTTCTGCAATATGAATAAACCTAAGGATTTTATTTTCAGATTTTTGGACTATGGAAGTGCTTAGGGAAGAAGTGAGAGCTCACATAGACAAAGCATGTTCAAGCCTAAGAATTAACACATTAACAACAGCATATCTGCTTTCAAGAGGGTATTAATCACTCTTCGTGGACAGGGTTAGTCCTACTAACCCAATGGTCTCTTTTTAGGGGAGATCTGAGGAGGTAGTTATAATGTTTGAGATTCTCAAGACTATTTTAACTTGTTTTAACAATATGTGAGATCAAATTTTGGTGTGGGAGTAGAGGAAGAGAGTTCAGTCAGTAATAATATCTCAGTAGCTTCATTAATTTATTGAAGGCAGAGTGGACCCATTAGAATAATTTATAATGGAAAGAGGAGCATTATGGAACGTGTGTACTTAGAAGAAGCATGACACTGGAATTTTGAGTATTGGTTACTAACTTGTTTTATGATAACCAATTTAAGAGCATTTAAAATCAGTTTGTAGGAATTTATGAAGTGAAAGTACTTGCTTTTACGTGACTTAGTATAATATTGTCAGCACAGAGTAGTAGGCAAAGTTGTAAATCTGTGCAAAGGTTTTAAATTAACAGAGAAAAGAGGGAACAGCATAGGGAAGAGCCTTGAGCTACTACTTTGGAAAGGATACCAGTGCTGGAAAGGTTGAGGCTGGAGGAGAACATGAACATTTTTCTACTTAAACAGTTTAATAGTTGTAGATATTGCCAGAAAAGCTACTTGATTTAAGTTTTAGTTAAAGTTAACTTAATTTTGCAATCACAAGAGCCTACATTCTTGTAAACTACACAGATTCTTAGATTTGATGAACAGACTCAAGACCTATTAGCCTTTGAGAATCTTGATGTCCTGGATCCCATACTGAAACTTGTTGGTAGCCTTGCCATCATCTAATGCCTTCTTGAATGTATGAATTTATTTATTTTATTTGGTCCATTTTTAACAAGATAGTTCAAATGAACCAAAACCCATTTTTAGCAGTGACTTGGAGAGAAAAGCTCTACCAGTATTTGGAAATAACAAATAACAGCATAGACATTTCTATAGTGAAACAAGCATAAGAAACACAAGTTTAAGGAATTACATATGCAGTTTTTACAGTCTGATCAACTCAATTAAAATTAGAGGAGGTTTTATTTTCTATAGATGGGTAAATCCTTGAGATATAATTGTCACTTACTGTATGGTTGATATTTTTATTGAAGATGAATGTCCTATTGTGTTCAAGCAGGGAGTGTACAAGGTGTTTCAAATATTAAAGAATGACACTGCACTATGTATCAGGCACAGATTTCTTCTAAAAGGTAATACACTGGAGACAACAGTGAGAGTTGCTGTAATCATTGTTTGTAAGATAAGCTTTGTAGACCTTTGGTTTTCTTTATGGGAAATTTTGGAGCCTTTAGTTACATCAGATCATGTATGGGTAGGCTTTGCCTTAAAAACTGTAAAAAGAATGGTAATTACTTTGCAGTCATGGGCTCTTAATCTCACTAAGGAGTAATTGGGAAACCCCATATGCTTTGTGAACAGTAATGACTCAGGGTTTTCAAATGAAAAGCTATCATCTAAAGTACTTCAAGATATTTTACTTTAAAATATTTTATTATTTTTATTATTTTACCACTGTTTAGTTGTTTGTATTAACAGTATCCAAAGCTGGTGGGAGATTTTCACCTAATTGCAGAATGCTATATGTTTTAACATTAAGTTAAGATCATTTTTACTACATGTTTCAAGTGTAATGTTAGAATGTGGTTTAATGGAGACAGTGTCAAAAGGTTTAGGGACAATGTTCACAAGTCTATAATCATCAGCATATTAGTCAGTAAGATAATAGAGTTAGTTCTGACATCTGAGAAAACCATGCCATAAAGGAATGGCCCCAGGACAGAAGTTTGAGGAACTTCAGTGGTATCAGGGAATGATGACAACATGTATCATCTTGTTCCTGCTTGCTTGTGTTGACAATGCAGCCAGTTTTGGACATAGGTCATTATGGGTTCTATTTTATTCCATCATGGGGTAACATGTTGTACACATTAGCCAGACTGAGGTAATTTACAAGTATTGGAACATCTTAATTCAAATCAATGGTCACACTCAAAAAATGAGGTTAAGCATAAAAGATCTAGCATTGACAAAACCATGCTGGATTAGGTCACTGAGAAGGAGGTTTTCCTCATGTCTGAATAAGTTTCATGATGATTCTCTCCATCACTTGTAACTATAGGCTTGAAAGGCTGAATGATCTATAATTATTAGGGTTTACAAATGTATCTTTTTGTGGACTGGGACCACAATATCCTGCTTCCAGATATCACAAACATAGTCAGGTTTAATGCTCTAAAAGATATGTTTACATTTAGGTATACTAGACTATTTTTATGGCACAAAATAGGTTTCCTAGTATCTTATCTGGTCCAATAAAATTGATGTTTCTGATATTACTGAGAGTAGAGGTAACTGTTTCACAAACACACAAATAAAAATAACAATTTCCATGGCACAAAACAGTAAACACGTGTGAAAAGATAAAGTATGTGAAAACCAAAAGGAAATGCTACTATATTTAATACCTTATCAATAAGGGAATCTTCTCCATCTACAGTTATTTAAAACAATAAAGTGGCTTATTGACTATGTTGCTGCTGTACCTTTCGGCTTTTCATGGTTAGGGGTCGCCACAGTGGAACTCCGGTCCGCTAATGATTGGCAGTAGATTTTTACATACCAAGTTGCCAGCCCTGACACACAACCTTCAACGAAGGTACGCCCATTTACACATGTCTCCACACAGAAGATGCTTTAGCTGAGAATCGAACAGGACAACGTTATACTGTGAGGTGACAACGCTACCGCAGCACCACCACCGCAGTTACTATATTGTTATAAAAAAAAAATGCACTTAATTCATCTGCTTTTACTGTAATTGTTTCTTCCCACTTTATTACCTTATTTTGCTTGTGCTTCTTCTTAAAAGTACTCAGTTGTATTATTCTGCTGCAGTTATTACTGCTTGGTAGTAGCCTGATTAAACTGTAACTGTTATTCTAACCACCAGATTCTCAAAAGCTTGCACGGAGTGCAAGATGAGTGCAGGAGCCCATGCAGGCAATATGTCTGCCGTGCGATCCAGGAACAGTTGGCAGGTGCGTGCATGAGAGCTCCAGCACTAATTCTGCATGGTCTAAGCCTTGGTATGCAAATCACCCCATTTGCAGGCGAAATCCATGCAAATTAGATGATTTTGCAATCCAGGAAGCTTGCAATAGTCCGTGCAAGACTAGTGCAATCTGCAGAAATGTACTCAGTTAGTAATCCAGTTCATTTCTGCAAAATCAAAAACAGAGCTATGATAGCTCCAAATAAAGGCTGCATATCACTGAGCAAGCATGCCGGTGGCCAAGTATAAGGCCATTGGCATTGCAAACAATAAAAAATAAAAAATTTTTTTTTTTGCCGATCTCAGCTGTTTAAGCATAGGGCAGCGGCGCGCAAATGGGATCGGGGGGGGGGGATAAGAAAATAAACTTAAAATGGGCGTTCTAACTAAAATCAGTATCCTGTCATGCAAGTCAATGGCAGGCAGAAGACAACCTGGCCAGGGAGTAGTGATTGCTAAGGGGGGAGGCTAAGTGTGACACATGTAACTACGCATTAGCAGGCAATCCTATGCAAATGAGGGGAAGGATAGTGAATCCCAGTTTTCCCCAGCATGTGAGACAGGTCCCATCAGTGTAAGAGTATGAATAGTTGGGTGCAAGACTAGGTTATAGGTGACATCATGGGTGTGTGTGTCAGGTATACTGTAAGCGGACTGGAGTCCTGTGGCTCTGGATTGCTCCTAGCTTAGCACAGCTAAGCTAGGGGTGTGTCTAAACTTGTCTAGCACTCTTTACAAAGTTGAAGCAGGTGTGCATGCTGCACACAGGGTTTTACAGGAAGAAAAAAGAAGTTAAACCAGGAAATAGCAGCTCTGTGCACATTTGAGCACTCCTTTTGCAAGGCACGCACACAGGCTTAAACAGGAAGGCAATTGGAGGGGAAAACAGCAGTAGGAGGGTAACCAAGGAGAACTAGCTTAGCTGACAGGTGAAATGTATCAGAATCAGCCAATCACACAGGGAGCAGACCAGCCCAGCCCAGAAAACTACTATAAACTAAGCAAACACCTTCCCCTCTGGTTTTTCCACACTCTACACCACTGGTGTATACAAGCGGGGACATTTTAACAAACAAACCTACAAAATGAGAACAGCAGCAGCAGGCAACATAGAAAACATGTGCAGAGGCTGAGGGTGGCGAGGTTGTGAATGATGCCGAACAACCCACAGTGAGGAGATGGAGAAGAGTGTACAGACCCAGGGTAACCTACCAGGGGCTACATGAGCTGGAGATAGTGGAGTGCTATAGGGTGGACAGAGACCTCCTACAGCAAATTGTTTAGTTGTGCCGGCCACACCTGACACACCAAACTGGCCGAGGGGAACCCATCCCAGTGGATACCAAGGTATGTGTAGGCCTAGGTATAGTAGCCACAGGTACCTCCCAAAGCACAACTGGGGATATCATGGGGATCTCACAGGCATCAGCATTCAGAGTATTCCACCAGTTACTGGATGCCATGGCAGCACATGCCAATGAGCACATATATTTCCTCAACACATGTGAGGTGTTCACCAGCAATATGTGTCTTTTCCACCAAATAGCAGAATACCCTGGGGTAGTAGGTGCTATAGACTGCACGCACATATGCATCAAAGCATCACCTGGTGAGCAGGGTAGGGCTTACATCAACCGCAGGGGCATCCCTCCATCAACTGCCAGATCGTATGTGATGCCTAGGGCATTATAATGAATGTGTGTGCTGGCTGCCCTGGAAGCTATGACGATTCACACATATGGCATCTGATGCAGCTGTACCACAGATTTGCC
This sequence comes from Protopterus annectens, assembly GCF_019279795.1. Lineage (NCBI taxonomy): Eukaryota > Metazoa > Chordata > Ceratodontiformes > Protopteridae > Protopterus > Protopterus annectens. The sequence continues at coordinate 1,481,135,086 of NC_056731.1, read as the reverse complement.
AATGTGGACATCCCCTATGGTCACCTATTGGGGGATGCTGGGTACCCACTGGAGCCAGGGCTGATGACACCCATCAGAAATGCACACACACTTGAACAACAACAACGCCATAATGAGGCACATGCACAGGCCAGACATATAATAGAGCATGTGTTTGGGATGCTCAGGTCACAGTTCCAGTGTCTGGACACATCCGGTGGAGCCTTGCAGTATTCACCAGCTACATGTACCCAAATTGTTATGATATGTGCTATGCTACACAATATGATCCTGCAGAAACAGCTGCAGCAGGAACAGCATGGGGCAGGGTCATACAGCCCCCCACCAATGCCAAGGCCTGTACAGACAGAAAGCAACTCGGAGGAGGAACAACCTGAGCCTGCCCCAGTAGGCCGAAGGAGGCGTGCCCAGGATGACCTGGCATTGGCAAAGAGGCAACGCATAGCATATGCACTGACACAGTAGGGACCCAGGGAGTCTCTCTGACTCACACAGACAGTAAAAAGGATGCCAAACATGACACTACCTGTGCTCAATCATGTATAGGGAGTGTACTATGTGCATCTGACATAAGCAGCCCTCCAGCACCATCCTCAAGTCTGGCACACCCTCAAGGTAAGTCAGTCAACTTACCAATTGCCAAATGGAGTAGAATGTGTTGTTACCTGTAGCTGTGGTATGGATGTGAGCATGCAAGGGAATTGGGTGGGCGAATGTTATGGCAGCAGACAGTAGACACCCATAGTGTCACCATGACATCTGTTGCACATACTGGAGTCACCATAGTAGCCAGTACTACACAGGGTGACAAAACCCACTGCAGGAAGTCTTCTGAGTGACATGTGTGTCCATAAGGCCCACACATGCCAGTCAGGAAGGTGCACATACCCAACAACAGTTTCAGCCAGCAGGACAGGTGTAGACAAACACAAACAAATGCTGTACTATGGCCTCTGACTGAGCCCTATGAGTAATCCCTCTCCCAGGCCTACACAGACAGACTACAGCAGGCCAGGCAGTTGGATGCAAGTTGTGAAGGCTAGAAAATCAGAAATTAACATGCAGGTAATCAAAGCTAAGATCTGTAGTACACTGGTATGCCTCTAGCCAGCACAATAGGTAAGACTACAGACTGAAATGGAGTACCTGACATACCAGTACAGTCCTAACAAATTTGTACAAATGTCAGGTGTGCTCCCCCATCCTACGTACACTTATAGTAACAATCAGGTGTGCCCCCCCACTCCTGTGTAGAAATGTAGAAAGAGTCAGGTGCCCCCCCCTGCTATGCAGAAATGCAGCAACAGTCAATGACAAATGACCGATGGTTACCCTGCAGACACAGTATGCTACCTGTCGGTGTACAACACATAGGTCAGCACCGCAGTACAAACTACCTGGACTTGATCCATACATGCAATACAGATGGCCATACTGGGCATGCTCACACACTTAGAGGAATGAAGGCAATGCCAGTCAACAACATACTGAAAGGACATACTGGGCATGCTCACACACTTAGACACATGAAGGCCATGTCTGCAACCACCAGTTGTCCAGGCATATCTGGCAGTCGCAGTTTTTAGTGCAGACACTTGTCAGTATGCACTACTCCTGCCTCTCACACACAGTGGATAGGAATACAGATACGTATGTAAGGATAACACACTATAATAAGCCAAAGGTAGATGGACATAGATGTGCCTGTCCCACCCAGCACACAGCCAAAGGGCCCCAAACACATGAGGTGCAGATGTCACTCATTGCAGATACTAGCCACCAGTATCTGTCAGCATGATAGACTATGTGGTGGACATGCCAGCTGTGCAACATGACTGTACAAGGAAGTAGTCATCTAGCAGCTGTATACACTTACCTGTGGCATATGACCCCGTGTGTGCCCGCATATGGCATGTCAACCCCTACATGAATGGGTTATGGCCCATGCAGACACTGCCGTCTCCATAGCAGTATTATGACAAGCCTGCTGAGGCCATGCAATGTGAAATACACCTTTGGGAGAGCTGTAGCTCAATAATCTCCATGCCGCGTCCCATAACTGTGTACTGCTGTAGTGATAAACTAGTTAGGTAGTAGTTCTAACCCCAGACTTGGCAATTGTGTGAGTCTGTGTTTGTGTGTGTGTCTGTCTGTCTATAACTGTGGAGAGAGAAATGCTTTTTAGGCTACTCACACTCCGTACAATTCATATACTCCACTTTGGTAAGGCTGCTGATGTCACTCACCTAGAAATACTCCTCTGGGAAGATTATAGCCCAGTAATCTCCACAGCGCATCTTGTAACTGTGTACTGCTGTAGTGTGATAAAATAATTAGGTAGGTGTTCTAACCCCAGACATGGCAACTGTGTGTGTGTCTGACTGAGTAGAGAGCAATGCATTTTAGGCTACTCACACTCTGTACAATTCATATACTCAATGTTGCAAGGCTGCTGATGTCACTCACCTAGAAATACACCTCTGAGAACAGGGTAGCCCAGTAATCCCCATAGTGCATCCTGTAACTGTGTACTGCTGTAGTGTGATAAAGTAGGTAGGTGTTCTAACCCCAGACCTGGCAACTGCGTGTGTGTGCATGTCTGACTGAGTAGCGAGCAATGCATTTTAGGCCACTCACACTCTGTACAATTCAAATACTCAACTTTGGCAAGACTGTTGATTTCACTCACCTAGAAATATACCTGTGGGAAAATTATAATCCAGTAATCTCTGTAGTGTATCCTGTAACTGTGTACTGCTGTAGTGTGATAAAGTAGGTAGGTGTTCTAACCCTAGACTTGGCAAATGTGTGTGTGAATTTGTGTGTCTCCGTCTGTCTTAGACTGAGTAGAGAGCAATGCATTTTAGGTTACTCACACTCTTTAGAATTCATATACTCAACTTTGGCAAGGATGCTGACCTAGAAATACACCTCTGGGAAGGATGGAGCTCAGTAATCTCTGCCGTGCGTCCTGTAACTACGTACTGCTGTAATGTGATTTAGAACTGTGGTAGGGTTCCATCTCCACCCATGGCAGTTCTGGATGTTTTGTGTGTGTTCCAATGTCTGTGCATGGAGGAATGCATTATAGGCTACTCACTTGCAGTACATTCAAAATGCCCTTCTTTGGCAATCCTGCTGATATCATTCATTGTGAAATACAACTTTGTGAAAAAAGGTCTGTAGTAATCCGTGTGGTGCGACCTATAACAGCACCATGCTGTAGTGTGATATAGACCTTGGTCAGGGTTTCTATACCCACACATTTCAGTTGTGTATGTTTTGTGTGTGTCTCACTGTCTGTGTAGAGAGCAATGCATCTTAGGCTAGTCACTCATAGTACAGTTGAATGGCCTTATTTGGTAATCCTGCTGATGTCATTCAATGTGAAATATACCTTTGGGGAAGAAGTTCTTCAGTAATGTCCATGGCATGTACTATAACTGTGTAGTGCTGTAGCGTAATAAACTAGTTAGGTAGGGGTTCAACTCCCAGACATGATAGGTGTGTGTTTATCCTGTGTAGAGGTGGTTGTGAGTGTGTGACCTGTGGGCAATATGGAGGAGGGTTTGCTTATTTCTTTTATGGTGGCCCTACTATATATCACAGTGTCAACCATACAGGGATAAAAGATGTAAATTAGCTGAGAGGGGGTGCAAAGCCATACCCATACATGTGACATTAAGGCCAGCCATGTATTTGGCTGTGGGGCGATGTCTATTCGTACAAGACATATAGTGTGTGGGGTCTCACAACCCAATTAACGGTGCTTTGGACATATGTGTATTTGTTAATCTGCCATTGCTATCTACAGATGCATGGCCATATATACCTATGTAGATTTATATATCTGCTAATACATATATAACTATGTCCGTATACACCTACATAGATATATATCTGTGTACACATATGTAACGTGCTGTGTATATGTAGACATATAGGTGTAGACACATATATGTGTCGATTTAGGCATATACATGTATATATGTGCATATATATTGATATATTTGTATATAGCATAGAAATATATATATATATATATATATATATATATATATATATATATATATATATATATATATATATATATATAAAACTACATATCTAGATATGTTGTATCTGTTTAGATATTAATATAGGTACACACACATACATCTAGATGTTGGCATACATTCCCTGTACTGTTGCATGACTGGCCTGGATGATATGTTTCTGATAACATCTAACCTCTTCATATCTGTCATGTCTTGGTGGTAAATCACTTTGTCTATTGTGTGTAGGGTCCTTGGTTTGAGCCTTGCAAGAGCTGTTTATTTTGTTGCTGGGCAGAACACGGCCCGTTGGATACACAGTGATTAAGGTACTTTAAAGCAGTTGTAAGCAGGTTTGTGTGGGTTTGCATGGAGCTAAACAATGCCTACACAGGTTAAGAAATTCAGCAGCTGAGTATAAAAAACTGTAACCAGACCTTAGCAGTGCTTACCTCCGCACAAACCACGCAAACCTACGTACAAGTGCTTTAATGTGCCTTAATCACTCTGTATCCATCGGCCCTTGTTCTGCCTAGCAACAAAAGAAACAACTTCTGCTAGGCTCAAACCAAGGACCATGCACATCATAGAAAAAGTGATTTACTTCTAAGCCATCTCCAACATACATAACCCTGCTGTAGTCACAAACATATCATCCAGCCCAGTCATTCAACAGTACAGAGAATGCATTCCAACATGTAGATGTATGTGTGTGTGAAAATATATTAATGTCTAAACAGATAAAACATACTGATATATATATATATATATATATATATATATATATATATATATATATATATATATATAGATATATACACATATATGTAAACAGATATTTATATCTATATAGGTATATACGGACATACATCTGTAGATAAAGTGGGAACATAGCAGAAACATATATGACCACATGCAACATTAATGGGGTTGACAGGCACAAACAACATACATTATGCATGAATAGGTACCCCCCACAGCCAAACAAGTCTACCCTACAATACACTATCAACTGTTGCAGATCCCATAACAAGGACATTACACGGCAAGGGCACAAGATGTTAACAGTACTCCATCCCACCTGTATGATGTCAGGCTGGTATCAGTAACATATCATGCAGTACAGTCAGGCTGATAATGACCCCCATTTTGCAGTCATCTGTTACCTTTGTTTGCCAGAGTCCCGTACTGTTGTCCTGTACTTCAGAGATGTAGACGCCAAACAACAGTGGTCCCAGGACTGAACCCTGAGGTACTCCACTTGTCATTTGTCTGGGGATGGATTTGGAGTCAGTTACACCTACAGTTTGGGTTCTGTCAGTAAACCATGTGGCAAACCATCAAGTGGCATAGGGATGTATGGCCAGATTAGTGTGTTAATCTATGTTTCCAGACTGGGGGATGGTGTTGAAGGGCTTGGCGAGTTCCACATAGGATTTTTGGACTGTCTTACCCTCTTCAACAGCTATGCAGACTGAGTCAAAACAGTCAATCAGTTTCAGGAGACAAGAATGGCCCTCCATGAGCCCAATCTGTGTGGGGTCCAGTGTTTGAGGGTTGCCAATGTCTGCGTTCAAAACATCCCTGATACTGCATTCCATGGCCATGCAGATCATGCTCGTCAGACTGATGTGATAGTAGTTCCAGGAATCACAGGTGGATCCCCCCTTGTGGAGCGGGAAAACTGCAGCTGTGTGCTGCTCAGTGAGCACCAGGCCTGATGCAAGGCTATGATTACACATGACAGTTAGGGGAGTTGCCATTCCATTTCATAGATAATGTAGTACACAGCCCAGGATGTCATCTGGTCCCACGGATGCTGTATTTTTAGCTCTGGGTAGTGGGTTTTCTGCCTGTGTGGCCATGATTACTGGGCAGTGGAACCCCTTTCGTACTGACATGGACCCTTTTAGGGGTCAGAGGGGGTGAATGTTGCACTAAATCAATCTGCCAGGATATTGGCACATTCCATGGGAGCAGTCTATGTAATGCCATTCTGTTGCAGCTCAGAGCACTTCAGAGCATTGTGAGTTAGAATTTGGACATAATTATAGAATGATGTGTGGTTGTCTGTGGAATCTGTGGTGATTTTAGTTACCCAACCAGCTTTGGAGGATTCCATGAGGGATCTCAGCATCTTACTAGGGCTGGTAAGGGAGTTGTTTGCATCCTTGGATTATCCTTCTTTCTTCAACAGTGTCTACCATCTGTTGTATACTCTGTTACTGGCAGACCAGACTGGCTTGATTATTTGGGAGGTGAGCGTTGTGGTTCTATGTGGGATGTCAGGAATCATGCACAAGTGGCTGTGCTCAAACAGTGCCTTAGTGCAGGATTCATCAGGTGAACTGTCTGTTCCTGTCTCCATGGGTGTCACAAACATTGCCACTTTTGCCTTGAGTAGCATGCCGTTGGCCTTGGAGAGGTCTTTTATGGACAACTGTATATACATTCCTTTCACATGTTCAGTTTGATTAGCCTATGGTAGGATTACTTTGGTGGAACCCCAGCTCCATGTACTGTTGTGATAGCTTAGTGGTTAGTTACTGTGACTATAGTGTACAGGGTCTTGGGTTCATGACCTGCCAACGCAGGTTATTTTTGTTCTGGCTAGAACAGTGGTTAATGCTTACAGACTAATTAGGGCACTTTAGGTTAGTCAAACTCAATACAATTCAAATGCCCTATTTTGACAATCCTGCTGATGTCAATCACTGTGAAGCATACCTTTGGGGAAAGTGTACTCCAGCTATCTCTGTGCTGCATGATATAACAGCATAATGCTGAAATGTGATATAAAACTCTGGTAGGGGTTCTATTCTCACACATGGGAGTTATGAATGCTTTTGTGTCTGTTCCTATGCCTGTGTAGAGAGCAATGCATGTTTGGCTAGTCACACTCAGTACAATTAATTTGCTCTACTTTGGCAGTCCTGCTGATGTCACTCATTGTGAAATAAACCTTTGAGGAAACAATACTCCAGTAATCTCCGTGGCATGTTGTATAATGGCATAGTACTGTAGTTTGATAACTAGGTAGGGTAGGGATTCTAATCCCAGGTGTGTGTGTTTTTTAATTTGTTGATGTTTGCCGTTCGTGTTCTGTGTGGAGGTGGTTGTGAGTGTGTAACATCTAGACCCACTGTTGAGTGTGTTTTCAAAATCTCTTATATGGTGCCCCTAGCATAAATCACAATATCCATCATGCAGGGATAACAGATGTGCTATCAGTACATACTCAATCATGGGTTTGACACCCTGGACTGGTAGGTGCATGACACAAACACGGTTACCTTTTACTCTCCCAGTGCACACTGACTTATCTTTGCCTCTGTCTACCTCACTCACTCCCTCTCTGGTGGATGTGGAGACTTACACCTGCTTTGCTTATGCAGTGGAATGTGTATTGTCAGAGATGCTCATGATCAGCTGATGGCCTATGCATGGATTACAGCTCTCCTCTAGCTGATTGCATGTGGAACCGCTGTGGTAACATTCCCATAGCCAATTGCATGGAAATACACTCCAATATCTAGGATCATCATGTTGGTGTTGGGCCTTTTCATTCACTGTGAGCAGGAACTAGATATGTTGTTTGGCAAACAGCATGACAGATGGATTGGGGACTTATCTCTGACAACATACACTGTGGAAACAGGCCAACACAAGGGGGGTGCCTGTCCTGACTACAGACTGTAAGTGCTGCTATACTGCAGTTGGGGCACTATTAGTTTAACAGGGTGTGTGTGGATATGTCTGTCCTACATGTTTTAATACTTGTCATGTCAGTGCTATGTTTATGAGGAATCCCCATCTGTATGGTCATCTGCACACTGGGCAGTGTGTGGTGCTTTGTGTTCCTTGTGTTACTCACAGAGCACCTATTTCTCAACTGCAGAAGGTAGTGTGAGGATTACAGTCAGTAGATGGTGACAGCCGGGAGAGTTACTGGCTTCATATCCCTCATAGGACATATGTTGCATCACACCCTGTTATGACAGGAGATGTATGAGGTCATCACAGTGACATGTCAATACTGGGCCTGTGTTTGTACCTCCAGCCACAACCCTGTCAACCTTTGTACATATGTCATGCAGTAGGGGGTGTATATGTTCTGTACACCATATTCATTGACAGCATATCTGATAACAAGCCAGTGAGATATCAGACTGCTACACATGTTATGCATAGTAGGGGATGTATTTGAGAACATAGCTTGGGCATTCTGTGGTTGTGTGTAGAGTACTGAGGTATGTGTAAGTCTGGTAATTGCTGACAGTGTGTGTATAGTGCATATGTACCTTGGCCTGTGTAGAGACTGTGGTAGATGTCATTGTTCTTGGTCCTGTTCTATCTGATGTTACATGCTGCTCCACCGTATGTCACCTTGTCAGCTTACATGTTTGTAGGGGCGAACACATACATGTCCCACACCACAGACAGCCATCAAACCACACTGTGTAGCGATCCAGTATATGTAGGGTTGTTGTGTGAGTGGACCAAAAACCAGCAAAGTTGTTTGAATATTTAATTGACATCATTCATTCATTGGTTAACTGTTATTGCTTTTGGTATAAATGATTGGCAATACATAAATTACAGCTTTTCGTTAATGAGGAAGGTGTTCGAAAACGTACTGTTATTGTTAAGCATTAAATAAATTGTTTAATTGTTTTGGATATTACATTCCGGTCTCATTCCCTTATTTGGTTCTCCATTGCGAACCTTTGTGTTTTGTTGTGTGAGTGGCTCATATGAGGATGGTGTACATCTGATAGTCCATATACTGTAATAGTATGCTAGTTTACCATATGTGGCTGTGGCTGTGTTCACATTAGTTGTGGTTATGCACTTTCACACAGGTGTCTGTTACTCTGTGATGTGACATGCCTGTAGAGCCTGCTATCTATGCAGGTACATGTGTATTCCCACATAGGAGATGTAGCCCAGTGTTGAGTCAGTCTGCCTGTAGCCTGCACTGTGCTTTGTTACATGCCTAGCAGCTTACTTTACTTATCCAGTGAGATGTCATGTCCAGATACTTGCCAGATGTATCGCTGCCTGGCCACCATAACAGTCATGTATGTCAGACAAAGAAATGGGATGCTGTTCAGATGTATGTCAGTAACTAGTGGATAGTATGTGGCCATGGCACTTCTGTACCAGCTGTTATTATGTGTTCAGGACACACAGGGGTTTATGAGTGCATAACCTATGGGGGCAAATGTATACCAATATGTACATGTTATACCCATCTACATGGCTGTTAACATCCACATTGACAGGCCTGGTCTACATGTCTTGCATGAAGGGGTTCTGTGTATAACCCTGGACTGACTCGAGTGTCTCAGACTGTCCACATATATTGTCCTTATCGCAGCTGTTGCCCACAGGGGCGTTACTGTGCTAACAGTGGTACTGTACTATGCTGACCTTAGGATGTCTGTAAGTAGCCAATGGCGCACATGTTAACAGCAGATGTGGCCTCCCACACACACAATTTTTGTGAAAACAATCTGTATTACAGTAGCAATAGTCTACAAATATACCTGCACTACATATGTGACATCCCCTTGCACTGAGAGGTTGGGACTATTAGGGCTGAGGTAGGGCTCCACTTCATGTGCAGGACATATGGTGAACATATATGTATGAATAAGTATACATATATCTATATAGATATGTACACATATAGATATCTTGCTTACTGTATGACAACAGTTTTACACATATGTGCCTGTGTTCCAGCCTCTGTCCACCACCTACATACCAGGCTTTGCACATATGACATGCTGTCAGGGGTTGTTATGTAGTGGGCTGTGTGTATGTCATGCTGTCATTCCTGCCATCACTCCACTGTTGCCTTGTCCCACACACATACTGGGGGGTTGGGGCCATATATGTGTGGGTTTCACCTACACAATACATGTGCATCCTAATGCACTCCAGAGGCCAGTGTATGTAACAGTGGTATATGGCCCAGTATTAGGGAGTGTAGGGGGGTGCACCATGACTAACCTAGGCTGTTACAACATGTGTGGGTATCTGGGAAGTATCTGGGATAAGCTGCCTTAAGGTATCCTGAGGTACGTTACCATACAATCCACCTTGGGTAGATGCAGGCCTACTGCCTCTTGCCATACGGGATGTTCTGTTTGTCAGTGTGGTTGTGATGGTGTCAGGTATGCCTTGTTATGTCACAAAGACATCCCACGGTGTCAACTGGGGTCTGTACCCCCTAGGGATTGTGTACGGAGTGTAGATAGAGGCTGCTGAACAATACATCTGCATTACGTACTGTTGATTGTCTGGTATGCTGTGACCCAGTCTGTCATTACTAATGTACTACTTGAAAGTCTTGGCCTGGACAGCAACATGTGTTGACCTTTCCAGAGTACTGTCTTAGCATAACTGTTTCACAGTTGCATTACACTGTTCGTATGGATGTAAGTGTCTAAACAGCTAAATGACATGGCATATACAACTGTCATACTACACAAATAAAGCTTTCACATTCGTTTATGCACACCTGTGTGTGGTGTTATACCCTTTGATATCTCTGTGGGTTTATGTTGCAGACTATGAATGTCATTTGTATGGGTGGCTCATACAGTTTACAGTAGGTAAGTTGGTGACTGTAGGAATACTGGCTGCTCTATATTGTGTGCACGTACATACAAATCTCTGTGCGTGTATGTGTAGTTACATATATATCTATATCTATATATATATATATATATATATATATATATATATGTGTGTGTGTGTGTATATATATATATATATATATATATATATATATATATATATATATATATACCTGTATCTGCATATATGTGTCTGTGTATATGCATCCTAGGGACGGCCGTGTTGTGTCTGGTTCTGGTTATGGGATCTGCAACACTTGGTACTGTATTACAGGGTGGTCATGCTTGGCTGGGGGTATACCTATTCGTACCAAACGTATATTGTGTGGGGCCTCTCAACCTCATTAACGTTGCATGAGGACATATATGTTTTGTTACTTCCCCATTATCTACCGATGTATGTCTGTATATACCTATATATGTATATATATATTTGTGTCTTTCGGCTTTTCCCGGTTAGGGGTCGCCACAGCGGAACTCCGGTCCGCTAATGATTAGTTCAACAAAGGTACGCCCATTCACACATGTCTCCATGCAGAAAACTCTATAGCTGAGAATTGAACCGGACAGCGTCTTACTGTGAGGCGACAATGCTACCGCAGCACCACCACCACGGATATATGTATACATATATATATATATATATATATATATATATATATATATATATATATATATATATATATATATATATATATATATATATATATGTATAGATATATATATACATATATATATACATATATACATATATATATATATATATATATATATATATATATATATATATATATATATATATATACTGCCATATATATAGATGTAGGCATTTGCATGTTTATATGTTCATGCATATTGATATTGCTATATGTATGTGTATATATGTATATATATATATATATATATATATATATATATATTGTAACCATTTAGACATTAATATATTTACTCACACACATACATCTACATGTTGGCATACATAGTCTGTACTGTTGAATGACTGGGCTGGATGATATGTTTGTGAGTACATCAAGTCTTTGTATATTTGAGATGGCTTATTGGTAAATCACTTTGGCAATGGTTTCCAGGATCCTGGGTTTGATCCTAACAGAGGCTGCTTATTTTGTTGCTAGGCAGAACAAGGGCCATTGGATACATTGTGATTAAGGTACTTTTGAGCAGTTGTAAGCGGATTTGCATGGGGGTAAGCACTGCCTACACAGGTTAAGCAACTTAGAAGCTTACTGGGTGTAGGACACTGCAACTGGAAATTAGCAGTGCTTACCTCCGCTCAAACCCACACACACAGCCTTAAACTTGCTTAATAGTGCTGACATATGCTTCCGACTGCTTCTTGCTGCTTAACCTAACTGCTGCTTTATGCATAATTATACTGACACCTCACATGTGCATTTCCTGCAGTACTCCAGATCATATATGCATATATATATATATATATATATATATATATATATATATGTGTTCTTTCATGGCAGCAGTACTCCAGTTATTCCATGGGTTATGCAACATACATATTACTCATAACGTGCTTTGCCATGGGAAATAGTATGTCTCAGTTCCCTTCCTGCTCCCCCCCTCATTTCTCGCTTACCTTCATGGGGCGGTCCCATTAGAACAGGTCCATCCAACCCCAGCATGCCTCGGCCCATAATGTCTTACCCATCATTCCCTCCACCCCCTTCCTCCTCCCCAGCAATCATCCTTCCTACAGGTTCCATCTGAATCTCATCACACCACTACACATTACCCACTCTCCACTTCTCGGGACCCATCATGTAAGTTGTCTCACCCCATGGGATCTTCAGGGTTCCCACAAATTCAGTCCACAAACATATGTATCCTTCTTTGCTTACCTGTGAGGCATGGTATGTTACTCCAAGGATTCTTTTTAGCAGAATTTTTGGGGTCGTCCCGCTAGGGACGAATATGCACTTGTTTAAGATTAGACTTCGCAGGTTGACACTGTTTCTCCCACTGGTCGTATCCTGCCATTAGTCTGGGTAGCAGTGCTGTGCAACACTTAGCGGTGCATAATATTCAATTTGCATATTTGCCTTTTGACATTGATGTCTTTTTCATTACATGTTATGTATGTGTCTTGTATCCTTGATTCATGTGTGTGTATACTGTATGGGGTCCTGGGAACTTCAACGCTTTATTGCAATAACACCTCACATCTGGCCTTACTGCAGTACTCCAATTCACACATTTATGTTCTGTGGCAGGTTATACAACATCACACTGAACATAGGTTCATTTCACATGTTCAGTTTGATTTTCCTGTGGTGAGGATTTCCTTGTTGGCACCTCACTCTTATGCATTGTTATGATGGCTTAGTGGTTAACTACTGTAGTGTAGAGGGTTCTGGGTTCGAGCCTTGCAGAGGCTGTTTATTTTGCTGCTGGGCAGTACACGCGCCATTGGGTACAGAGTGATTAAGGCACTCTAAAACAGTTGTAAGTGGGTTTGCAGAGGTAAGTACTGCTAACCTCCGGTTACAGTTTCTTACACTCAGTTAGCTTCTACATTGCTTAATCTGTGTAGACAATGCTTACTCCTGCACAAACATACTTAAACACACTTACTAGTAATTATATATGCTTATTACTGCTTATTTGTGCTTAAACCTCCTTACTAGTGCCTTATTCATTATGACACTGACACTTCACATGTGCATTTAATGCAGTACTCCAGTTCACATTTAAATGCTATTATGTAAGTTATACAGCGAAAAGATGTAAAAATATGTTCATATACAGATTTCACATGGAAAATGATATGAGCTGCAGTGGGACTCGAACCAGGAATGCATGTTTGCTCAGTGAATGCTCAAACTACTACACTACTGCTATGTGGTTTTATTTGCATATATATTCCTTGTTATCCTCTTCAGCCTTTTCAGCTGCTTTACCCATAGCTAAGCGATGGGCAAACCCACGCACCTATGGTTAGCTGTACTCAGGGTTTTAAAAAACATTACTACAAGGGTTTCTTCATTTTATTTAAGTGTATTGCTGCTGTTGAACACATGGGGACTGTTGCTGGTGATATGCGGACCCTTATGAGTGGTCTCACTTTTTACACATTCTTCTGTTCTACTTTGCAGGGGCATGTTTATTCTGAGAGCTCTGCTCTCAGACATGCCCCCTGCAATCGTCCGTGCTCTGTGTAGCATTAGGCGTTCAGGCAGCACGCGTTCATTAATATGCATGGTGCGCTGCCATCCTCCTCTTAGACTGCCGCTTCTGTGCAGGACTAGATTAGTCCTGCACGAAAGATTAGTGAATCCGGAGGTAAGCCTTTTGGTTTAAGCACTTGGGCTTCAGACCAGTAGTTTTACATTAAGAAGGTTTGTGGTCTGCAATCTTGTGGGAAGAGGGGCTAGATCCTTCCATTCTGAGCAGGGAATTTCTGGTTAAAGGCTTATTGTGAATGCTTATTTGAACTGTTTCTTTATGGAATTTGTGTGTCTTGTTTGCTGTAGCCCAGAAGTTAGTAGTTTAATGGCCATTTTGGGCTAATTTCTCTCTCATTCATTTCCTTGCTATAGAAAATGCATTTGCGTGGTTTTATGTGCTTGTATTCAGCTCAGCAAGTGCCTGCTAGGTGTCCTGCAGAGTTCCACAGCAGCAGAGAGACAAAAAAGAGAATTTGGAGTGATTATGTATACATTTTCTGCATTTTCTTGCTCTCTTTAAATAATTCCGCCTAAAACGCCAATTTATAGCATTTCTGTGAGCTTATTTCTGCTACATATTGTGTACTTATTTGCTGCCTGCACTTGAACTAAGTCATTTTTGTGTTTAAATAATCTGTTTAACTGTTGTAGGCTACACAGTAAAGTGCGATAGCCATTTCTGTGCATTTAAAGTGTTATTTTTTTTATTGTATCTGCTTTATTTTCTGAAAAAAATATATACTTGTTTCTTGCCTTTCTGAACTATTATAGTCCAGTTTTCAGGTTATTGCTGAATTCAGGGCTGTGTTACAAGTTTCTGTGTTACCCATACCTTACTTGGATAGAAGGAAGTTTCTCTGTTCACCTGTGAGAGAGGGGAGCTTTGAACAGCCTATCTGTCCCTGGAGGAGTGGTTTCAGCCCAGAAGCTAGTAGTTTATTGGCAATTTTTGGGCTAATTTCTATCTATTTCATTTCCCTGCTATAAATAACGCATTTGCTCGGTTTTGCATGCTGGGCAGCACCGGTTAGCTAGGGTTAAACTATTTCCAGCTCCACGAAGTCTACTCTTCAATTTTTCCCTTGGAACTAGACAAACTTTCAACTTAAGCACTCAAACCATTCATTTCACAGCCCAGGACTTGCTCAAAACTCATAACAAGCACTAATTAACCCTAGCACTAGACCCCCCTATACTGCCCAGAAGGACAAGGCTCTCTATTTGTCCTTACCAGCCTATCAGTAAAACAGTTCACTTTATCTGTTCAGGCATGACCAAAGGGCAGTTGCAGGTGTACTCTCCAGTCCAACTGCTGAATCTGGGCATTTTGAGGCAATGTTACAACTGCCTCATGTACACAGACAACCCTCTCCTCCTACCACTGAACACTAATATATGCAAGAGATGCAATTATACAGCAACACTGGAGGCATAGCTCTCTCAACCCAAGACTGGAACTGACATTCTAGAGGAGAAGGAAAATACTTGCAACACACCACCAGTCTCACATAGACCTACTAAACCAACACCGGCAAATAACACACATAAATACATGAAAACATACTCAGAGGCTCTAAATAAAAATCAGCAAAAGCAACAGAGACCTCCAAAGCAGACACCAAAGCAATCTCCGCACCCCATCACAAACCATGAGACACATACTTAACATAATCAGTGTGCCACACAATCACAGCCCTTAAGAAAAAAATAACATACCCAACACATTAGTAATAGGCGACTCTATAGTCAGGCACACTGATGTCCCACTAACTAGGCTGGATAAGGAGAAGGTTACAGTTAGCTGCCTGTCGGGTGCCAGGATCCGCCAAATAACACAAGCACTCAGGTCGCTCCAGAACAAGTACAAATATAACTCTGTCATTGTCCATGTTGGTGTGAATGACCTGAGACGTACTTCCCTTGACTACATAAAAAGAGACATGGAAGAGCTCTCTGATCACATAGCCCAAGCCGGTATGACCCTGACCATGAGTAGCATCCTGCCCTCGCCAAGAATGATGCCACAGTATAAAGAAAAAATTATCAATTTCAACAATTGGCTAAGTTTCTGGGGTCATTCAAAGGGGATCCAGTATCTGTCTGCCTGGGATGACATGCTCGACAAGCCACGTTGCTTCTCAAGAGATGGCTTGCACCTGTCACCCTTAGGCTTTCGAATACTGGCCAAGGCTTTTGCCGCCACCATAGTGCCATTTTTAGGCAAGGCTCAAAAGACAAAACCACTACGATAAATAGCACAAGTAACCAGAAACTAAGGTAATGCTACTCAACGCCAGAAGTCTAAACCTCAAAATGCATGCACTTGAGGCACTCCTCAGTATGGAGAACATTGATATCTGTGCAGTAACAGAAACCTGGTTTAAGACTCCAGAGAGCACCCCAGCACTACCAGGCTATAACTCATACCATACTTTTTGGCCACAGAACCCGGACCGATACACAAAAGGCGGGGGTGTATCCATATTCATCAAGGATACCCACACATCCAGGTTAGTGGTGCAGCACAATGCCTCAGAGATCATCCATGTGCAACAAACAATGGGCAAAACTGCAATTCAAATTGTAGTTTACTACAGATCATTCACCATGACCCAGGACCCCCATTCCGTGTTTCTGGCGACACTGGAAAATATGAAGGTCCTACCAAAAGCCCTAATATTGGGTGATTTCAATTACCCAAACATTAACTGGGAAAAATACTCAAGTACTACCTCCCTTGCCCAACGCTTCCTAGAATTTATAAACTAGAATGCCCTGGGTCAACTGGTCAACACCCTCAACAGAGGTGACAACATATTGAACTTGGTCATCACCAACAAACATGGGCGACTGGTGTTCTACACCGGAGGCCAACCCATCGCTGGTTAGATCAGACCAGAGACTAATCACTCTGAATAGCCACATTCCACCCCCACCTCCAATCAAGGAAACCACTGTGAAAAACATAGGAACTATTAAAGGTCACAGGTACATACCTGTATGTGGCACACACATACCTGATGTGTGCATTGAAATTACTGTTATAATAATATGTCATACAATAATAAAAGCAAAACACACAACACATTGACAAACTGTGTGACAAATGCACACACAGCATTTGCAGGATTCAAACCCCTTCCTAACTATGTTATGATACTTGAGAGAGACGCATTAGCCCAGTGCACTATTCGCATTACTGAATGATTTCCCTTCTCCTGCTGTATTTTTAGGGTGCTGACATCATCAGTCTTTCCAAAGAGGAATGTACATCTTTTAGTGTGTTATCCCAGTCTTCAAAAAGGCCATTCCTTTCACAGAGGATTGCATACATACACCCCCCTTTTATAGGGTGCTGACATCATCAGTCTTTCCAAAGAGGAATGTACATCTTTTAGTGTGTTGTCCCAGTCTTCAAAAAGGCCATTCCTTTCACAGAGGATTGCATACATACACACCCCCCTTTTATAGGGTGCTGACATCATCAGTCTTTCCAAAGAGGAATGTACATCTTTTAGTGTGTTATCCCAGTCTTCAAAAAGGTCATTCCTTTCACAGAGGATTGCATACATACACACCCCCCTTTTATAGGGTGCTGACATCTTCAGTCTTTCCAAAGAGGAATGTACATCTTTTAGTGTGTTATCCCAGTCTTCAAAAAGGCCATTCCTTTCACAGAGGATTGCATACATACACACCCCCCTTTTATAGGGTGCTGACATCTTCAGTCTTTCCAAAGAAGAATGTACATCTTTTAGTGTGTTATCCCAGTCTTCAAAAAGGCCATTCCTTTCACAGAGGATTGCATACATACACACCCCCCTGCCCCTACCTAACTATGTTATGATACTTGAGAAAGACACATTAGCACAGCGAGCTATTCGCATTACTGGATGATTGCCTGTGTGAACATGACCAATATTGACATTTATACTGTGTGTGTTGGAAGTCATGTTGTGTTATTACTGCCAGACTCCTTTGTGTCATAACTCAACAGGGATTATGCTGTGCCTGCAGGGTTTCCATGTGATAGTTTGCAAAGACTTGGCAACATTCTCTCATATTGGCTGAACACTGCAATACTGTCATGGTGTAGTGGTTCAGTACTTTCACTGTGATGCACAGTATCATGGGTTTGAGTCCCATCACTGTTTTAAATGTTCATACTGAGCAGACCAGACTGGTTAAGGGCCAGTTGGGCAACTATGAGCATGTTGCATTTTGTTCAGCTATGGCCCAGGCTTGTCCGACATTGCTGTGTATTCACCAACTTGGGTGGACATTGCCAAACATTACTCCACATTGACCACAGTTGTACTAGTTGGTGTGTGTGATTCTGTTCATAGGTTCATACTAGGCTATCTGCCCTAGGGCATTTATAATCCTAGCCAGAGTGTGTTTGGCTTTCAACACACATTTTAAGTGGAGTTTGCCATGACATTTTTCAAGGTTAGTATACTGTGCCTCTGTCTAACAGTGACATAGAAGTGATACCCAGGGTAAACCTACAATCTCCCATCCACTCATCAAGATTCCTCTTGAAGAGAGTCAATGAGAGACTCTGGCTAACCTGGAGTGGGGTTTACTCAAGAGTGGGGGGAGCCTCTGGGTTATGAATCTGTCACTCCAGCATGTCCTATTTATTTCAGTCCTGAGGTTCAGGTCTCTTGAGTGCGTAGCTTGATGGGATTCTGATTTTCCGAGGTGCAGCATGTCCATTGATTCCAGGTTGGACATGGCTTTATACATCAGACACAGATTGCCTCTGGGCAGGCGGTATGCCACTGAGTGGAGCTGCAGTTTCTTTAACCGGGCAGCAAATGGCATGTGTTTGAGCCCTTTGATCCTCCTGGTGAGGTACTTTTGTGGTCTTTCCAGCTGCTGCAGGTGTCTGATAAGGTACATCCCACAAGGGGCATTGTACTCAATTATGGGCCTGATGAGGAATGAGTTAAGAGGCACGATGACCTCCCCTGATGTAGATGTGAATACCTTCATGATTAGGTGGGCTATATGAAATGTTTTTCTAAACACTTTGGCCACATGTTTATCGAATGAAAGATTGCTATCAGCTTGGGTCCCCAGGTCCCTTATCACTTCTTCCATACTTAATGGGTTACCACCGATGTGGTAATTTGTGGGCACTTAGTTTTTGACAAAGGGGAGGACTATACACTGTTTGCGTTTAGCTTGAGGACATGGCTCTGGCACCAGTTGTCTGTTTCTATGAGGCCCTTTTGTAGGATGCTTGTGTCAGCTGGAGGGTCGATTATGGTGCCCAGTTTGCAGTCATCTGCAAACTTGTTCACCAACAGTCCTTCTTTGTTGGCCTGTACCTCTGGGAAATATATACCAAACAAGGGAGGTCCCAGGACTGAGCCTTGTGGGATGCCACTTGTAGCTGGTTTGGGGTCTGACATGGCTCCAGCATTTCTGACCATGTGGGTTCTGTCCTTGAGCAAGTTTGCAACCCATCTAGTGACATAGGGGTTTATATTGAAGCTGGTGATCTTATCTATGATGACCAAGTGGGGTACTGTATGGAAGGCTTGTGCGATGTCCAGGTAGGCTGTGTGGACCACCTTCCCCTCGTCAATGGCCTTGGTGACTGTTTCAAATGACTCAACCAGGTTTAAGGGGCAGGATCTGCCCTTAACAAAGCCAAACTGGGTAGGATCCAGTGTCTGTAGGTCCCCAATATGTTTATTTCTGAGGTCCATGATGATCCTTTCCATAGCTTTGCAGACCAAGCTAGTCAGGCTTCTGGGGCGATAGTTTGCAGTATCCATTGAGACACCACCTTTGTGGAGAGGGACCACTGTTGCTGTACACTGCTCTTTGGGTACATATCCTGTGGTAAGGCAGAGAATGAACAGTGGTTTTATGTTTGTGTTCAATTCTTCTTGGGGTTCATGTTGGACACAGCCCAATACACCTTCTGGTCCCATTGATGCTGTGTGTTTTGCTTTGGAGAGGCTGGCTGTTACCTGAGCATCTGTGATGTCAGGGGGCCAGCACTCTGCTGGGATAGATATTTGCCCTTTTGGTGGGGAGGGGGGAGAAGTTTGCACTGAATCTGTCAGCTCAGGTGTTGGCAATGTCTGTGGGTTTGGTGTATTGTTTGTCATTTTGGACTACTTCTGAGCATATCTGGGGATTTCCCCACAGGTTCCTACCATAAGTAAAGATTGCCTTGTGATTATCCTTGGTGTCCTGTACAATTTTTATCTCAAAGATGGCTTTAGACGATCTTATGTCTGGCCATAGTTTTTCAGTAATATTGATCAGAGATGCCTTCCCTTTTTGGGATTTTGATCTATCATATAATAGTTTCCTCCTTGTATTGTATGGTTTGTTTATGGCTGGGGTCCATTGTATGGTTTGTTTATGGCTGGGGTCCACTGGACAGGATGCCTGGCTTTGGAGGATTGGGTCTTGGTTTTATTTGGGATTGCATGATCCATGCATTCCTGAAGGTGTTCATAGAATGTGTTTATAAAGGGTTATGAGGTCTGGGCCATATTTTCCACAGGCACAGGGGCTGTGAAGGATTCCACCTCAGTTTTGAGGAGTGTGACATTTGCTTTAGTGAATAATTTTCACTGTGTTTTTCTGGCCATGGGCTGGGATCGGGATGTGAATATCCAGTGAGATTACTCTCTGGTCTGATCTTACCAGTGAGGGATACACTTC
Organism: Protopterus annectens; assembly: GCF_019279795.1. NCBI lineage: Eukaryota > Metazoa > Chordata > Ceratodontiformes > Protopteridae > Protopterus > Protopterus annectens. The sequence goes on along the minus strand of NC_056731.1, from coordinate 1,481,114,512 downwards.
TGGTCCTGGGCATAGTGTCCCCATGTTGGTGATGATCAGGTCCAGTATGTTTTCCCCTGTTGTGGGAGTGGTAGCAAGTTGTTCCATAGCATTTTGGTTTATAAATTCTGGGAACCTTTGGGCTAGGGTGTTGGGGCTAGGGTAATACTCCCAGTCTATGTTTGGATAGTTGAAGTCACCCAGTATAGTGGTGTTTTGGGAGACCTTCATATTTTCATGTGTTCTCCAGTCAGGCAAGTGTGGTTCCTGGGTTTAGGAGGGTGGTCTGTAGCAGGCTATGAACTGGAAGGTGGTTTTATCCACTGTTAGTTGCACATGGATAGTCTCCGATGCTTTATGCTGTGCCAACAACCTGGAGGTGTGGGTATCTGAAAAATATTGATACTTACCCTCCTTTTGTAGTTTGTTCCATGTTTTGCAGCTGTAAAGCATGGTATGAGGTGTAACCTGTTAATGCTAGGGTGCTCTTGGGAGCCTTGAACCAGGTTTCTGTTACTGCACAGATATCAACATTTTCCATGCTGAGGAGAGTTTGAAGTGTGTGCATCTTGCAGTTTAGACTTCTGGCATTGAGTAGCATTACTTATAGTTTCTTATCCCTTGTGATACCTATGGAGGTGGGTTTGTGTTTTGAGCCTTACCTAAAAAAGGCACTATGTGGCTGACAAGAGCCTTTAGGAATATGCAAAAAGCCACAGGTGATAGATGAAATCCATCCCTAGTGAAGCATCATGTCTTGTCGAGCACGTCATCCCAGGCTGACAGGCATTGTATCCCCTTTCACTGACACCAATACGTAAGCCAGTTGTTGTAATTAATCATCTTGTCTTCATATTGTGTCCTCATGTTTGGTGAGGGTAGGATGATACTCAGGGTCATCAAGTTTGCATATACGACATGGTGGTAAATGCTGTTTAGCACTACCTTACATTGCTTAACACATGGCAATCATGCCTCAGGTGGTGCTGCAGGGCTGCCTATGTCAGATGCCCATACTGCACTCCCTATACATGTTTGGAAACAGGTAGTGTCAAGTTAGGCATCCCTTTTACTATATGTGCGAGTCAGAGAGAGGTATCATTTCCAGGGTTCCTACTGAGCCAGTGTATGTGCTATGCATTGCCTCTTTGTCACGGCCAAGGCATACTGGGCATGCCTCCTTCTACCTACTGGGGCAGGCTCAAGTTGTTCCTCCTCCGAGTCACGCTCTGCCTGTGATGGCCTTGGCACTGGTGGGGGACTGTTTGGCCCAGGCCTATGCTCGTCCTGCTGCAGCTGTTTTCGCAGAATCATATTATGTAGCATAGCACATACCATGACAATTTGGGTATATGTAGTTGGTGAGTATTGCAAGGCTCCACCAGATGTGTCCAGGCACCAGAACCGTGACTTGAGTAACCCAAACACACGCTCGATTACATTTTGTGTTTGTGAGTGTGCCTCATTATGGCATTCCTGTTCAGGTGTGTGTGCATTTCTGATGGGTGTCATCAGCCACGGCTCCAGTGCATAGCCAGCATCCCCCACTAAGTGACCATGCGGGATGTCCCCACTGGCAAATGTCTGGTACAGCTGTGTCAGATGCCAGATATGGGAATCATGGTAGCTTCCAGGGCAGCCAGCACACATATTCATTATTATGTCCTGGGCATCACACACAACCTGGCAGTTGATGGAGGGGAAGCCCTTGTGGTTAATGTAGGCCCTACCCCGCTCACCGGCTGGCGCTTTGATGCGTATATGCGTGCAGTCTATTGCACCCACTACCTCAGGGTATTCTGCTATTTGCTGGAAGAGACGCATATTGCTGGTCAATACCTCATGGGAATTGGGGAAATATACATGATCACCGACATGTGCTGAACTGGTGTAGTACCCTGGATGCTGATGCCTGTGATATCCCCATCATATCACCAGTTGGTCTCTGAAAGGTACCTGTTGTTAGTATTCTTAGGCCAAAACATACCTTGGTTTCCACTGGGATGGGTTCCCCTCTGTTGGTTCTGTGTGTGAGGCGTGGCCTGCACAGCTCAACAATTTGCTGCAGGAGGTCTCTGTCCACTCTATAGCGCTCCACTATCTCCAGCTCATGCAACCCCTGGTAGGTGACCCTGGGCCTGTACACTCTTCTCCGTGTCCTCACTGTGGGTTGTACGGCAGCATTTGCATTGTCACCACCCTCAGCATGTTGCATATGTCACCTTATAACAGCAATGGCAGCCCCTAGCATTTTTTGTCTGAGTGTAGCTTTTTCAGTTTTCACTTCTAGTAGCTTACTCCAGTGTTGCAGTGTCTCTTGAGAGAAACAAACTGCACTGTTGTTTGCAGAGTTTTAAGTGCTGGGCTGGGCTAGTGTTCTGCCTATGTAATTGCCTGATTCTGATTGTTTGCACCTGCTAGCTCTACTGGCATTCCCTGGTAGCTTCCTACTATTTGTTGTGCTTCCTTTTTCCTTTCTGTTTCCTCGGAGTAGCGACGCACATACAAGCGGAAACACACTCACAGCAGCTCACATGCCCGCACACATGCTTAGACTGACTAAAACTTGCTTATTCGGGTTAAAACATGTGCACACCAGCACAAACATGCTTACAGGTCTTCCAACAGCTTTATACATGCTTACTCCGGCTTAAACGCGTGCACTCATGCTTCCACGAGCGCACTCTGTCTTACTCGGGTTTACAGGCACGCACACATGCGCATACCCGTTCAGCAAGAAACTTTGGTGTTATCCACAGTATACACCTTCCATTTCTTGGCTTTCCCTGGCCTAGCAGTTGACACACCTCTTTCCATGATGTCTAACTGACAGCTAACAGATGCCACTGTCCTCCAATGAGCTGCACTACTTTCATACATACCCCCCTTGTGATGTCACCTATCTCCTACTCTGTTCCTCCCCATATCCTACTCCTGCACTAGACTGACTGTGCTCATTTGCTATGTAGAAGTGCGATTCACTATCCTAACACTCATTTACATAGGATTGCCTACTAATGCTTGGTTACATGTCTTAGACTGGGCTTCTCCCCTTAGCAACCCCTACTCGGTGGCCATGTTGTCTTCAGCCTGCTATTCCCTTACATTGTCATTTAACAATTTTCATAAATTCCACGTTTGTGGCTTTTATTGTCTTATTTTATGATTTTTATAGCGCACCCCGTTTGCGTGGCGCTGCGCTACAATTAAACATCGGAAATCGCCGGAAAAAAAATTCTTTTTATTTTAATTTTGCATCTGGGAAACTTTCCAATGGCCATATATTTGGCCATTGGCATGCTTCCTCAACCATATGCAACCTTTATTTGGAGGTGACAAGGCTCCATTGTGCTATTTGCACAACAGTACTCAGTTGTCAACTGAGTACATTTCTGCAGCTAACACGTCTCCTACTCGGACAGGTTTGTGCTTCCTGGATCGCAAATTTACCTCATTTTCATGCCTTTTCACTGCAAGTGAGGTAATTTGCATATCCCAGCTCTGTCCATGTAGGAGACGTTTTAGGAGCTCTCTTACACGCCCCTACAGGCTGTTCCTGGATCGCTTGTCGGACATGATGGCTGCATGGAGTCTTACTCTACTCGTAGACTCCGTGCAAGCCATTGTGAATCCGGCCCCATGTTATTTAACTTACTTTTTAATTTTTTTTAATTACAACATTTAAAATATGTTCCTATTTTTGAGCCTTTGTCCCCCCTTTATTTCATACTTTATTCAGATTTCTTGAGCTAAAAAGTCAAGAGGTATGCAAACCTCTTAAATGCTGCTGCCAGTATTCCATCAATCTCACTGTCTCTCTCTCTCTCTTACACCGAACCCCCCCCCGCACACACACTTGCACTTCAGAAAATGCATGCTAACACAAGTCCTATTATTGAAACAACTTTGTGATATTTTTAATAGGAATATGTTCCTGTTTTGAGGCTTTTTCCCCCCTTTATTTTATGCTTTATTCAGTTAACTGCATCTAAGAGATGAGAGGTACATAAACCTCTTGAATGCTGCTGCTGGCAGTATTGGATCGCTCTCACTCTTCAATCTCTCTCTCTCACTCACACACAGCTCACTTTCCTCCACACAAGCATGCATTCATACACACAGACAAAAACACACACACAGAAACAGAAACACACACACACAGGTTTTCTTTTTTTTTTTTTTTTTTTTTTTTTACATTTCACACTCAATAAACGGCAAAAGCACTGCTTAGCAAGTGTAAAATAATGACAGCCATTAGTATTTTTTCTGTCCAAGCTTCATGACAGCTTCATATGCTGCCGTGAAGCAGCAGTCACTTTTCAGTGGGCATTACTTGTACATTAATACCTAGCTGCAAAATTTAAATTTTCCAATCAGAGTGGTGATGTACATTTCACCCTTCTTTAAGTTTAATCATTTACTTTCTAATTGTCTTGTGGAGTCAGTGATCCTGTTCGTCTTGCCTTTGTCTCTATTCAAAAACTATGCATGACTGTCCACCATTTTTCAAAACTGTCAGGAGATCTCTTCATACTGTTTGACAGTCCATAATTTGTAATAATAGTCTCCTTCATCTCTTTATTAATTGGAACAGGTAAAACCATATTTTTATACTAATCACTTGTTTTACAGCATCAGTATTAATTGGTTTCATGGCTTAAACCCACAAACTTAATTGAGTTATCAAACCCCAAAGTTGGTCAGCCATATTAGCAGGAACACTTTCCAAATTGGGAATGCTATTTTGACGAGCAAATACAGCCTGCAAGGAGTTTTTGAAAGATATCCATAAAAAGCAAAACTAATTACAGAAACAACAGTCATCCAGCCAGGCAGATGGAGAAGAATCCTAGTAAAATAAAACATACCATCCATGTTGACCTCCACAGGAACTTTTCAACACTATAGTAATCAGAAAAAGGTTTCTTAAGCACTTTTGTTCAGTACTTTATGGTCTTCTTCAGAATAAACATTCGTGAAAAATCAGTGTTACCTAAAATTAATCATATGACAATTTTCATATGACAATATAAAAAAGACACACATAAAAAGTAATAAGCAAACATTAGCAAATTATATTTATAACAATACAAATTTCACTTAATATATATTAAGATCCATAATAAAACTCATTTTATACCTCAGTTGCTTTCATGTTCAAAATTCTGTTTAAAGCAGTAGTTTATTCAGACCAGACAGTCAGCAAAAATGCAGAGTAACAAAAGCACAATGACTTTTTGTAATTCCATAGTTTAAAATAAAATAGTCTGAGAATAGTCTGCTTTGTCCACTAATACATCAGTTATTAATCAGATTGTTTCTTTGAATGTGTACTGGCAAGACAAGTGTACCACAACAAAACTTTAACACAAGTAAAAACACTAGTGTTAGGTTATATGTTCATCTATTAACAAATACATTATTTAAGGCAAATGAAAGTATTAGCTATAAGCTATAGGTGACATTTGTTCCCAGTGGTTAATGTAAATTATACAATTCTTCCTCTAAAACGTGCACACTGATTGGCCAGCCCAACCAGTGTGCCCGTTGTAAATCCCTCAATATACTAACGGAAAAAGGTCCGGTCGCCCGGACTTTTTCCATTAGTATAAAACACTGTCTCGCTATGTTAAAAGAGTTTAACATAGCGATACAGGTTTAAAAAAAGCAATGCAGATCTCCGTTGCTTTTTTTAAAGCTGTCTCGCTATGTTAAACTCCTTTAACATAGAGACACAGTGTGTAAAAAGCAACGGAGATCTTGCGATCTCCGTTGCTTTTTTTTTTAAACCTGTCTCGCTATATTAAATGGGTTTAACATAGCGAGACAGCTTTAAAATAAGTAACGGAGATCTCCAGTGCTTATTTTAAAGCTGTCTCACTATGTTAAACCCATTTAACATAGCAAACAGTAAAAAGCAATGGAGATCTTGCGTTCTCCGTTGCTTTTGCCCACAGTTCTGATGTACTGCGTAGGCATGCGCAGTACATCAGAACTGCTGCGGAATACCAGACAGCTGCGGAAGGGCAGCAAAGAGGCATTATACAATGCCATTATTTAAGAAAAGTAATTATTTCTTTTCTTAAATAATGTCATTGTATAATAGCAATAACCCACTTCTGGGTGTGGGTAATGCGGGATTTAACCACGGTTGTCTTTGTTTGGTCCCTCGGGCTTCGCCCTCGGGACCAAACCACGCCAACCGTGGTTAAATCCCGCATTACCCACACCCAGGCGTGGTTTATTGCTATACTATGCCAGTTTGAGAACAGCAAAAAGAACAGTCTAAAGCCCTTGTCACTTTTAAGTCAGACAAAGCATAACCCAATGACATTAATATTTGAATGACATGATGTGTACTTGTAATTTGTAGGTTATAAATATGAGTTAATGAAAAATGCATGAAAGAGCTACATGGTTCTTTGCCTAGTCAGAATGCCTCTGCTTCTGAAACAGAATCATCAGTTGCAGTTAACCGCCCTGAAGAATTTATGTTAAGCTAGTCTACAAGCAGTCAACAGCTTAACCTACTCACAATCTAATAAGAATATACCATCCCCAGGATTCATGAAGGTCGGCTCAAGGACGGTTTTAGCCTTGCGCCGAGCATCCTCATTACAGATGGTGCAGCAGCACCATATGAATATTTATGAGGGTGCACTGCCACACCCTCGACATGCACAGGAAATGTGTGCGAGTGCAGGGGGTGTGTTTAAGTGCTCTACGGAGGCAGAAACATGCCCCCACAGTTGCACAACCTATTATGCTTACTATTACAGCCTGCCTCTAATAGTAAGCAATTAATTCAGTGTCCGTGGATACTGAAATGTATGCTAAGCATACAAGAGTATCCATGAACACTGAAATAAAATCAAAGTAGTAAACACACAAGCACGTAGCGGAATGTTGAGCCTCGTCCTTAGAACTTTCACAATTAGATTCTCCGTGTCCCTATTTTACATTTGTATTGCTTCAATATCAAAAGTGTAAGCGAAGAGCAGTGTGTTTGCACGTCACTGCCCCCTGCTTAACATAGCTTACACATCAAAATTAACCAAATAGAGAAAAACAAGCGGAATTAACGTTAACATCAATAGTGTAATGGTTAGAGCATCCGCCTAATGAGCAGGCATGCATGATTCGAGGCCAACTATAGCACATATCATTTTCCATGTGGAATGTCGTTTTGCTGTATAACCTACATAATAACATGTAAATGTGAACTGGAGTACCGCATGAAATGTTTAACTAATGCCATGCAATCAAAGTGGTAGTGTTATAATGAATAAGGCACTAGTAAGCAGGTGTAAGCACAAATAAGCAGTAGTAAACATATATAAGTACCAGTAATCAAGTCTGAGTGCGCTTGCGTGGGTGTGAGCAGTGCCCAGCATAGGAAATGTATATAATTATGTAGATGTATGTGCATGTGTATGTACAGATATATAATATATATATATATATATATATATATATATATATATATATATATATATATATATATGTATATTTATGAATAATAAACATCGTAACAATAAAGCATACAAAAAGAATGAGAAAGGAATCAACAGCAACTCCAGTATTATTTAGTGCTGTCAGTGTATGCCATACCCAGCTGGGCAGGGGTGAGCAAAGCACTGCTACTGTCACCACAGGCAGGATACTACCAGTGGGAGTAACATTGCCAATCTGCTAAGTCTACTTTACAAACAATCACAGGGTAGTCCCTGGTGGGACTACCCAAAAATTGCTAGGATGGTTGGACCTCCGACCATTACACAAGCAAGGGCAGGTATGTTCAAGGATTAAATAGTGGGAGAGCCTGATAATACATGGGTTAGGACAACATACGTGTAGGGCCCCTAATGCTGGGGAGAGGGCAATGTGTGGAGGTGTGTCATGGCTGTGATAGCAACCGGAAAATGGATGGTTTGCGTGTATGTTGAACTCGGGTGGGGTGGAGGAACTATGGGTATGAAATTATGGATCCAGGCATGTCAAGATTGGATGGCCTGGTTCTAATTGGCCCGCCTTGTGGAGGTCAGCGAGTTCATTATAAGTATATATGCATACACACATGCATACTTCTATATGTAGAAGTACATTCCCTGTAACACATTCATTCCTTTCGCAGACATAAATAACATGAAAGTTTCCCTACAAACCTCGACAGTAGATAGAATAATAGTATGTGCATAAGAGGGAAGGGACAAAACTGCTAAAACACAGAAGTGTGTACAATGCGCAAAGTCAGTGTTGTTCTCAAAAAATCAAATGTGAGGACTTTTTCACACATGGAACCATTCCTGTGATCTGCCTGCTACGGCAACGCCAATCACTGAACTGGTCCTAATTTTAAAATGATTTCGCCGAACTTGTACATTATTAGCTTTCATGTGTAATGTGTGCGTTACCACATAGTCATACCTATTAATTTATTGTAGTGTCATGTTAACGGGAGTAATGATGTAATGAACTATAGAGTCTAATCTTGAAAGAAAGACATGTGTGTCCCAGGTGGGACAAACCAAAAATTGAGAATAGTGTCCTACTGGTCATTCATTTCACCAATGCTTGTGGACTAAAAGTTTGGGATGTCTGAGGATACGTGGAGTGAGTCAACCCATGGGATGGGTCTACAGGAGTAGGGAGTGGCCAATGTGTAATGGTGTGGATACACTGTGTATCCAACTGGAGAATGGATGACTGCTGTGTTAGTGTAATGTTGGGGTGGGTGTTTGGGGAACCAGGATTCATGGGTATATAGGTATATATGCAAATGAGGCAATAGTGTAGTGGTTAGAGCATCCTCCTAAAGAACAGACATTCCCGTTCTGAATCCTACTGCAGCACATACCATTTTCCATTGGTAATCTATATATGAACATATTTCGACATCTGTCTGCTGTATAACCTGCATAATAACAATTAAAAGTGAACTGGAGCGAAGTGTCAGTGACATAATGAATAAGGCACTAGTAAGCAGGTTTAAGCATAAATAAGCACCAGTAAGCGTGTTTAAGTGCATCTGCGTGGGGGTATGCATTGCCTTACATAGGGTTACCACCTGTCCCACTTTGCGAGGGACAGTCCCTCTTTGGACAGTTGTGTCCTGCAAAAATATTGTAAGAATGGCAACTGTCCTGAAATATTAGGGCAAAATTATTTCCTATATTTTATGTAATGGTTGCATAAAACAGGTATTCTGTATCTGAAACACCTAAATGTTATAAGAAACAGCATAAGCAACTAAAATGCTACAAGAATAAGCTTTTATTTAGGCAAAAAAGTGAAGTTCTGTCACTTGTACTGGCCATGGGTATGTTTTGTCCTGCAAAATCTGATGTTTGTACCGCACTTGTCCCACTTTGGCCATCTGAAAAGGTGGCAACCCTAGCCTTACAGAGATATCTATATATATATATATATATATATATATATATATATATATATATATATATATATATGTATATATATATATATATATATATATATATATATATATATATATATATATATACATATATATATATATATATATATATATATATATATATATATATACATATATATATATATATATATATATGTGTGTGTGTGTGTGTGTGCGCGTAGATATACACAGATATACAGCTATGATAGGAAACAGCACACAAGAATGATATATGTTCACAGGCTATGCCAATGGAAGTGAGGGGCCAATGCAAGAAACATGTAACATTTAGCATGACCCCCCCCCCCACAGCCAGACAGAGGAAACATACACACAATGTAAATAATCCACTGCTCCCCAGACCACAGTCAGGATACGAGGGGGCGTACACAGTGCACCCGTGAAATCTAATCTTGGAACAAAGACAGGACACCCCAAAAATTGACATATAACCAAAAGAATGTGATACACTGACCGTTTTGGCCAGGGTGTGTACATACCCGAAATACAAGGGTGGGAAAGCCTGATGACTGATGGGTCGAGACAACGTATGACATGGGTCCCGTGAAGTGGAGAGTGGGCAGCGTGTAGTGGTGTATCCAGACCCGACCAGCACCCAGAGTAAGGATGGGTGCTGTAGAGGAGGTGCGGGTGGGGGAACTATGAGTAGCTAGTTATGGGTCTAGGTGTGCAGGTGTTGGCTGATGTGGGTCTATATGGACAGCCCCGGGAATGTAAGCAAAAGTGTTCATTGGGCAGAGGCATCGCCCAATGAGCAGCCACACCCGCTAAGAGTTCCACTGCAGCAAAGTGTAATCTACATGGTAAGGAATGGAATAACCAGATGTAGGTGTGTAAATGTAGAGGTATGTGTGTGTATATCTACCCATAGCTACATGGAGATATACCTCTCCCTCTCCGTAGTACAAATGTATACATACAGAGACAGAATACATATACATACCCACATATAGATATATACATCTGCATGCACCCATATGTCGTATATATATATATATATATATATATATATATATATATATATATATATATATATATATAGACAGCAATATATAAATATATACATGTATCCATACATATACAGATATATCTGTATATATATATATATATATATATATATATATATATATATATATATATGTATATATGTATATATATATATATATATATATATATATATATATATATATATATATATGTGTGTGTGTGTGTGTGTGTGTGTGTGTGTGTGTGTGTGTGTGTAAATATAATGTATATAGCTAGGATATGATACAGCAGTTATGAATTACATATGTTCACAGGCCGTGCATGTGGGGGTGAGAGGTCCAATCAACAAACGTGTAACACGTAGCATCAACCCACCCACCCCAGCTAGACTGGTGAAACATGCAGACACACAATAAAAGTAAACACACCACTGCTTCCCAGACCACAGGCAGGATACTACCAGTGGGAGAGACCTGCCAGGTCTAATCTTGAAACAAAGACATCAATGTCCCTTGTGGGATACCCCAAAAATTACTGATCATTGGAGTCAGTTCCTGTCATGAATCATCAAACCAGGCTGTAGACGTACACAGACCAGTATGTTGTGCAAGCCTGATAACCCATGGGTCGACACAACATACGACATGGGTCCTGACACACAGAGAGTGGGCAGTGTGTAGTGGTGTGGTTAGACTCCACCTACACCCACAGTAAGGATGAGTGCTGTAGAGGAGGGGCAGGTGGAGGAACTATGGGTATGCAATTATGGGCCTAGGCATGCAGGTGTTGGCTGGTGCAGTTGTATTAGGACTGCCCCGGGGATGTAAGTAATATTCTGAAATGGGCAGAGCTTATGCCCATACCTCTCAACCCCTAAGAGCAAATCCACTGGACAGGACATAAACCATTGGGGGAACAAATAGGGACCATACCTCTCAACTGTCTGTGATTTTCAGGGATGTCCCTGATTTTGACTCAAATTTTAACTCTGTCCCGCTTAATCCCTCCTAAAACTAGTGACTTTTGGAGGAAAGGTGGTGAATTACATTTAATGAATAATGACAATAATTAAGTGTTATAAACTCCTTTTACTTCAGAAAATGTGTATTAATTCACATGCTCTGATTCTGTCAATGTTTCAAGTTAATAGCACTAAAATTTTAAAAGTGTCCCTGATTGTCCCTGAGTGTTTCTTGACTTGTCCCTGATTCAGTTGAAATTTGTCCCCACTTGTTTGAGAGGTCTGATAGGGACAGAAAGCACATATTCCACTTACAGCCTTAGAAAGCTGACAGAATAGTAGGTATGCATTAGCATGACTCAGCTGAAGGATGTGGGGTCCTAAACCCAAGTACTTGTCTGTATTTAATGGTGTCAGTTCCCAGGTATTTGCCAGACAGGTGCAGATTGTAAGAGGAACACACCAATAGTATGAAGCAAACTCTGGCCAGGCCGTGGATTCAGTACAGTTGAATGGCATGCTTATGCCTGATGGGCAGCCATTCCCAATATGGGTCCCACTGCAGCACAGTCCAGTTTAAATGGCTAAGTACGGTTTGACCATATGTGTCATTGCATAACCCACTACACAAAACCTATGAACACATGGTCGCAACACCCACTGCAGGCATGTAAGCCGATGTAATAGGCATCACAAGGTATTATCGTAGTCCTCACTCCCACCCAGGGGTGTGAGTGTCAGATGCAAACACCAAATGTAGTGCATTTGCAAGTGCAAGAGCAAGCAGGTGTAAGCCTGTTTGGGCACCGGTATACGAGTATCACACTGGTGAACCAATGTAGAGGCTAACTGGATGTAAGAAACTGTATCCGGAGGTTAGCATTGCTTAGCTCTGCACAAACCTGCGCACACCTGCTCACAACTGCTTTAAAGTGCCTTAATCACTCTGTACCCAACAGCTCATGTTCTGGCCAACAACAAAATAACCAGCATCTGCAAGGCTAGAACTCTGGACTCTGTACATCACAGTCATAGTAGTAAACCACTACGCCATGATAGCAATACATAAAAAAGGGGGGTATCAGCAAACTAATCCTCACAACAGGGAAATCAAATCAAATATGTGAACTGAATTTATGTACAGTGTAATGTGCTATAACCTGCCACAGACCATAAGTATGTGAATTGGAGTACTGCAGTAAACATAGAGAAGAAGTGTTACTGTAAAAGAGGTATAAAGTCCCCAGGACCCCATACAGTGTATGTACACATGAATGACGGATACCAGACACATATATAACCTGTAATGAGTAAGACGTCATTGACAAAAGGCAAATATAATGATAGATAACCAATAAGCAATGTTAACCAAAGCACAGCCCAACTAAGTAATTGTAAGCAATGTGTAGGGGAAGCCAATACAATATGCCCACAGGTACACCTCTTTAAGCAGTGCCAACCTGAAGTAAGCTGGTGTGCCCATAACTTAGCCTTTTCAAACCCGGCCAATTATGGAAAAGTGGGGGAATCTGGCCCTACTTAAACCAAAGAGGAGGAAATATGGCTCATAACTGGTTGTAGCATCCCCCTGCAGGCAGAATGGCTGGAGTGGGAGAAGGCACTCACTTTAGAGCGCAGCGCTGGGGCATCCAGGAGTCCAAATTCATGGTATGGCTCCTGGTAAAGCACCATGACAGGAGACTGCTGCAGGGCCAATACCAGGGCTCGCAGTACAAAATGGAGGCCTGGGACAGTCTCACCCGTGACCTCACTAGAGCCACAGGTATCCCCTGGACTGGTGAGTAGGTCAGGCACCATCATGCAGACCTGAAGCGGTGGAGGGGGGATGTCCTGGTACAGTGGATCCAAGAAGCAAGGCAGATGCCCCACAACTAAGTAAGTACTCCTTCCACTACGTAGGTAATAATTGGCTAGCTTGTGTATACTATGGATAGGTATGGCTAGATATCACTGTGCTTCTCTGACAGCTGCAGATGAGCATGCTGAAAACCAGCAAGCCTATGATGCTAGGCTGCAAAGGATGCGTCGCAAGGCAGGTTAGTAAATAGTTTGCATATACTGTCATGACAAATAAATGTAAGAGCCTCCGAAAGTGTTGTGCAAGTACACAGAATTGTGTAATATGCTGCAAATAAAGGTGTAACCCCTGCATTGCTTCTGTTTACTCTGCAGTCATATGTTGTTGTACTGTTGCAGTTATTAAATAGTACTGTTGTAGTAAGCAGTGTTACCCACACTGTGGTATGCAGATAAAATGTGTATGAAATGCTGTATAACAATGTCAGAAGTGCAAACAGGTCGGTCATATTAGACTAAATACATTGCAAAGCCTCACAACAATTGCTGATAGCATAGTGTACAGTGATCTTAACTGTAATGTTTTTGTCACACACACAGCAGGGCTTTGGATCCCAGGAACACCAGTGAGTTGTATGCATAATCATTCCACACAACTGCACACAGTTTGTTTTCAGTGAGAAAGCTGTATGCATATATACACTTAAAAACTGTACAGATTATGCTAGAATGCTCAAATAGAAATTGGTATGCATATTCATACCCTTCAACTGTTCCAATCTGCCCAGTATGTCCTGATAAATGGCCCACATCATCTGACTTTTGCCCTGTTCCCCTGACAAATTAGTGTGATGATCCAAGAAATGTAGGCAGCTGTAAATGACATATAACTGATAGTCAGACTTGTACATAGTCAGAGAATGTACATGCAAACATAGCTGTCATCCCAGCATCTCACCCAAAGTGTATGACAACAGTCAACAGTCTCAAAACATGTTACATTAACACCTGCATCCTATCACGCCTGTACGTAAGATACAGGTCCCATACATACTAATCTACAAACATACCATTGTACAATATAACGCCATTGGGTGCAATAATACATGTAAGGAACAGACCACTGCAGTGACTACGAATGTTGTGAAAACTACAAGGATTTATTAGTTGTTAATTGAACTCTCTCTCTCGGCCCTGCCATATGTGCAAAAATAACCGATTTACACAACTCATTTGGTATGTCTACACTCCTAACCTTTGTTGGGACAGATGTCCTATAGGTTTATAAATATTCACATCTGTTTCTATGCATGTGCCATGTTAAAATACTCCCATATCGGTGTCCTGTTGCCATCAATGAAACGTGCATGTTGTTGTAATGGTCACTGTTTACCCATATATGCATGTGTTCTGCCTGCTCTGCAACTATGTTATATTTGGTGCCCTGGGTAATGGGAATACCTATGCATGCTGTTATAACTAATTGTGAATGCTGTTGACTATCACTAACCCATATCTGCCTTAAACATGCTACAACATAGCTCATATGGGAGGGCCAGTCCCAGCGGACCCATCTGTCCCAACTCAGCTGGCCATGGCACTGGGCACTAGCACATCTGGGGCAAAGCCTAGGACCTCCTTGTCCATTGGCCCTGCACCACCCTCGGGTGGAACCACCACAGGGGATGGGGCTTGCCCCCCCCCTGGGAGCAGGACCGGACAGGAACCTGTCACCCGTGGTACGGTCTGGGCAGTGTTGCATAGGGAACTCAACAGGGAGATTCGAGACCACCTATGCCAGCTTGAGGGCCGAGTGGTGCACCTAGAGGGTGAGCCTGCCCTTCCTACACAGCCCCCAGCACAGCCACTTTCTGGGCTGTGAAGGTGCAGTAATGACTGCGAATGGAGGGGGACCTCAGTCTCACTGTATCCATTTGTGGGCTCGTGGGCTTGCGACTTCCAAGCACCCCTCCCCGTCCAAAGTGCCCCCCCCCCACATGTCATATACCACCCCTGTCTGCGTCTTGTTTGTCTTGTCTGTCATCCTACCCAATCTATCCTCCCTGATCATACCTACTCTCCTTCCCCAGCATCCCACTCTCACCTAAAATAAAAGAAGAAAAGGGCAATCTGTTCCCCCCAAAAAAGCACACCCCATACATATTGTCCATTTCACACACGTGTCCACTGGGCACATGTAAACCTTTCTAATTGGCATCACAACATACTATTGTTGTCCTCACCCCTCTCTCGGGGTTGTGAGTATCCAAATATACCGCAAAATTTATTGCATATGCACAGCCAGTGCTGTAGAAGAAATGGACAGCTATGGACATTCCCTACACCCTTCCTGCAAACCCTATCTACCTTGCCTACTGTCTTTCCCTCTTTGTGCCCCTTTTTCACCACTTTCCTACACCCCTTTTTTTCTTTTCTTGTAAAGAAATTAGCACAGGGTAAGAGGGAGTAAGCACTTTTAAGCAGCAATGAGCAGGTTTCAGCCTGTTTGCGTGGGGGTAAGCACTGCCTACACAGCTTAAGGAATCAAGGAAGTAACTGAGTGTAGGGAACTGTAACCAAAAGTAACCACTGCTTACCATCGCACAAACATGGGCACACCCGCTCAAAACTGCTTAAAAGTGCCTTAATCACTCCATATCCAATGGCCCTTGTTCTGCCCAGCAACAAAATAAACGGCCCCTGCAAGGCTTGAAACCAAGACCCTGCACACCACAGCCAATGTGATTTACCACTAAGCCATGTCAGATATACAGACATCCGATGTTATCACAAGCATATCATCTATCACAGTCATTCAACAGTATAGCAAATGTATTCCATCATGTAAATGTATGTGTGTGTGTGTATGTCCAGATATAGATACATATATATAGACAGATATATCAAGAACATACCATGTGACAACAAAGCATTAAAAAACAATGAAAATGGAAACACCTGCAACTCCTGTATTATGTAGTGGTGTTGTCCTATGTAATATCAAGACTCCCTCAGACAGACATGTGTCATTAATACGCGCAAACATTTGTACATTAGCCAAATACATTACTTTGTGCATTTTATTTACATTAACAAAACAGTTCCTGTCCAATCATGATGTGAGAACAGTACTCTTGCAAGGTGCTGTGTGCGACATCATCTTTAAAAAGTTAAATGGGATAACCATAGAGGGACTGGTAGTGTTGTGTGTACAATGGGGTTGTCTGCATCACGTGTACCTGGAACCTTTAGGAGTCATGTGCATACCAGGATCGTGTGCCTGATAGAGGGGTGAGGACAACAGTAGTATGTTGTGATGCAAATTAAAAAGGTTACATGTGTCCAGTGGACATGTGTGTGAAATGGACAGCTATGTTTGGGACAAATGTTGTTCTGGGAACAGATTAGCCTTTTGTTTCCATTTTCGTAAGGTGAGAGTGGTATGTTGGGGAAGGAGAGTAGGTATGCTTGTGGAGGATAGGTTGGGTAGGATGACAGACAAGACAACATATAGGGGCGGTATATGACACATGCGGGAGGATACACCTTGGATGGGGAGGGGTATTCAGCAGTCACAAGCACATGAGCCCCCAAATGGAAACAGTGGGACGGAGGCCCCACCCATGGCCAGCTACCACTGCACCTTCACAGCTGCAAAGGTGGCTGTGCTGGGGGCTGTCTAGGAGGGGCAGGCTCATCCTCTAAATGTGACACTCTGCCCTCGAGCTGGTGTATCTGGCCTCAAAACCCCTTATTGAGCCCCCTACGCACCACTTCCTGGACTGTACGATGGCTGACTAGTTCCTGTCTGGACCTGCTCCCAGGGGGGACAATCCCCATCCTCAGTGGCAGTTCAACCAGAAGGTAGTGCAGAGCCAACAGAGGTCGAGGTCCAAGGCTGGGCCCCAGACATGCTGGTGCCCGGTGCTATGCCCAGCTGAAGTGGGACAGGTGGTTCTGCCAGGACCTCCAATCCCATACAGCCTGTGGTGTTGCAGTTTTAACACAGATATGGCTTAGTAATAGTCAACAGCATTGAGGATTACTTATAACAGCGTGCATAGATATGACCATCAACCCAACACAACAGATGTCATACATTTGCAGAGGGAGCACAACACATGCATATATACTGCATGACATCTGTACAAAGCGTAGATGACTTGTGACTGCAGCTATGAACAGTGGCCCATTATTGGCATGTCACTGTGATAACCTCAGACAGTGACTGTCATACCACTGTTTCATGTGACATATGTCCAATCAGGGATGCGATGGCATTAACTCTCATCACTATCACCATGTACTGACTGCAATCCTCACACTATGCTTCTACAGTTCACACATGTGTGATCTGTGAGTAACACAAGAAACAAGTGGTTCCACACACTGACCAGTCCACAGATGACCGTACAGATGGGGGTTTCCTCACAAACAGAGCACTGTCTTGTTAGTTATCAAAACATGCAGACTAGCTATTACCACACACAGCCTGTTACATTGGCAGTAGTCTCAATGAAGCATAGCTACACTTACATGCTGTAGCCATGTCTAGCACATCACCTTCCTGTCTTTAGGCTATTTTCCACTGTGTATGTTGTTTGAGGAATATCCAGATATCATCTGTGATGCTGTTACCATACACCAGATCCAGGTCCCACTCACAGTGACTGTCATAGGTTCATAGGTTCATACTAGGCTATCTGCCCTAGGGCATTTATAAGCCCAGCCAGAGTGTGTTTGGCTTTCGCCATCCATTTTAAATTAATTTTGCTATGCCCTTTTTCGAGGTTAGTATACCGTGCCTCTGTCTAACAGTGACACAGAAGTGATACCCGGGGTAAACCTACGATCTCCCATCCACTCATCAAGATTCCTCTTGAAGAGAGTCAATGAGGGACTCTGCCTAACCTGGACTGGGATTTTATTCCAAAGTGAAGGGAGCCTCTGGGTTATGAATCTGTCCCTCCAGCATGTCCTATTTATTTCAGTGCTGAGGTTCAAGTCTCTCGAGCGCGTAGCTCGATGAGATTTGGATTTTCTGAGGTGTAGCATGTCCATTAATTCCGGTTTGGACATGGCCTTATACGTCAGGCACAGATCGCCTCTGAGCAGGCGGTATGCCACTGAGTAGAGCTGGAGTTTCTTTAACCGGGCAGCATATGGCATCTGTTTGAGCCCTTTGATCCTCTTGGTGAGGTACTTTTGGGGTCTTTCCAGTTGCTGCAGGTGTCTGGTAAGGTACATCCCAAAAGGGGCATTGTACTCAATTATGGGCCTGATGAGGGATGAGTAAAGAGGCACGATGACCTCCTCTGATCTAGATGTGAATCTCTTCATGATTAGGTGGGCTATAGAAAATGTTTTTCTAACCACTTTGGCCACGTGGTTTTCAAATGAGAGATTGCTATCAACTTGGGTCCCCAGGTCCCTAATTACTTCTTCTGTACTTAATGGATTACCACCTATGTGGTAATTTGTGGGCACTTTGTTTTTGCCAAAGGGGATGACTATACACTTTTTGGCATTTAGCTTGAGGCCATGGCTCTGGCACCAATTGTCTGTTTCTTTGAGGCCCTTTTGGAGGATGCTTGTGTCGGCTGGAGAGTAGATTATGGCACCCAGTTTGCAGTCATCTGCGAACATGGTCAGCCACAGTCCTTCCATGTTGGCCTGTACCTCCAAGAAATATATACCGAACAAGAGAGGTCCCAGGACTGAGCCTTGTGGGATGCCACTTGTAACTGGTTTGGAGTCTGACATGGCTCCAGCAATTCTAACCATGTGGGTTCTGTCCTTGAGCCAGTTTGCAACCCATCTAGTGACATAGGGGTTTATATTTAAGCTGGTGACCTTATCTATAATGCCCAAGTGGGGTATTGTATCGAAGGCTTTTGCAAGGTCCAGGTAGGCTGTCTGGACCACCTTCCCCTCGTCAATGGCCTTGGTGACTGTTTCAAAGAAATCAACCAGGTTTAAGAGGCAAGATCTGCCCTTAACAAAGCTGAACTGGGTAGGATCCAGTGTCTGTAGGTCCCCAATATCTTTATTTATGAGGTCCATGATGATCCTTTCCATAGGTTTGCAGACCAAGCTAGTCAGACTTATGGGGCGATAGTTTCCAGGATCCATTGAGGCACCACCTTTGTGGAGAGGGACCACTGTTGCTGTACGCCACTCTTTCGGTACATATCCTGTAGTAAGGCTGAGATTGAACAGTAGTTTTATGTTTGGGTTTAGCTCTTCTTGGAGTTCATATAGGATGCAGCCCAGGACACCGTCTGGTCCCATTGATACTGTGTTTTTTGCTTTGGAGAGGGCACCTCTTACCTGAGCATCTGAGATGTCAGGGGGGCAGCACTCTGCTGGGATAGATATTTGCCCTTTTGGTGGGGAAGGGGTGGGGGGGAGACGTTTGCGCTGAACCTGTCAGCTAGGATGATGGCAATGTCTGTGGGTTCGGTGTATTTTTTGTCATTTTGGACTAATTCTGAGCATATCTGGGAATTCCCACCCAGGTTCCTAACATAACTAAAGAAAGCCTTGTGATTATCCTTAGTGTCCTGTGCAATTTTTCTCTCGAAGCTGGCCTTAGACGATTTTATGAGTGTCCATAGTTTTTTGCTAATACTGATCAGAGATGCCTTCCCCTTTTTGGGATTTTGCTCTATCATGTAGTAGCTTCCTCCTTCTATTGTATAGTTTGTTTATGGCTGAGGTCCACCAGACAGGACGTCTGCCTTTGGAGGATTGGGTCTTGGTTTTATTTGGGATTGCATGATCCATGCATTCCTGAAGGTGTTCATAGAATGCGTTTATAAAGGATTCTGCGGTCTGGGACGTATTTTCCACAGGCCCGGGGGCTTTGAAGGATCGCACCTCGGTTTTGAGGAGTGTGAAATTTGCTTTAGAGAAGTTTTTCACTGTGGTTTTCAGGGCAGGGGGTGGAGTCGGGATGTGAATATCCAGTGAGATTAGTTTATGGTCTGATCTTACCAATGAGGGATACACTTCTGGTCTGGAGCATAGAGTCCCCATGTTGGTGATGATCAGGTCCAGTATGTTTTCCCCTCTTGTGGGAGTGGTAACAAGTTGTTCCATAGCATTTGAGTTTATAAATTCTAGGAACCTTTGGGCTATGGTGTTGGAGCTAGAGTAATGCTCCCAGTCTATGTTTGGGTAGTTGAAGTCGCCCAATATAATGGTGTTTGGAGAGACCTTCATATTTTCCAGTGTTCTCAGGAAGGCCGAGTGGGGTTCCTGGGTTTGGGAGGGTGGTCTGTAGCAGGTTATAAACTGGAAGGCAGTTTTACCCACTGTTAGTTGCACATGGATAGTCTCTGATGCTTTATGTTGTGCCACCAACCTGGAGGTGTGGGTATCCTTGACAAATATTGATACTCTTCCCTCCTTTTGTGGTTCGGTCCAAGTTTTGGGGCCGAAAAGCATGGTATGAAGTATAACCTGGTAGTGCTGGGGTGCTCTCGGGAGCCTTGAACGAAGTTTCTGTTACTGCACAGATATCGATGTTCTCCATGCTAAGGAGAGTTTCGAGTGAGTGCATCTTGAGGTTTAGACTTCTGGCGTTGAGTAGCATTACTCTTAGTTTTTTATCCCTTGTGATACCTATGGAGGTGGGTTTGTCTTTTGAGCCTTGCCTAAAAAAGGCACTATGGGGGTAGCAAGAGCCTTTGCCAATATCCGAAAGCCTTGGGGTGACAGGTGCAAGCCGTCCCTAGCGAAGCATCGTGGCTTGTCGAGCATGTCATCCCAGGCTGACAGGCATTGGATCCCTTTGAATGACACCAATACTTAAGCCAATTGTTGAAATTGATCATCTTGTCTTCATATTGTGGCATCATTCTTGGTGAGGGTAAGATGCTACTCAAGGTCAGGGTCATACCGGCCTGGGCTACATGCTCAGAGAGCTCCTCTATGTCTCTTTTCATGTAGTCCAGGGAGGTACGTCTCAGGTCATTCACACCAGCATGGACAATGACTGAGTCATATTTGTACTTCCTTGGAGTGACCTGAGTGCTTGTGTTATGTGGCGGATCCTAGCGCCCGAAAGGCAGCTCACCGTGACCTTCTCCTTGTTCAGCCTGGTGAGCGGGACGTCAGTGTACCTGATGATAGAGTAACCTATTACAAGTGTATCAGGTGTGTTGTTTAGCCTTAAGGGCTGTGACTGTTCAGCACACTGGCTTTGTGAGCTATGTGTTGCACGTGTTTTGTTTTGGGGTAGTGGTTGCTTGGGTGTCTGCTTTGGAGGTCTCTGCTGCTTAGGCAGATTTTTATTTAGTGCCTCCGAGTATGTTTTTGTGTGTTTATGTGTTTGGTTTGCTGTCGTGGTAGGTCTATGTGAGACTGGAATTGTAGTGAGTGTGGTTTCCTTCTCCTCCTGACTAGTTTTACCAGTACTGAGTTGAGAGAGCTTAGCTTCCAGTATGGCTATATGGTTGCATCTCTCACATGTGTTGGAATTTGTTGGGAGGAGTAGAGGGTTGTCTGTGTACATGAGGCAGTTGTAACATTGCCTCAAGATTCCCAGATTCACCAGCTGGACCGGAGAGGAGATTGACAACTGACCTTTGGACATGCTAGAATAGTATTGGGAATTCCTTTATAATTGAAAAAAAAAGGGCTAATGGGGAACAAGGTACTCAAGGGGAGTTTGTGAGGGTGTAGTGCTTTTAATTTTTTAGTGCTGACTTATATAATTGCTTTAGTGAGCAAGTGCCAGGTAACTTAAATGCAATGTGTTACAGGTAACTTAAATGCAAAAATGACAAACAGTAACTTTCTTTCAAGTGAAACAAGGAAATAAGTACAGTAAGCAATGCAGATGTCACTAGGGATCCACAGAAGCGCTGAAAAGCTGCATTTTAGGTGGAATTAGCGTTTCAGGGAAATAACAAGCAAACAAACAACAAGCATAGAAACAAAGCTAGATTCAGCAGGCCTGGATCTAGTCTATGCTACAGCAAACAAGGTGTACCAATTTCAGTAAGAAACAGTTCAAATATGCAGGCACTATAAGCCTTTAACCAGAAATTCCCAGCTCAGAAGGGCAGAGTCCAGCCTCTCCTCCCACAAGAGTGCAGACCACGAACCTTCTTAATGTAAAATAACTGGTCTGAAGCTCAAGTGCTTAAACCAGAACTAATACACTTTTAGAATAACAGACACTGAGCCCTCAATTAGCAGTTCCCAACTTAGAAGGATGTAAGCTACCTGTCCTGCCACCACAGTGCAGGCCACAAACCTTCCTAATGTAAAACAACTGGTTTGAAGCCCAAGTGCTTAATCCAAAAGACTTAGAATGATAGCTACACTTTAATCAAGTTACTACCAAGCAGTAATAAATACAATTGAATACTTTAAAGAATGCTTGGATTAGTGCTCAAGTTATACAAACAAAGCTAGATTCAGCAGGCCTGGATCTAGTATATGCTACAGCAAACAAGGTGTACCAAGTTCAGTAAGAAGCAGTTCAAATATGCAGGCACTATAAGCCTTTAACCAGAAATTCCCAGCTCAGAAGGGCAGAGTCCAGCCACTCCTCCCACAAGAATGCAGACCATGAACCCTTTTAATGTAAAATAACTGGCCTGAAGCCCAAGTGCTTAAACCAGAATTAATACACTTTTAGAATAACAGACACTGAGCCCTCAATCAGCAGTTCCGAACTTAGAAGGATGTAAGCTACCTGTTCTGCCACCACAGTGCAGACCACAAACCTTCTTAATGTAAAACAACTGGTCTGAAGCCCAAGTGCTTAAACTAAAAGGCTTAGAATGAGATACACCAAGCAGTAATAAATACAATTGAGTACTTTTAAGATGACGCAAAAGCAAAATAAAGTAGGAAGAAACACAAATACAGTAAAAGCAGATACATTTTTTTTTCAGAAAAGTAGCAAAAACAGTAGTAAAAACAATTCACATGCAGTGCAAGCTGGCACACTTGGGTATGTAGCAATATTAGTCCACACACAATTTGAAAAAAATGTAATTAAATTAAAAAGGACTAAAAGCAAGTGCAGAAAGGGTTTATTAGGTAGAATGCGGTAAAGAGATGGGACTGGGGGAGTGTCCTAGATCAAATCTACAGTCATGGGCAAACACTGACATGTTGTTCCTAGATATTGTACTGTGTTTCCATGCAATTGGCTATGGGAATGTCACCACAGCTGTCCCACATGCAGTCAACTCGAGGAGGTCTGCAATAGGTACAGAGGCCATCACCTGATCATGACCATCACTTACAAAACACAAGCTGCTGCTGAGCAGGTGTACAACTCCACATCCACCAGAAAGTCTGTGAGAGGGACTAACAGAGGCAAAGTACATCAGAGAAGGGCTGGGAGACTAAAACCTAAGCATCGTCTGTCACACACCTACCAGTACAGGGGTTCAACCCCCTGACTGATTAGCCATTACTATTACAAGTGCATGCATTTACTCCATGTGTCACACAGATGACATGTTGGTGTGCTGTAAGAACATATATGTGTTCTGGTGAGTGACATCTGCAACGGAGATATAGTAGACATACATTAGGTGTAGCACACATGGCTGTCCACATGAACAGATGTCATTGTTAACACAACCACACTCTCTAAGGGACTCAGACACATTGGCACACTTTGGCAGGCTCACAAATACACATACTAACTACTAAGTTTGCCACACTGCAGTAATGCACAGGTATTACATGAACCACAGAGGATATCCTGAGGTTCTATGGGCTTGGGCATGTGAACATGTCTGACATCAGTCAGTATGCCAATGGGAGTTATACTGGGTGTGACTGTGGTTGGGAACATCATACCCCACAAACAGACACAAGGTGCCAGTACTGACATGCATGTGTGCATTGCTTCATGGGTGTGTAGTGGTTGCCT
>NC_056731.1:1480877907-1481085407 GCF_019279795.1 Protopterus annectens | reverse complement strand
AGTGCACAATTGCACTACCACCATATAACTCAGATCCAGACATGTGGGCCATAACACTTGTACAGACCATTCCAGGTGGTGTCCACATATTCATAAAGGCTACTCACAAGCAAAGACCACTACTCAGACATAAGTCATCACAGATGAGTCAGGTACAGGTGACCATGGCAAAAGTTGCATTCTAGGGTGTAAACTCATACATCCACCACCATGTCCTCAGACTACCAACACACATCCATATGTGTGGTATGACAAAGTATGGTAGTACACCAAATAATCTTTGATTGGTGGACTGTACCTAGCCCTACATCAGCTATGCAAAGTACCCATGTACTGCCACAGTTGCATAATGTGTTATGCAATGCAATTATACCACTGTTTGTAACCAGATCAGTTGTACACATACAAGGGTCCCTTGGATGTTGTCAGCATTAACACAGTCTACTGTTGCTGTACACCAGTAAGCAATACCCTCATGGTTTGGATATGACCTAAATTTACCTGCCCTGGATATGTACATCCCACACTCATACAAAATAAATGAAAATACCATAGCTGCTCTTGTCCTTTCTACATACAGATGGCTACATTCATTACACACATGCACATGGCAGATAGGTCCATGGCTGCTGAATGATAACAGCACATAAGGTTTGATATCTATGTTGACAGAGTTAATATTCCCTCTCTACTGGTCACCCATGACACCTATCATATCATACAACAACCCATGTGGCATGTAAGTCATTAGACATGTCCACCTAATGCAATGCCTACAAACATACCCAAATAACAGGATCATAGGACCTACACACATAGCCTGTATTGACAGACTCAGGGAAATACAGCTATGCTCTGTATGTTCCTGAGTAGTTACAGGTGATATGTCCATGACATGTACAGCCATGTGTGCCCACAGCTCCTTCATATACCCCATGTCAACAATTGCAAGCCATGCATGCTGTGTGTTGTCTGGACATTAACCTTATTACCACAATAGCCAGAACATGCTGGGGTGAGATGTTTACTAGCCACAGACCTCGCACATGCTTGAATGAGTGTAATGCCTAGCTTAACCAGAGCACATTGCTGGCACTCTTTCAGTAATCATGAGGTGTGTGTGGCATATATGAAGTGCTCACTGTTGACCATTACAGTGTCCTGGCTTCACCATGGAACTGTCAAGTAACAGTTTGTGGGATCATGACATGGAATATTGCTGTGAGTCTGTCTTGCTGATATGTGTAGTTGGCATGAATGTATACTTGGCTACTCAGTGAAGGTGATTGTGTGTCCTACCAGTACATGAATACAACATCCATTATGGTGTAATGCTCAGCTAGGTTTCACACATGGTGTGGGGAAGGTGTGGAATGTGTCCTCTTGACCTGCTAGTCCAATTACTGATGGTGACTGCATATGTGTACATGTATTGATGTGTGTTTAGATTCCATGCGTGTGCAGTGTCTGATGTTTGAAGGTGACTGTTGTCATAGTACATCATGCTGTTGCAATGCAACCTCAACATTGCCAACTGTATGTATGGAAAGACAAGAGGAATTGTTTGCATTTATTAATAATTTGCAATAATTTTTACAGTTTACTATGTCATGTGACAATGTACAAATCAATTTCCTTGATGTCTCTCTGGTTAAAAACACTTTACTACACAGATTTGAGTCAACCTTATTTAGAAAGCCTACTTATTCAAATTCGTATCTTCACTTTCAAAGCTGGCACCCCATTCATCAAAAGAAGGCCATAGTCAAAGGCCAATGTGTTCGACTAGCCAGAATGGTCAGTAATGAACAGCAATTCTTTGATGAATGTAGTAAATTATTGGACGTGTTTTCAAAGAGGGGCTACCCACAAGATTTTTTAACAGAAATATTTTCTGAAGTTCAGACAAAGAGGCCAAATGGGTTTTATACTCCTTTATTGGGGAACCCCATAGTCCAAAATTTGAACTTGGGATGTGATTCTTCTAGGACCTTATACAGTAAGGCCCTTATTTTACCTTTCCATTTACAATTTATGGAAATCAATCACATTATTAGGAAGTTTTGGGGAATTTTTAAATGTGATCAAGATATTTTTAATAAATTGGGTGAACAACCCATTATAGTGTATCGAAAGGACATGTGTTTTAAAAACCTTATTTAAAAGCCTTTGCCATCTTTACCTACTGGCAGAATGTCCAAATGTGGATGTTGTTCACAGTGTAGATTCATGCTTGAAGGTACAAACATAAAAGGAGATTTAATTGTAACAGTAAAGGTATTGTTTATGTTGCTTTATGCCAATGTTGTGACTGTTTTTACATCTGCAAAACTATCAGGCAATTTAGATATAGACTATATATATATATATATATATCATACTTTTAAATTTTCTGTCATTGACAATGTAGTCACAGATCCCAGAGGGCGTCCTTGTGACATTTTTCTTGAAATTTTGGAACTTAGATGGCACTTAAAATGTAATGCTTCTTGTTTTCCTGGGTTTAATGATGTTATTTCCATTGCTAGTTTATTGAAACTAAAATCTATGTATGCTGTTTAATTTTTATATACGTTATTCATTTTTTATATATATTTTAAGTATTTTATTATTCTAAAGTTTATATATTACCTTTATTGTGTTTATTTATTATATAATTTGTATATATGCATATATACATACACATTTTAACATACATTCTGCTTTTTACATTTCACTTTAACTGATTAATTGGTTTAATTACTTATGTGACATTTTATTTGGTTTCATGGGTATTTATGCTGACTGTTTGACTTACTCCTTGTTCTGATGAAGTCATGCTATATCAGCAGATGAAAGCACTAACTATTAAATCATTTGGTTCAACGCTGTTGTTGTCTTTTTCTATATATAATTCACAATACTGGAACGTGTGGGTGTGTGCGTGTCCAGATATGTCATGTATGGACAGGAATACATCCCAAATGTTTTTCACTCTCCTGAACACTGTGGTAGACATCAGTACAGAGTGAAGTGTAGAAAGAAGGGCATAGGCAGGTGGTTGAATCTCACACATGTCAAGTGTCTGTATATGTGTGACATAGGTGTATATCTTTGTGAATGCCACAGTGTGTGTGTGTGTGTATGTACAGCCAACCAGTCCATGGTGTGAGGCTGTATTTTACCATAGTGAAATGTTAAGGCCCCCTCCCCCCATCCACTTAGTGCAATCTAGTATCCCTGTTGATGTCATCAATCTTAGAAGGACATTCTAACCGCCTGTAAACATGTACACCCTGGGGTGAGGCTTGTTGTTACATAGCCAACTGATGAACACCACACCACACATTCACTCACTGCAATCTAGTATCCCTGTTGATGTCCTCGATCTTAGGCCATTCCAACTACCTGTACATGTGTAATCTCTGTGGCATGTCTTGTAATTGCATAGTGCTATAATGATGATTTGCACATAGGCAGGGGTTCTCATCCCAACACTGGCAACTGTGTGTGTGTGTGTGTGTGTGTGTGTGTGTGTGTGTGTGTGTGTGTGTGTGTGTGTGTGTGTGTGTGTCAGAGTGTGTGTTACTGTCTGTGAATCCCTGAGTGTGTGGGTGTGTTACTGTGTCTGTGAATCCCTGAGTGTGTGGGTGTGTTACTGTGTCTGTGGGTGTGTCTGAGTTTGCTTCCTGTCATGAGAGTGGGTATTACTGCTTCCCAATGAGAAGCCACTTTTTCCACTGGCTTTTACCCTTGTATCTGCTATACCACTCTTACCTCCTCCCCACTCCAGGTAACTATACCTGTGATATCACCCACTATGGATGTAATGACTCTGAACACAGTAGCTTACTAGACAGCTATCATGCTCTTGGATCATTAGATAAGTAAACATAATTAAACTTGGGAGATTAAAACTGTGATGTGGAAGCTACAACGTGCATGCAGGTATTGTCATATAGACATGTGAGTAGTCAACATTTACATATGGGGCACTAACCGCAAACACTGACATCCGCCGTCACATGTAATTACACCTGAAAGAGGAAGGCAGAACATCAAGATCAACATGCAGTTACTGTTACACATGATACATACTGTCAAATGTACCAAATGCATTCTAAAACTGTAATACATGGTATGTCTGTGCCTGTCAAACACTACTCAACAATATTAATCTACAATTATCTTCCTAGTATGTTCACCCTGTGCATCAGACCATATGAGCATGTCCCTGCACCGATGATGTGGATGACAGGGATGCGGCAAAGGCCTCATCATGTGCACAGGATGATAATGTTTGCCAGAGGCCTAGGCTGCACCATTGG
The DNA here is from genome assembly GCF_019279795.1 of Protopterus annectens. Taxonomy (NCBI): domain Eukaryota; kingdom Metazoa; phylum Chordata; order Ceratodontiformes; family Protopteridae; genus Protopterus; species Protopterus annectens. The sequence continues at coordinate 1,481,081,100 of NC_056731.1, read as the reverse complement.
ATGACATTATGTGTGTGGGTTAGGGCCTATGATATCATTGGGCGTGTGTAGATGTTATGCGTGTGTGTGTGTGTGTGTGTGTGTGTGTGTGTGTGTGTGTGTGTGTGTGTGTGTTGAGGTGCGCTACATTTGTTTCTGGTGTGTGTGTGTGTGTGTGTGTGTGTGTGTGTGTGTGTGTGTGTGTATACATGCAGGTCTGGCTTGTGGTTGGCCTACACTGGGGTATTATTGACAGCTGCAGACTGTACAGGGCAGGTTCAACAGTTCATGGTGTCTGGCCATGGCCATGTGACCTGCACCTGCCAGGGATTGCATGGGCACTACCAGGCAGAGGTCCAGATGGGGTACTGTCTGATATCACATGTCCACTGGAACTGTGTCCCTGTTGGGACCATCCAGGACAACGTGCATCTGGCCTGCTGTGTTCTGGTGTGGACAGCACAGCAACAGCTGCACTGCTGTTGCTACCGCCACTATGGGAGTGGGCATGTGAAGTAGCATATTCACGGAGACCTTCAACAGGTGATGTAGCAGCCTACGTCCACGTGCCTGATGCCTCACTCCTACCAGATGTTCCAGCACAGACATTCCACGCTCGAGGATTGACATGCCATGGCCAAGGTCTCCCACCATGTCACCCAATCATCTATCCAAGACATCTGCAAGATGATGGTGAGCATTTGCAATTTTCTGGATGTTGTCAGTTAAAGAATGGACAGCAGCCCTCTGAAGACTCAGACCTTCTCTGTTGTGCCATTCAGCACATGCCTGTGCCTTCATTACAGCCTGAAACATGTGTCTGGTGACACCAGCTGATGTGCTTTGTCTTGCAGGGGCATGCTGGCCAGTGGTCCTTCTATGAGCAGCACTTGCACATGCCTGTATGTGACATCACCAGTCAGTTGGCTGGGATCATGGTGTGCAGGCGCACCTTCCATAGTCTCCAGACTTTCCTGTTCCATGCTACTTCCTTCTGTCTTTCCTCTATGGCCACTGGTGATGGGGTATGTGTAGGCAGGAGAACTGTTTGCGGGGATGAGGGGGATACAGGTGGAATGGCAACCAATAGCACAGATTCAGCCCTTGACAACCCTGCCTGTGCCTCAATCATTCTTTCATCATCACTGCTAGAGTCTGTGGGGACACTAACATCAGGGGGAATGCAGGAGGGCAACGCACCTACATCAACACCTGTGAGGGGCAGACAAGAGAACTGTACATTACAATTTATACAGCACAGCACACACACAGACAGACACACACAGACACACAGTCAGACACATGCTATGGCACCCAACAGCATGCAACATGCATGTGATATGGCAGATGGCATTCTGCTTAGACAATTATAGTGGTAGTTATAATACATCCCTGAGTTGCACACAACAGCATTCATGTGTTATAGCAGAAGGCATGCACCTTACACATTTATAGTAGTAGTTAGCATACATCCCTGTGTTGCACCATTTGTGTTGGTAGCTTATGCCCCATACCTGCAACACAATGCATGCGCTATGCACCGTTGCACTGCACTGCCATGTTTTGTGCAACATACCCCACATGTTAATAGACCATCACTGACCTTTGTACAACTGCCACCGATGCTTTGTGTTAGCCACTGCCCCTATGTGTGAGGAGGACATGTTCAGAAGGTTATGTGGAGTGAATACTATGTTTGCTTGAGCCCTAGCTTGCATATCTCCCCCAAAGCAGTGCATGTCTGTTCATCATTATTCTGCTTACTCCTGAGCTGAGTCTACAGACAATGTGCATGTGGCTGTACACACGTATTTGACATGGCTGTCCCTACTTTGCAATGGTGCCACAGACCAGCACAGGTTAACAGTACACCAGCCTGATGTTTGGCATATGACCTTGCCAATCACATGTGGTATGACATGTCTTCTGCTGATGTGTTCAATGACATGCATACATGTGTAACGCAATGGTGTCCTTTCAAATATACAGTAAGGTAATGGTGTCCCAATGCAGGGATGTGTTATACTAACATGGACCTTCAGCTGACGCAATGTTGTCAGTCCACCCTTCAAATATGCAGTGACATACTGCACATTGAGCTGATGTGCATAGCCATTGCATGGCATCATGTGGCTTCACTATTGCTATATAGTGTGAGTTACAGACACAGTTTATAGCCATGACTGTGTTCAGATACAATACATATCTAATGTGGAATGTGCCCATGTCACTGAGGTGTATACACACTAAAACCTAATGTGGAATGTGTGACACAGGTCACTGTAGGGTGTACAGATGACACCCCTGCACATCTGCAACCATATTACTGATGCCTGGCAACTATGCTCAGACATGGCTAGCTTAGCAGTACTCCATGTCCCACATGCCATCTGTGTACCTCACACACATGAGGAGCAAGCATGACAATGATGTCTGACACCAGCAAGATGAATGTACTGTATCTGTGGCCTGCTCTGGTTGTATGTGTATGTTGTGCAACACATATGTATTTGGATACTGTATAGGTGAATACTTTCATGTCGTGACACACTCAAGATGTTAAAGACATGTTATGTGGTGGTTTTGATGTCATGCCTACACAAGCTGTGCACAGGCCTGTATGATGTTTAGTGTTTCACATCTGCAATATCACCATTACACAAAGGCTATAGTTGTATTGTGTTGAGCCAATGTACAACAGGGTGTACACACATATACATCACTTCTACTGTGTGTGTTGCTTCATGTCTTTGGCCATCCTCCATGGTCATGTGTACGCATGTTTTGTCCAATGGTTGTGATAGGCATCTATGTCATATGTCAGTGTTATCCCATATGATATACACCCATAGATGTCATATGTTCCACTGAGGACAGGGTTATGCAGACAAAGGGTGGTATGTTTGGGATGTGAGATATCATGTTTTGCATGATAGTTAAGCAGTGTTGCAGTCAGCCCACTATATGTCATGGACATGTCAGATAGCACATGACATTGTGTGACATTCATAGCATGGGTATAATCCACAAGGGTGAATCCTGTGGGTTGGTCATACCCCAGCTCCAAAACATTTAGAGTGTGTGCACACATATGCTGTCTGTATACTACTGTTTGTATTCCCCACATGTGTAATGCTGATCTGTAGTACCTCTCCCTACAGTGAACCACACCTCCACCATTGTATTCACAGCTGTCCACACATCTGGCAATGACAGTTTGCAAGGTTTAGTGTAGGTGTTTCATATAGTCTTCAATCATTCTACATGTGTAATCACTGTGATGCATTGCAGGTCTGACCAGTGTATATTAACAGGACCACCATACATTATGTGTACATGTGTTAAATGGCCACATGGCGGATAGCATGCAATTAATATGATCTGTGCATTATCAAGCCTGGTAAATAACAATCTTACCTGCAACAGGCTGGTGTCGCTGAAAAATGCCAGTGGTACCTAAATAGGAGTGTCACAGCAGTAAGATCATTATCCACACCTGTGTGATAGCTACAGGATGCAATGTCCATGTTAGCATATAAGCCAGTACAATAGACTATACAATGGAGTATGCACATCTGTGCATACATAGAGTAGCAGACTATAGTATGTGGCATGTGTACATACATGCCTTGAATATGATGTTACATTACATATTGTACAGCAACACATCTAACTATATGAAATATAGTTGTGTTATATGTGCAGTAGTGACTTACCAGGCAACTCCAGGCTCGGTGGTTGAGAGACAGCCACCTCCACAATACCAGCTAAAGCTTGTGGATGGAGGACTGTAGGTGTCCCCAGGTTGGCCAGTAGCTCCTCGGTACATGTGAGTGGGGGCTGGGTGAGTGCCCCCCAACCTGTTGCACCTTGTTCCCTGACGATTGCATTAGCATGCTGTTTCACCCATCTTATGAGGTCCATGCAGTGTTGGCGCACCTGCTGATAGGTGCGATTGTGGCTGCCAACATCATGTACCCTCCTGTGGAGTTCCTCCCACTGGGAATCCTGCTGCTGTACATCCTGTGGCACATGGCTGAAGAGTGTTACATGGTTGTCGAGGAGGTATGGGATGAGGACCTCATCCTCCAAGCCGGTGTATGGTGGCAGCCTGGCACATGACATACCTGGAAGACATAATGATGGAGACAGGTCACAGTAACTCACAGAGAAGTACAGAAGTACAGCTGAACATACATGTGTATCACATTTATTAAGATTACAAATATGTCTTTGCAAATCTACATGACACTAACACCACTGACATGTTTAACTCACACACATTTGACACTTACTGGTGATTTGATGTTATCACCATATATGTGTGTGTCAAGTGATGACATTGCTCATACTCCATGTGGATGTCTTGATGTGGGCATGTCTGTTTGCCTGTACTGGTGTCTTTACCTATCAACTCATGCCTGGATGTGTTCACATTAATGCAATAGACCTTAATGCTGTGTATATCTCACATATATAGTCATACACAGCCTTAAGGGACATGACCTGTGACCCTGCAGACTTGCTCACAGAAAGTTTTATATGTATGTGTTTTGCCATATGCATCAACATGGCACTGTACAGCTGTTTAGCATCCTGCCATGTATTACCTGTGTTGCACATGTAAAACACATGGGACAATGGCTGGCCTGATGGTATTTGCAGGGCTGGATATCAACTATAGCATGTATGGTCATAGTGAACTAGTAGGCTATATGCCCTGGGCCATTTATGAGCCTAGGCTGAAAGGTTACCTAGCTGTAGCCAACAGACAGGTAAGTTTCAGTGGCCAGTTGAAGCAGTGCCATAGAACTGATCCACAGGATTACTGATATATTTGCCATGCGGTCATCACACCATGTCACAAAGAGGGGCAATGTGCAGCTTCACTGGACAGGAATGCATAGTATGGCAGGAGTATGTAAAGTTTATGGGACAGAGATCTGTCAGGCATGTTGTGATCCTTGTACTAGAAAGGTCGATGTCCATGAAGTATGTGTTTATTTGAAATCAGGATGTGTAAGTGTAGCAAGTCCAACATCTCTGCGTTAGGCATGGCTTTATTCAGGGTAGGCATCATGCTACATAGTGGAGCTAGGGATTGGGAAGGCCAGTGCAGGCCATCTGAACATGGCCAATAACCCTTAAAGGAGATATGTGATCTATTATGGGTCACTTGAGTATTGAGTATGGCTGAACAATAATCTCTATATTCATGGATGGCACCCTGTCATGATTAGGGGTGCCATGTATGACTACCTAACTGGTGTGGTGAAGTAACTATCAAAGGAAAGACTACTGTCCATCTGCATCCCACACACACACACAGTTTCCATTATGTTGACTGCTGCCTAGGTGGTAGTTCATGGGTACAGGGTTTTTAACATAGGAGGTGACAATGCAATACTTAGCTGTCAGATTGTGGCTATATGTCACACACCACACATCAACCCACAAAAGGCCCTTCTTTATGTTGACCGCAGCACACATTGAATCAACTATTGGTCCTAGTTCATAGTCATTTGCAAACATCAATAGGCAGATGCCTTCTGTGTTAGTCTGTATGGTATAGATAACAAAGGGGGAGTACCAGGAATTAACCCTGTATTACTGTAGCTGGCACTGGTTTGATGTGCATGTATTAGTCAGACACCTTCTGTAGTGTTGGTTCTGCCAGCAGTCCAGTTGCCAACCACTCCTGTGACTTAGGAATATACACCTAGTTTACTGAGTGTAGCTGGAACACATTATGGGTGATGGTGTCCTAAGACCTGGCAAGGTCATGATATGCTGTGTGAATCAACCTTACTGTCATCTACATCTGTACTGACTACATCAAATAAGTTGATCACAGATCATGGCCTTACAGGCCAGACTCAGCAGGGTAGAAGTGCACTATTTCCCATTATCAGTGGTGTTTCTCCCTTTGTGGGGTATGATAACTGTTGCTGTGCACCATTCAGTGTGTACACATCCTGACATGAAGCTATGACTGAACATGATGTGTATGTGGAGAGCAAATTGTTCTGACATTTCTGTAGGATACACCTTGGGATGTTGACAGGTCCCATGAAAGCTGTATGTATGGCTTTAGAGAGTGCAGCTTGTACCTGCATAGTTGTTATTACAGGGGCTCTGTAGTGTTGATTGATATATAAATATTTGTACCTGTTTGGGAGAGGTGGGAGTGGGTTTAGGTTCATCAAAACCCTATCTGGATGAACAGGTACTATTTCTGTAGGTGCAGTACTTCCCATGCCATAGTGCTGTGAAGCACGGCAGGTCTTGTTGTTGCCATTACAATTCATGACACAGCTATAGAATGCTCTGTGGTTGGCCTCGTAATTTGTGGCTGATTAGTTTAACAGTAGCTTTGTATGGTTTTATATGGTGTATCTGCATCTTACTGAGGCTGACCAGGGATCACCTCCACTCATGTGTGTTCACTCTTGCAACAGTTACTACCTTCTGTGGGGCACTTTAAGGCAGGGTACCACCAGTTTTCCTTCTTGTCTGTGTTTGGTTGAATCTTATTCTGTTTCAATGGCACAATCACTGCACTTATGTGACTGCTTAAAGTTCATTTGTATAGGATTCAGCATTTGCACATGCATTGTCCATCTGCATGGGTGCCATGACAGTCACCACTCCGCTCTTAAGAAGCATAACATTGGCTTTGGAGACTGACTATGTGTAGCATACTGTTAGCCCTGTTTGTGTGACTATGATGATCCAGGTCATTGGGGTTGATGAAATCCAACATGCATTGAGCACAGGTGTTGGTACATGAGGAGTCTTCCCAGTTCATATTGGAATAGTTGAGAGTAGCCATTATTACGGTTTTCTGTCTCAAACCTAATATTCCCCATTACAGCACAATATGACAGTTGGGAATTCTGAGGCATAGTGGGTGATCTGTCGCAAGATGCAATTTGGATTCCACTTTGGCACAAAGGTAGTTGCTCAGCATAATGCATCTGAAGTTATGCAAGTGTAACTAGCATGGGGGTGTACATATCCTTCAGGAATATGGACACACCTGTGGCCCGTGTATTCCAATAAAGGATAATGGGCAAGAGGTGTGGTATGTGTTATAACATGGTCATGAAGGTGTGCTCTCTGGAGCGTTGAACCATATCTCAGTCACTGCACAGATATGTTCTCCATGTTAAGGATTGACATAAGTGAGTCCATATTGAGTTTCTGAAATGTATCATTGAGTAGCGAGACCCGCAGTATACTGCTTGGCTTTCCCTGTTACAGCAGTGGACTTTCACTTGAACTTTGCATGATGAAGGCACTATAGGGGAAGCATAAGCCCTAGCCAGTATCCAGATTCCCAGGGGTGACAGGTGCAGGCCCTGTCTGGCAAAGCATCATGGTCTGTCAACCATGTTATCCCAGGCAGAGAGATACTGGATACCCTTTCAATTGCACCAGTACATTAGACAATTGTGGAATACAATCCTTTTGTCCCTGTACTGCAGTATCATTTTGGCTAATGGCAGAATGCTACCTAGGCCTTGGGACATACCTGCATGGGCTACAAGACCTAACAGTTCCTACATGTGTTTCCATGCAGTCCAGGTTACTGCATCACAGGTCCTACACAACAACATGGAATATGCCAGGGCCATGTGTATAGTTCAAAGGGTGGTCTGAGTGTATGGGTATGAGGCTAATCATGGCAGACAGGCAGCTGACAGTATGTTTGCCCTCATATAGCTTGGTGTGTAACATAGTGCTAGAGTTTGCATTCACAAACAAGTACTGTTGGGCATGTTTCCGGCCACGTGTTCTAAGGTGTGGCACAATTATGCAAACTATGTCATACAGTTTGTGTATTTTGTTGTCTGTCTATTCCAGCTTGGGAGGTCACTTGCTTGGCCAGATACTTAGAAGCCTCTGTGAATGTGTGTGATTTCTGGTAGTATGTGTGGCTATCCTTACTGTGTTCTGGTAAGGGTATGTGCTGGTTGTGATGATGAGATGCATGTGTTAACCTACACCTCATGACTGTCCAGCCAAGTCAAGGCTGTAGACTGGACTGCCTTCCAGTTTACCCCTGTAGCTGCACCCCAGACAATGTGTGGGGTGTGGTGTTAGGTGGGTTTGGCAGTGTACATGGCATAGAGATTACATTCCCCCAGGATGGCCACATACACAAAGCTGACATTAGTAAACACCAGTAGCTGACTAGTGGACATGCCTGTATGAGCATTCAGTACTACAAGTACCAAGTACTGTATTTAGTGTACTTATTGCTTATGAAGATGTTTTAGACAGTGATGCTCACAAGTAAATATTTGTGTTATGTATGTGACAAAACTGGCTATTACAGAAACATAGTAGCTACCTTTAGCAGCAATCCTCCTCCGAGGAGCACATCACATCCTGATAGTTGATTACAGATGATGCAAGTGTCTATAGGTCTGTTTCCTTTTCTGGGTATATACTCACATATCCACCAGAACCATGAGCTCTGTTGGGCACAGGCACCCACTCACCAAACAGAGTCATGTATCAATAGACTCTACTGTCACTATCAACATGATCAGGATATAATCAGATAGTGTAAGCCATCACCTATGAAGCAGCTATTACACATGGGCAGCAGTCTCCTACATCTTACACTCCTACTACAGATGTTACACTTTAGTTAACGATGATATGCAACCTGTTTCATTACCAGTACTGTGCACTACCTTACATACAGTATTTGCAAGTGGATGTTAGGTTGGCAATGAGAGGTTCGGCTACACAAACCTGAAGTTCAACCAGTGTGCCTCTATTCTCAATATCCACTCTATGTAGGTGTGCACATAGCCATTTGGCCCAGCCCTGTAACAAGGGTCACTACACATTTGCATAACATGTACGCATGCACAGCTGTTATTGCTTGCAAATGATACTAGAGAGGTGGATATTACATGTGTTATGTGCATGGATAGTTACCTAGCTCTTCCAATTATCTTTGCTATCATGCTGCTAAACTGTCAGATGAATACAAGTCATATGTATCCTCTTATTGAGTATTGTAATTGCCAATAGACATAACTAATGTTTGCATAACATAACAGAAATGCTATGTAAAATGGAATACAGATCTGCCTAAAATACTGTACATTACACAGTTATTGGCACAATATCCCACAAAGCAAACCATATTTGCACAGTAAGCCCACCTTTGACATGTTCATCATACTTATACACCCATACATATGTCTACTGTTACAATATATCAACATATATTATCCCCTGTTGTAGCACATACTTGTTGGGCCAACGCTGACACTGTCAGTTGCTGTAAGAGAATTGGTGAGTTTCAAGCCCATATATATCATCCCGTGTAGTGTATGAGGAGTTTGCCTTGTTACCTACAGCAGTACACACATAGAATACGACAAGCATTACTACTGCTCAACAATACATCACTATAAGATAGCTATTTCCACTATATACATTGATTACACTGTAATTCTTACAGAACAGGTACTACATACACAGACATACTAAATGTTATACATACCTTCTTAGTAACTGGAGGTGTTATTGACTGGTATATTACTCATTTTCAGTTTATGTTTCAGTATTTTGTACTGTTCTATCAGTAGATACAGATGGTTTGAATGTGTGACAAGATAACCTTTTATAGTTAGAGATCAGTAACATGTGCTATCCTGATAACCAATTGGTGTTCCTAAGTAGTTAATTACATGCACATCAGCTGTGCAACTACTGCCTTAGCCAATACCATGGCAACAGTGGAGTATAACTGAATATTCCACTTGGGCATTGTCTCTTTGCCTTACTTGTCAGGAAGACAGCCTGGAACTGTTGTTTGAAATCTGTTGCAACAGCTGTATGGAAACAAACATATATATTGTGTGTAATGCCTAGAGGATTTGGTCTAAATGTGAGTACTGCTGTTATATTTCTGAACATTGCTACTTGTGCAGGGTTTGTCTGTACCTAATATTTCTGTATATGTTTCAGTATGGCCAGGATGTTTGACCAGCTCAATGCTCCATGGCTATGCATATAATGTTAGGGGGTTTATTGTGTGCTTACCAGGCATCGTTAGTTTGGTGTTAATGTGTATCATACTGTGCTGATAATCAGTAATCAGTAACACTTCCTGGTGTAATTACTTTTCAACCCTCTGAAACAGGAATAGTTCAAACAAACCCTGTAACATCAGCAGCTGTTCCATTGTATAACAGCAACTATTTCACATAGGGCCATGTTAGTGTGTCTGTGTCCAGGTATGTTAAGGTTTCAGCAGATGTCATACAGTGGGTGAATAATTGGTTATGGCATGACAGTATGTATTGTTGTAATTAGTTTGGGTGTGGGGGAGATGTTGGTGGGTGTACATAGCAGATGCAGGTGTGTAGGAACTGCTTTTATACATCTTCTATATGTGTGTGGGGGTTCCTTCCCTATGTGAACACCTATCCCTTAGTGGAATAATACTATGGTAATTGCAGGCTGATTTATTAAGGCATTGTTAAATGCTTCCTGTATAGCATGCAGGTACTGTTAGTCCTTGAATCCTTTTGGCAATACATCAGAATGTAATAAAATTTGGAAATGAAAGCTGTCTGTGTATTTCTTTCATGGATATTTGCAGTTATTGTAGTTGTGTTGGTGACTTTGTCCATAGAACATATTTGTAATAGTGTATTGGCATATACTCTTCATATGTTATGTTCATATTGTTTGAGGGGGGCAGAATGTGTGATTGCTATGGTCCATGTTATACTCAGATATGAGCACTTCAGATGGTGTATACACATATGTATGGATGTATGTATATATAATATATATATATATATATATATATATATATATATATATATATATATATATATATATATATATCTACATGTATGTATATGTATATAGATATATAATATAAATTATTGCATACGTTTATCTGTACCTCCATAGATGTGTAGATGTTTTTAACCTATCTATATATCTACATATATATGTATATCTCTATATATCAACATTTATCTATCTTTCTCTCTCTCTCTCTCTCTCTCCATATATATATATATATATATATATATATATATATATATATATATATATATATATATCATACACCTTTCATTGGGTACATGGCGGTTGTCCTATTTCCACACAATCCTCCCTTTTGTGTTTTAACCTGTCTGAATACACAACTGGCATAGGTACATCTCAGGTAGCTTAATAGTAGGTTACTTTGAGGATGGTGTACATGGTTGCAGGTTCTAATCCTAGAAGGGGTTATTGTTTTACCTCTCAGAGTAGGCACTGGTAGGGAAAGTGTGAATAACACACATTTAAGCGGTTGTAAGCAGGTTTGCCCATGGACTGCGTGACGTTAAGCAGAGGTTAAACCTGTGAAGCGCTTATCCATTTAACCGTGTTTAAGTGCTGCTTACCATAGTGCAAACCCACGCAAACCCTCTTACAACTACTTAAAAGTGCTTTAATCCACTTGCATCCAACAGCCCTTATTCTGTCCCTCAAAATAAATTAACAGCCCTTGAACCCAGGACCATGAACATCACAGTTACTGACTTTACCACTAAGTCATCTGAGATATGTACAAATGTTATGGTGTTTAGAATATACATTTTACTACAGGCATTCCTCACTACTGAAAACAAATGTGACAGTCAGTTGGTGTACATATGTATGATACATGTTAATGTTCATATGTTTGTGGAATTAGGTGTTGCAATGTGACATGACAGGGTGTAGTATGGATGAGAATGGTTCTTTTTTTATGTCCTTTTTATATTGTCCCCATACTCCATTTATACCCTTCCAGTTCACTTATTGAACATCCAACCCAGGCTCCCCTTGATGCATGATTTCATTATCCATCACCCCCCCCCCCTCACCACAACCTCCACATACACAACAACCATCCCTTCTATGGTGAATTAGGTTAATATTAATAGTTATAATACCAGAGCTGCATGTGTTTTGTGTACACTTCAATTCCTTTGGATTGCTTCTGTGTCACGAAGTGTGTTCATAGATGTTTATATATATGGCTATAGATGTAACTGTATACAAATATATATATATATATATATATATATATATATATATATATATATATATATATATATATATATATATATATATATATATATATATTTAGTATTAATCTGTAACAGTTATACATATGTAGACTTGTATATGTTGATTCACAAACTGCAGTACATTACAATGTACTGTACATATGTACACAAAGTGGCTGTCCCATTTGTGGTCAGTACTGTGGAATGCCTATAGTATAAGGTGTAGTCTAAAGACCATGAAACATGTATACATCTCAGATGGCTTAGTGGTAAGTCCCATGACTATAGTGTGCATAGTCCAGGGTTCAACACCTGCGATGCTTTAAAAATGTCTTTTACTCCAGAATAAGGCTCATTTAAGCAGTTGTAAGCATGTTTAAAAGTGTTTGTGTGACATTAAAGCAGCAGTTAAACAGTTAAACAAACTTTAAAATGTATAACCTGTGCGTGCAAACATGGCCACCTCTGCTAGCTACTCAGGAAATATACATTTCAGTGAAGTAACATCTCACTATGTGCTTACATAACATTACATTCTCTGTTGACTTTACTCTCCAGCACACATGGGTTTATATGGGTATTTCAAATGTTTATTATCCTGATGAATACTATCTATATCTGCAAGCTGTGGTTAAGGTAAACTTTTTAACATGATTAACATCCCTGACTTTATTGGGATTTGAACCTCGAATGCACAGATACTATGCAAATGCTGCAACCATTACACTATTGACATTAAAGTTATTTCCCCGTATTTCCTATTTAGATGATTTCTATGTGTAATCTAGGCTAAGCAAAGGGCGGAGGCACCAAAACCCACTGAGCTTCACTTACTCTTGAAATAAAAACATATAACAAATGAAATAAGAGACTATAAATTACATTCCTAACTACATTAGGCGTAGCCCCTCACTGACACACTTCAAGGGAAAGCTTGATGTGTGAATGGGTAACAGAATATACACACCTGGGATCATGTGTCCCAGAACCATACAGCCAGGGGGTGGGGGAGCCCCTCCAGTTTTATAGCTGCAAGATCTGTTGGGGAAATTGAATGGTGTTGATTTTTCACATTAACATGCCCTCTTTAGATCACTAAGTGCCCCATCACCCTCCACCATCCCAGTCTTCAACAGCTTCTGGCAACTCTGCCTGGAATCACTTCATTGGCTATGCTTGACAGAGGCTCATTTACCTCATAAATGGTGCAGAGAAAGCCAACACACTGTAGCTATGCTTCTAATTTCCCTTGGGCAGATAGCCTACTACCTATCTGTGAACCTCCAAAGTGCAGGCCATCATAGCCATAATATGTGAATAAACAGAGCTTTCAGATCACAATATACAGTGAAATATCACCATGTAGTCAGAAAACAGTTAAGTACAGCAAGAACATACAAAACAGTAATCACTCCAAAAGCCTATCTTGGAAGCTAGAAGACATGTATAAGTTTAAGGCTTCCTATTGCTTACCTGTAGGTTACCTACAGAAAGATGAGAAACAAGCACAGATGGAAAACATGCATGCAACACTACCACACCAGCTTATGTGTCAGCCTTAGGCTTTGGAATACTGGCCAAGGCTATTGGAGCCCCCTGGTGCCTTTTTAGGGAAGTCTCAAAGGTGAATCCCACCTCTGTAAACAGCACAATAGCAGAATCAATGAGGGTTATGCTAATCAACACCAGGGGTTGTGATCACAACATGCACGTACTCTCAGCACTCCTCGGTATGGACAACGTCAACATCTGTGCAGTAACTGAGACCTGTTTTAAGGCTCCTGAGAGCACACCAGCACTACCAGACTACAACCCATACCACACATTTCGGCCACAGAACATGGACTGACACAGGCATGGAGGGGTTGTATCCATATTCATCAGGGATACCTACACCTCCAGGTTAGTGGGGCAGCATGATACCTCTGAGATCATCCATGTGCAGCTAACATCAGCCACAACTGCAATGTAAACTGTGGCCTGCTACAGATCACCCTCCATGACCCAGGACCACCACTCCACCTACCAGGAGACAGTGGAAAACATGACAGTCCTACCACACACCCCGGTATTGGTCGATGTCAATTACCCTACCATTAACTGGGAAACTTACTCAAGTACTCACTTCCAGGCCCAGTGCTTCCTGGAATTTATCACCTCATATGTCCTGTATCAGATGGTAAACTCCCTAACGAGGGGTGGAAACATACTAGAAGTGGTAATCACCAACATGGGCGAAGGGTGCACCACAGCTGAGGTAAACCGGTTACTGGTTAGATCTGACCATGAGCTATTCACTGTTTCCACACCCACCCATCTCCCCCACCCATGAAAACCACAGTGTATACCTTTCCTGCAGCTAAATTCACACTACTAGAGACAGGGGTGGGGGATTTCGCAGCCCCCACGCTAAGGGAAAACACTGCTCAAGATGCAGATAGATTTACAAATGCACTCTATAAGCACCTACAAGGATGTATGGATCGTGCCATCACTGGTAAACAAAGACTCCCTCCTTCTAGACAAGGACACCAGCCTGATAGACCCCTGCAATAAACAGGCTATACAACAGAAGTAGGACAGTAGTCCAGAAAAACAGCAAATCCCAAGAAGGGCAGACATCTGTGACCAGTATTAGTAAGAAACGTAGGTCCCACATGAAATCATCCAAGGATAACATCAACAGGAAAATAGGCAAGGATTCAAAAGATAGCCACAAAGCCTTCTTTGGCTATGTCAAGGATTTAAGTGGTAACACACAGATTTGTACTGTGCTGTTGCAATATAACACAAAATATACTGACCCTACTGATATCGCCAACATCCTTGCAGATACATTCAGTGCAAACTTCACCCCCTAAAGAGCCCACAACAATACCCGAAAAGTACAGTATCCCAGACGTCAGAGACACAAAGGTGGAAATGGCCCTCTCTAACAGCAATACACAGTGTCAGTGGAGGCAGGTGGTGTCCCAGACTGCATCTTGCAAACACTACAAGACAAACTGACCCCCCACCTAATTAAGCTTTTCAACTTCAGCCTCTCCACAGGCTACATGCCCATACAATGGTGTGTGGCAATGGTTATTCCACTCCACCAATGTGAAAACACAACTGACCATGGTAGCTACCACCCCATAAGCCTGGCTAGCCTGGTCTGAAAAAGCTATGGAGCGCATCCTCATGGCACTCATTAACAAAGACATCGGTAACCTCCAAACACTTGACCCAACCCAGGTCAGCTTGGTTGAGTGAAGTTCATGCCTACTGAACCTATTTGACATCTCACAGACAGTTACCAAGATGTTAGATGAGGGGAGAGGTGTTCACACATACTACCTGGACCTTACCAAGACTTTTGACACCATTCCCCACTCAGGTATTATTGATAAACTCACCAGCCTGTACATACACCCATACATCACAGGATGGGTTGCCAATGGGCTTACAAATGGAACCCACATGGTTCAACTAGTGGTCTCCAGGTCCAGCTCTTAAACAGTCATGACTGGTGTCTCACAGGACTCAGTCCTGGGATCCCCTACTGTTTGGCATATACTTCTCAGAGGTACAGGCAAACACAGGTGGACTTCTGCAGACCATGTTTGGCAATAACTGCAAACTGGGAGCCATACTTGACAGTCCAGCTGACACAGACATCCTTCAAGGAGCCTCACAGAGACCATCACAGGGTGTCAAAGTCATGGCCTCCAGCTAAGTGGCACAAACTGCATGGTCATTCCATTGTGGAATATTAAGCACCCACATATTAACACATAAGTGGCAGCCACTTTAATACAGATGAGGTAATAGGGTATCTGGGGACTAAGGTAGATAGTGATCTCTCCTTTGACAATCATATCTCCAAATTAGTTAGGACATCCTTCTATGTAGGCCATCTGATTACTAAAGGGTTCGCAGCTAGACATACTGAGGTTATAGTGCCCCTTTACTCATCTCTCATCAGTCCCATCATAGAGTATAATAACCATTTGGGATGTACCTCAGAAGACACAACCAACAGCTGGAAAGTCTACTAATGTACCTTGTCAAGAGGATTACTGGCCTCAAACATATGTCCTATGCAGCCAGACTGAATAAACTCCTACTTTACTCAGTGGCATCTCATTTATTTAGAGATGATCTCTGCTGGCCAACAAAGCCATGTCGAACTCAGGCTTAATGGATATGCTCCACCTATGGGAATCCTTATCACAGTGAGCCACACGCTGTAGTGAGCTGAACCTTGCCACAACAATAACTGGAAGATGCTGGAGAGATGGATTCCTATCACAGAAACTCCCCATACTTTGGAACAACATCCCTAATTACATTATATAGAGCCCCTCACTAACACTCTTCAAGAGAAACCTTAAAGAGTGGATGGGGAACAGTAAATACACCCCAGGGATCCCACCATTGGCTCTGCTCCACAGAGGGACAGTTAATGAATCAGTGGGATGGCAAAAGCTGACACATTTTGCCTAGGCTTATGAATGCCCTCAGGCAGTTAGTCAAGTACCTAACTATGAACCTATAGATACAGTATCAGCACATGCTGATAGCTTAATTTACTGTTCAGGTGTTGACTTACCTTGTGCCAATAGCAGTTGTGTGTACAATAGTTGAGGGCTGCCTATGTTGGATGCACAGTAGACTGCCTATACATGACAATTTACAGGTAGTCTTGTGTGTGCGCCATCCATTTTTACTGTGTGTGCAGGTGAAGAAAGGTTTCAGTCCCTAGGTGCCTACACTGTCAGTGGCTGTGCTATATGTTCCCTCCTTGCCAAGGCATGGGCATTCTGGGCATGCCTCCGTCTGCCTACTGGGGCTGGCTCAGGTTGTTCGTGGTCTGAGTGCATCTGTGCCTCTGGGGCTCTTGGCAATGGTAGTGGGCTGTGAGGGCCTTCACCATTCTGTCCCTGCTGCAGCTGTTTCCTCAGGATCATATTGTGTAGCATGGCACATACTATGAAGATGTGGGAACACATGCCTGGAGAGTACTGCAAGGCTCCACCAGATATGTCCAAGCAATGGAACCATGATTTAAGCATTCCAAACACATGCTCTATGATGATTCTGGTTTGTGCGTGTGCCTCATTATTGCATTCCTGCATGGGTGCATGTGCATTACTGATCAGAGTCATCATCCACGGTTCCAGTGCATAGCCAGTATCCCCCACCAGCTGGCCATATGGGATGTCCCCCCTAGCAAATACCTGATAGAGCTGTGAGGCATGCCAGATGTGAGAGTCGTGATAGCTTCAAGGGCTGCCAGCACACACATCCATTATAAAGCCCTGGGCATTGTGCATGACCTGGCAGTTGATGGAGGGGTATCCCTTGTGGTTTATGTAGTGCCTACCCTGCTCATTGGGTGGTGACTTGATGTGTATGTGCGTGCAGTCTATTGCACCCAGTACCTCCAGGTATTCTGCCACATGGTGGAAGAGACGCATATTGCTGGCCAACTCCTCCTGCGTTCAGGGAGAAGTATATGTGCTCATTGGCATGAGGTAACATGGCATCCAGGAACTGGTGAAGTACCCTGGATGCTGATGCCTGTGAGATCCCAATGATATCCCCAGTTGGCCTTTGAAAGGTACCTGTAGCTAGTATTCTCAGGCTTACACATACCTTCGTATCCACTGGGATGGGTTCCCCTCTGTTTGTTCTGGCTCTGAGGCATGGCTGGCACAGCTCCACAAGTTGCTGTTGGGTGTCCCTGTCCACCTTGTAATGCTCTACTATCTCTAGATCATGTAGCCCCTCGTAGGTTACCCTGGGTCTGAACACTCTTCTTCTCTGGTGCCTGAGGAGGTTGTGTGCCTCATCCTCTACACCACCTTCAGTCTCCAACACATGCCGGTGGATCAAAGTTATGGCAGCCCCGAACATGTACATATTAAAAGTTCCCCATCTGTATACACCAATGGTGCAGAGTGTTTGGGAATACACAAGTGTGTGTGAAGTTCTTTCACACTTTATACTATTTTGCTATGGATGCTGCTGATGTCATTGGGTGTGTATCAGCAATTCCAGCTGCAGAGTATCTTAATTATGGGTTTTACAGTGATTACTGCAAGTGTGGGGCCTTTAGTGAGGAGTTATGCTTGCCTGCCTTGATTAATCTGTTGCCCTTTAATTCACTTTTAAACCTGGATCCCCTCCCATTATCAGGCATGCATCCACCTGCCGTCTTTCTTGTTTTGTACTTTCCCTACCCAGTCGTGTTGCAAAAATGAAACTATGAGATCTATAACATTACCATTCCATCCAGAATTACCCCTAAGGTACTCATACACCCTTTGAACACCTTCCCCATAGGGGATAACCGTGAACAATGACTGAACATCCATGGTCACCATAAGATATTTCAAATCCATGGTTACTCCCTGCATATGTTCATAAAGATCAAGAAAAAACTGTTAGTGTCCCTTAACACATATTTATTGGAGTCAACTACTGGTCGTAGATATTTTTCAACATAGATTTAAAAAGGTTCATTAGACCACCCTCTACCTGACACAATGGGCCTCATAGGAGGCTTCTGAGCATCCTTGTGTATCTTGGGGAGGCCCTGCATCAAAGGTATGAGGGGGTCACTAACCATCAAATAAATGGATTGAATGGTAATGTTATAGATCTCATAGTTTCATTTTTGGAGGTAGTGTTAGATAATAACATCTTCAGTTTTGATTCCTAGTATTATTTGCAGAGGGATGGCGTAGCTATGGGCACTTCTTGTGCCAATAGCTTTGCCAACCTTTATATGGCCTCCTGGGAGGAGGATTGTTTGTTTGAATTGGTTGAGTTTCATGAGAGGGTTTGCTTTTATAGACGATTTGTGGATGACCACTTTTTTATCTGGACAGGGACCATTGGTGAACTGGCTTTATTTTTTGATCAAGTGAATGGTCTATCCAGTGTTTTGAAGTTCATGTATGAGTTTTCAGATACTTGGATCTCTTACTTGGATGTGTATGTAGAGAGAATAGTGAATGGGATGCTAAACACTGGAGTGTATAGGAAATCATGCTATCGGAATGCTTTATTGCATAGATATAGCATGCACCTGGGGTATGTGTTTAAAAATGTGATTAGAGGTCAAGCCATGAGGACTTCTCATTATAACCCCTCACAGGAAGGCTTTGAAACTGAACTAGAGAAACTATGTGAGAGATTTAAGTCTAGGGCTTATAAGGATGAGGAGATCGAGAGGGGAATAGCTGGGATCTCCATTTTAAGAAGGGATGTGGCGACCCCCTATTTTTCAGATTCTAAGGAAATAGCTTTTGATCAGGCAGAAGCAGAGCACCCTGTAGTTACAATGGAAAATGGTAATGTCAGGATCCCCCTTTTTACACTAAGGATGTGGGCAGTGTTAAAGACATCATTAGACCGCACTGGGAGGTGCTGACTGTGGACCCGGCAGTTAGGGAGGTGGTGGGGGATACACCACGTTTTGTGTATAAGAACAGGTCCAACCTGAAGAAGTTGTGTTATCCTAAGAAAAGTAGGAAGGAGAATATTTATGATACCTTTGGTACAATTCCTTGCAATAGTTGTAATTTTTGCCACTTTATAAATTCCAGTGGTAACTTTGTGCACCCCTCAAATGGCATGAGTTATGAGTTCCATGTCTCTGCAACTTACCAGTCTGAGCATGTGGTTTACCTTGCTACTTGTGTAGCATGTGATGGATTCTATGTGGGCAAGACAGATAGAAAACTCAGAGACAGGATACGTGAACACATATATCAAATTAAAATTAAGTCCACAGTCAATGCACTATCTAAACATGTTTTGGTGAGAGGCGACACACATATGTTCACCTTCAGAGTCATTGAGATGTTATTCACAGGTCCTAGAGGTGGTGACACTAGGAACCATACTGAAACACAGGAGGCTAAATGGATAATTCAGTTTAGGACTGACTTTTATCCAGGTCTCAATGACAAGGTACCCCTGAAACCGTTTTTGAGGTCTAGAAGGCTTAGATAGAACCAATTGTTCACCAGCTGGTGAAGACTAGTATATATTGTGTATAATAGGCACATGAAATTTGTGTTCTCATGAAATGAGAGCATTTATTAGTTTGAGCATATATTGTCATCAGTATTTATGTATTTGTATATTAAAATATGTATTTTTTTAGTTTTAATATATTTCTTCATATGTATCTTTTTACATATATTTTTTACATATTTTTTACAGTTTTTATGTTTATTTTTTGTATGGTTATGTAATCAATGTTTTTAGAACAAGATGTTTGATAAGACTATGATCTTGTCACTTTAAGAAAATGTTTGAATTCAGGTTTTTGCCGCCATTTTTGCTATATAAGAAGTTGTTATCAGTGATGCATTATGGTCTGATGAAGCCCTGTTGGGTGAAAGTGCTTACCAGATTTATCTGTTTGCTTCAATAAAAGACTTGTACTGGATGGAATTGCTGCCCTTGGATGTGTTTTAAGACTTACTAGCTGTGTTTCACTCTGATACCTGATTTTTGCTGTTTTACCATTTGGACTGTGAGGGGTGTGCAGAGCATTTACTATTTGTGAGTTTTTGTCTTGGTTTGAAGTTATGTAACTTCTCTTTAAATGCAGCGCCCTCACCTCAGGCTAAGGAATCAAGTCTGGAAGCAGACTTCAACTAAAAGAACTCACTGTCTCAGATAAAAAAGCATACATTGTGTCCCATATTCTAGTAAACAAGCACAACTCATTTTTAGGTAATCTCTTTTACAGGTTCAACATATTTCACTCAGAATTTGTTAATTGTTCTCCTGACTTTGGTCTGTGCTAGGAGTCCCTTTCCCCACTCCAACACCCTTCATCTAACATTTCATTTCCGACTGGATGGAAAGGAATGCCAGAAGAAGTTTGGTCTTAAGCCATGTGATCTACAGTTGCCATGGTTTGATCATAAGGACAAAGTCCAGACACTTCTGGTATTCTTTTATTGTTTAATAGCAATAATCATCTCCTGCAGATTGGTAGAATCTTTCATTAAAAGTACACAGGAGTGGATTACTGCTATTATGTAATGATATTATTCAAGAATGTCACTGTTTAAAATGATTTTAGTGCTCTTCCACAATCATCTGTTAGTCTGGCGCATGCAAGTACTGTGAATGCTCTGTGGTTGCACAACACATTGCTGTTTCTGCCACGTTTCTTTTATCTACCTGACAGTTTATAAGTATTCCAAATTATACGTTGGTAACTAGGCAGTTAGTATGATTCTTAATACTTGCAAGAAGAGAAATCTACCTCCCTTTGCAAATAAAATTAAGAAAAAAAGAAAAGAAAGAATACTTTGTTAAATAAATAGCTGAAATGTCTTGCAAACAAATGGATCATTGCATAGGTTCTTAGGTGTGTACTACGCTAATGGCCCTGGAGCCTTTACAAGCCTAACCCATAGAAGTGTCTTGGCATCATGCCACCCAATGTTAGTTCCCAGTGGCTCTATCAAGTAGAGCCACTGGAGTGATCCCCGGGGTGAACTTTCTATTACCCATCCACTCATCAAGATTTCTCTTGAAGAGGGATAGCCAGGTGCTCTGCTTGACATGTATGGGAAGTCTATTGCAGAGCATGGACAATCTCTGGGTGAGGAACTTCTAAGTAGGTGATATGAGACAGAGAATAGCTGGAGTCTTTTGAGTCTGTCTGTGTAGGACATGTGTTTAATGCCTGGGATCCTCTTCATGAGGTACTTCTGTGGCCTCTCCAGCTGTTGCTGGTGTCTAGTAAGGTACATGCCAAATTGGGCATTAAACTCGATGATTGGTCTAATGAGGGAAGAGTAGAGGGAGAGAGAGATGATGACCACTTTCTTCCTGGATGCAAAACCCTTGGTAATGAGATGTGCCACATAGAAGGACTTTCTGACTACAGTGGCAATGTGGTGGTCAAAGGAGAGGTTGTTGTCAACCTACATCCCCAGATCTCTTATAACACCTTTATAACAGCATCTACTATTTCAAAGCAAAAATAGAACTCAATATGTCTTTTAGTTAATCTAAGTAGTTTCAATATCGGTGTGACTAAATATGAGTACTGGTTTGTCAGGTATGTAATATAATCCTCAAAATTAAAAATAAATAACATTTTCTCTTCACTCACCTTTTACTCACTTAAATTATTCATAACATGTCATAGAACATTTACTCAGTACAGTGCAAATAATCAGTGAGTTAGTCATTTAAATTTATAATACCTAATGTCATTTATGATACTCCCTACTATGACCAATAGCACTAAGGTATACTAGTATATCACACCATTTGCAAATTAACAAGACTTCTTAAAAATGGGCACTTCAAGATTCTTCACAAGGGTATCCTTACTCCATATGTATTTGTATGGCATTATATCAAGTATTCATGTTGTTGCCAGGAGGAAGTACGTCTTTTCAAAGGTTAGACCAGGTAATGTTTTTCTCATAAATATGATCTAGAATTTCTCAAAGTGATTCCATAAAACACTGTTATATATTTTCTGTACATATAATTCAACCAGTCACTTATAGGAACACAAACTGATATGCACAGTGTCTTCAAATCAAGTGGCAACATTTAAATAGTTGTTATAGGTATTAGGCTGCATGATGCAGTAAATCTCAAGCCAATAAATTAGTTTTTCAGGGAGATTTGCCATTTCATATAGGACAACACTATTCCGTTGTATGATGCTTAGCTATTTGATGATACTGTGAGTATCAAGCAAAGAACAGTCCACTTATTTATTTATTTATTTTTTACTATGCCCAGTCTGGCTTATTTAAGCCACAGAAAATTGTGGAGATTTTCTAAAACAGAATACAATAGGCTAGCTACCAAGTGACTTCAATAGTACAAGGGCATGGTAGGAAAGGGTCTATATCAGAGGAGCAAAAGCTGAAAACAGTGACCACTCTTATAACGAACCTAAAAAAATGAAACTAACAATGTTGAATGTACAAAACAACAATTTTTTTCAGTGCATTTTTTTTTATTAATGTACAGACAAAATACACTGGGGAGGCTCTGCCACCCACCAACCCAACTTAAATATACCAACTCTGAGATCGCACCACAGTGGAGGAAACAACAAAGTCACAAGAATGGCCCAGCGATTTTTTTCCCTGGGAAAAAAAATCGCTGTTTTGGCCATTCGACATTATGTGGTTTTGTTTTTTTAAGTTCAATATAAGAGCGTTTGCTGTTTTCAGCTTTTGCTCTTCTGATATAGACCCGTAGGAAACACAGCACTGTTGTTTTACTTGGTCTAAAATAATGTATTACAATTCAGAGAATACACAATGTCATATTTAGTTTGACTTTGTGCAACATGCCAGAGTTATGTGATTGTGATTGTGTGTGTGTGTGTGTGTGTGTGTGTGTGTGTGTGTGTGTGTGTGTGTGTGTGTGTGTGTGTGTGTGTGTGTGTGTGTGTGTGTGTGTGTGTGTTATCCCTTAAAAATCCAGCCCATCCAAGTTATGGTGGGGCAACCCAATGACTGCAGCCCCCTAATCTGTCTCTGGTCAGCATTCCAAAGTCACTAAAACTCCTCATGGGAATTCTGGTCTCTAGATGGAGGCATGAGTTGGAGATTGGTGGTTGGGGGTTGGCAGCTGGTGAGTCTTTCCTTGCTAGCATTTGTAACTCCCTTCTTCTCTCTGTAAGAAACACAGTAAACACCATCTCTTTTAAGGCACAAACAAGAAAATACCTAAAAGATACCTGGTTCTGTACCTGCATAACTCCTGGATGATAAATGCCCTGCCCGTTACTTTCTCCTTTTCTTTCCAAGCACTATTCATTCAAAGCAATACAACCTCAGTTATTGGTCAAATTCTCCTCCTTGTCCCGTAACTCTCTCTCTTCTTCCTTATATTTATCCTAAAGCATTGTCTCTCTCATCTCTTTATATTAATCCTACATTCCTTCCTTTTTTTCTCCTTATGCCAAGTTTATTTCCATGTTTCTTATTTTATTTTTACTTGATGCTTCTATTAATTAATGATACATTGCTTATATGAGTGTTATTTGTTGATTGTATGTGTACTTCTGTTTATTCTTTCTGTAATGTATTTTACTGGTAGTTTACTGCCTGGCCAATGTTTGGAAAGGGGTGAAAAGGGATAGTTTTCTGCCCAGTCAGACTATCCCAGAAACAAATGTAATAAATAAATAAATGAAATGCAGAATACCAAGATACTGTTAGAATAACAAATATGCATTTTGCATGGGCTCAAACTGCATTTTATGATGGAAAATGTTATTAATAAATAAGTCCTGCATAAACGATCCATCCCCATTATGTCTTCTAGGAAGAATAATTAATGTGAACCACTAATGTTTCAGATAACAGAAATTACATATGCTGTTATGCCAACACCCTAGCTAGCAAATTTAGTGCACATTTTACTCACCCCAGAGTTATAGCTCTCCCATAGGTACCTCAATCCCATATATTTCCTTTAATTATTGTGGAACAAGCTCTCTCTGCCCTTTCAAAAACGAAGAATGTTTCATCATTATGCCCTGACAGCATGCCAAGTTGCCTGATAACTAGTGCCAAATGTTATTTTTCTGAGCTCCTTCTTAAACTCTTTAATCTAAGCTTCTTCACTGGTTCCATTCTTGACGCCTGGAAAACAGCTATTGTAATGCTATTACACAAGGATGTCCTAACCATGGACCCTGGTAACTATAGACCCATTGGTGGCACTGGCCTCATGTAAAGCTGTGGAACACATTATCACATACTTTATTAATCTGGACATTAAAAATCTCTTAACCCTGGACTCCATCAATTTGGCTTTATCAAAGGAAGGTCCTTCCACTTCAACCTTGGTAATTTCTTTGAAAACGAAACTGAAGCAGTGGTTAATGGGTATGTAGTCCATACAGCATATCTAAAACTGGCCAAGGCCTTTAACACTATTACCCATGCAAGCGTTATTGACAGACTTGTAAATCTGAATATAAATCTGTGTGTTGTGTGATGGATATTGAACTGGTTGTCTGACAGAACCCATGTGGTTAGAATAGTAGGTCCCACTTCTGAAAGCAAAACAGTTACCAATGGTGTGCCATAAGGCTCAGTTTTGGACCCTCTCCTACTTGACAAATATTTCTTAGACCTTCAGACAAGCACTTCTGGCCTATGGTTAACTAAGTTTGCAGATGACTGTAAATTGTAAACTTTAACTGATTCAGAATTGTTCCAACATAGCTTAGACCGAGTTAGCAATTGGTGCAAGGACAATGGTCTCAAATTAAATGTAAAAAATGTAGTATAGTTTATTTTGGTAAACAAAACTGTTTTACTTACAGTGTAAGAAATGCACCCCTCCAATCAGACACTGCTCTAAGGGATCTGGGTACTCTTGGTGATAATTCCTTATCATTTGACCATCATATCTCCACAGTATTTCAGAAAACCTTTTATCTGACCCATCTAATTTCCAAAGGCCTTTCCACTAGATCCAAAGAAGTCTTAATTCCCAATTACGCATGCATTATCAGACCCTCTACTGAATATAATTTCCCTTTACTCATATCTTACTAGACCCATTATTGAATATAATGCGGCTTTTGGCATGTATTTATTTAAATGTATAACACTACTTGAGAGACATCAGAGATTTGTAAATAAAAAGACCAGTGGCCTCAAAAATCTGGGTCTATAGTATGATATCGCACACTCAGAAGAGCGAACAACGCATAATCGACCGCATGTAAGCAAAAGCTTATAACGTTGAAACTTCAGAACAGCGATTTTTTTACAAGGGAAAAAAATTGCTGTTCCGAGAAAAAATAAAAACTATAAAACATTGCATAATGTGGGGGGCTTCACCACACACACTCCCCCTACTTAAATATACCAACTCCAAGATCGCACTACAGTGCAGAAAAGGCAAAGTAGCGAAAGCAGCCAAATTAATTCTTCCCCAGGGAAAGAAGTCACTGAAAACCCACTTCACTATTTTGCCTTTTCACGCTTTTCAGTTCGACAAAGACACATTCGACAAAGACACATTCGACAACCTGCATCTGCGACAGTGTAATAAGGAGCCAAAAAATATTAGTTATCAGGGGAGACTGGCAGCCATTTCTCTGTACTCAGTCTCTTACGGACACCACAGTGGATATCTATGTCTAGCCTTTTGTGCTCTGAAAGGTCCAATACCATTCAATCTCCTGTTCCTTCTTAGAAATAATGGTATATCAAATACTCAGATAAAGGAACTAAACATTCATCAACAGAACAATAAGACACACTGGTATGACAGATTCATATCCTAACATATCCCTCACCTCTGGAACAAACCTCTACTACATATCAAGCAAAGTAGCACCCTTTCAACCTTCAAGGTAAACATAGATAATTGGATAGGCAACCCCAGATTCTGTCCTGGTCTATCTTGTCTTGCTCTCCTTGAGGCTAGAGGGAGATTTTCAGTAGGGTTTTTGCTAGGCTTGAAATGGTCTGCTGACAGATTGTCTAGCTCTTACCTAAGAAGCTATGTCATCATCATCATTAGAAATAGGGCATGACTGAAACGGGTCTATATTAGAACATCGAAGTTTCAAAACTTTGAATATTCTAATATGGAACCCTATTCAGCAAAAGCTGAAAATATCGAAGCAACAGAAAACCAATTTTTTTTTCCTAGGGAAAGAATTTGGTTGTCCGTTTCTGTTGCTTCGGTATTTTCAGCGCTGTGGTGGAAAGTTACGGGTCGGGTTCAGGTAAGTGTGCGATTGAGTGCGGGTTAGGGTAGTTAGGATTAGGGTGCTGGTTAGATATGTGTGCGATTGTGTGAACGTGAGGGTTAGGGTGGGTTAGGTGAGTTAGGGCTAGGGCGCAGGTTAGGTATGTGTGCGATTGTGTGGACGTGAGGGTTAGGGCGGGTTAGGTGAGTTAGAGTTAGGGCATGGGTCAGGTAAGTGTGTGATTGTGTGGACATGAGGGTTAGGGCAGGGTAGGTGAGTTAGGGTTAGGGCGCGGGTGACGTGAGTCTGCGATAGTGATGGACCTTAGGGTTAGGGTTTGGGTTAAGGTAAGTGGATAGATAGTGGTGTGTGTATAGTTTAGTGTAGGGTTAGATGTAAGATTTTAGGTGTATGTGTGTAGATTACTCTTTGTTTGCTGTGCTTGTGTTGTGTGTATAGGAAAAAATTTGCTGTTCTGTATGTTCAGTGTTTTCAGCTTTCACTGAATAGGGTTCGATATTAAAACATTCGAAGTTTTGAAACTTCGATGTTCTAATATAGACCCGACTGAAACATAGGGTCGGGACCAAGATCATTTATAGGATTCACATATCTCTTGGGTATGCACAAGGTAGTTATTAGGAACATTAATCAAATCTGTAATCTGAACAAGACAGGTATCAAGAGCTTTAATGAAAGTCCTCTTCTATATGGGATCTTCACATTTCTTTTGAATTATTGTCTACAGCTTTATGTTTCATGCAGTGATATGAGGATTATAGGAGTTTACTTTTCAAATTCTAATGTCGAAGGTGAGACAAACTCACCTTTGACAGTTCACATGCATATTGTAAAGAAACAAATGCTAAACCTATATCTCCATTAGAAAATTAATTATTTCTGGTTCTTCACTATGAAGAAGAAACAAGACATTAATGTGTTACCTCTTTCTAATTCACCAGTGCCTCTGATATCATTAATAGTTTGCCAAGAAAGTGGAGTAATGGTGCCTTAAGAACAACTCCCTCATTGTGCAAGGAAAGAGGGTAAGATGGGTGAAGACAGATAGGAAAAAGAGAAAGGAGGAGTAGAAGTAGCTGCTGCCCTTGTAAAAGTGAAGAATAAAGTCCTGAAACATCTGCACTTAAAGAAGTGAGCTAATCCTGTTAAAGTTATGAAATTAGGCATTTGATAACATCCTCATTACTTGTGTTTATATCATCTAATTCTTTTCTATTAAAAGGAAAATTTTACCAAACTAAGATAAATCAACAGGTTGCCGTGCCCAGTGTCCAACTGCCAGATAGGAACCTGTTGAACAGTGTGAGGATATAAAGGAATTTCTTACTATAGATGTAATGGTTTCACATGTTGGACTACAGAACTGCTAAATTGTTGCACCATGAAAAAAGACACACTAGCTTTGAAGGACTGAGGTGTTTACTTGGAGGAGAGATGCATTATTATTATTTATGTATTATTATTATTATTTACATTTGTTACCAGGATAGTCTGACTGGACCATTGCTGGCCCATTTTTAGCAGATGTCCGGGGAAAAAAGCTCCACAGATACAATGTTTTCATAGTACAGAAGACAAAATGGTAGTTGCAGAAATTTATCAAAAATGCAGCTACAAACATCAACAATACTGGATTCAGATAACAATAGTAGAGATACAAAAGATAGTAACAACTTAGAATTTGCATTTACAGGTACATTCAATTACACTTGAGTGATTACAGCAATTAACAAGAAAGCATGAGTTTAACTTGGTGTGGTGATGGACAGTAAATAAATGAGACGCAAATAAAAAAAAAGAAAGTGCAGAGGGTAAGAAGTGGAGTAGACAGGCTATGAGATCTTAACACTGGCCATTAGTAGGGAACAGGAAGGAGAAGTGAGGGAAGAAAACAGGAAGTAAGAAAGGTAAGACTACAGGTGGTAGGATAGAGCTTATGGGAGTAAATTATTATTGCAAAAATGGGAAAAAAGCAGTAGTCCAAATCTAGGGCAAAAATATACTACCTAATATCTTAACCAAGTAACAAACTACTGAATGCTACATTTAGATTAAGATGGGCAAGGCAGCATTAAATCCATTATTGAAACTGACTATTAAAAAGAACATTGTCAAGTACTATAGAGGAGCTATATAAGCTATGTTATAATCAAAGCAAAAATGGAAACAGTAATGTGAAAATGCTATAAAAAAGAAGTGTTATATAACAGCTACAAGACCAAATATGCTTATCTAGTAAAATCAAAATTCCACAGGATACAACAAATTAGCCCACTGTAGCATTTGCAGCATTTATATCTTTGCTAATACAGTATAGATACCTTGCATATGATTATGTATGTAAATTGCTTTGGATATTTTAAAGGCTCCTCATCAGTTGCAGCTGATCAAAAGTTATTTTCATGGAAAAACATGTTTGACATCAGAAAGTGAATGACACACAATTTTTAAAACTGTTTTCAGCAAGGTAAGGTCCTCCACACTGCACATGCTGAAAGCTTAACCTCCCTCACATTGCCAAACTAAAATACACTATGATACAGTGTCTGAAAATGCTGATGTGTTCCAAAGCATTCAGATAAATGAAGTTGGCTTACAGTATGCACGTAGTAAGCTTTATTTGTTTATTTTTCTCCTGAAGATGCACCCATGAAATCCTTTATTATAAGCCTTTCAAAACACAGAGTAACTTATGTATGGAGGAACTGTGATGTGGAGATACTTTGTAGCCCAGCGACACTGACTAAAATACTTTGAGAAATTAGTTTCTAATTTTAGGGTAGAGAGCAAGTTTAAAACTATTTGGAAGAATTTGAAGTTAACTTTTTCATTGAAAAGGCCATACGGCTTATGTTACCATTTATGGAACTTTATTCATATACATTTGTCAAATGTATTGGATGTAATAGTTGTTCAAGTCATATATTTATATATATATATATATATATATATATATATATATATATATTGCAGATTAAGGTTACAGTTTATTACATGCTGGATTCTAGAGCCTTAACACATTTTGCAATGAGTACGGAATGGCAACCCTGCATGAGCAAATGGTATGCTTATATATACCCCTTTTAGAGAAATTCTTGACACACAGACAATTGTCTGATGAAAGCTAGTTATGACACAGCTCACACTTTGTGAAGCTGATAGACTGCCCCATATGACATTGTTTTCTTAAATTGGAGACCTATACTCTAAGAGCACTCAAAGAATGAAAATTACCTTTCATAGTTTCACTGGTGTCTAGAACTTCTCATCACATGCAAAATGAGGCAGTGACAGATGAAACAAAGAAATGTTTTAATAGTCTTCACTACAGTTATCCTACTCCATGCAAAGCAAGGTATGCAGTAAGATTTCATAGTTTTCTGACCCTAAGGACTATCGGATTTCGTGAATCAGATCATAATAAATAATGTATGTTCACCTTGGTTATCCCCTTTCACAAAATCATAGTGATGCTTTCGTTGGAAACAGGTTTGGAGACAGCATAAGTGCTATTCATGTATCCATGCTAAAATTTATTTTACTACATCACATTTTTAAATTGAGAAATCTTTCTGAAACACTTAACAGCTGTAGCTTTTAAAATACATTTTCCTCTTTGATGTTTCATCTTGATGCTGAGCATTTCATTAATAATATTTTTTAACATTTAAGGCATAACTACTTTTTGCAGAATACAATTTTCAACATATAAAATTAATCAGGCAAATCTAGATAATACCATATGAATCCTGTTTCATCAGTGTCTGCAATGAAAATAAGTCATGTCTTCTTCAGCATATGTTATTTTATTTTAAGATCAATTGCTGATATGAATATTGTTTCACCACAGTCAGTAGCTGTCAATTAAATATGCTAGAAAACAATTTTTCTTTTGGGTATTATTTGATAATGGTTGTGTCCACTTAAATCCTGATGCAGAATATTTTTGTTACAGTGCTTGAAGTGAAAAAAATCACTGCCCCTCATTTAAAGTGCTGCATCTCTTAAATCTAGTTTTACCTGGATGCTTAATATCAACTCATTCTATTTAGTCAGTGCTATACATTTTGAAGCAGTTCTTATTAAACTTTCGTTTAAGCTGCTGTATCAGTAAAGCTATTTTGTTTTGTCTCTCCCCATCAGCTAATAGGTTCATAGGTTCATAGGTTCATACTAGGCTATCTGCCATAGGGCATTTATAAGCCTAGCCAGAATGTGTTTGGCTTTTGCCACCCATTTTAAATTTATTTTGCTATGCCCTTTTTCGAGGTTAGTATACTGTGCCTCTGTCTAACAGTGACACAGAAGTGATACCCGGGGTAAACCTACGATCTCCCATCCACTCATCAAGATTCCTCTTGAAGAGAGTCAGTGAGGGACTCTGCCTAACCTGGACTGGGATTTTATTCCAGAGTGAAGGGAGCCTCTGGGTTATGAATCTGTCCCTCCAGCATGTCCTATTTATTTCAGTGCTGAGGTTCAAGTCTCTCGAGCAGCTCGATGGGATTTGGATTTTCTGAGGTGCAGCATGTCCATTAATTCCGGGTTGGACATGGCTTTATACGTCAGGCACAGATCACCTCTGAACAGGCGGTATGCCACTGAGTAGAGCTGGAGTTTCTTTAACCGGGCAGCATATGGCATCTGTTTGAGCCCTTTGATCCTCTTGGTGAGGTACTTTTGGGGTCTTTCCAGTTGCTGCAGGTGTCTGGTAAGGTACATCCCAAAAGGGGCATTGTACTCAATTATGGGCCTGATGAGGGATGAGTAAAGAGGCACGATGACTTCCCCTGATCTAGATGTCAATCCCTTCATGATTAGGTGGGCTATATAAAACGTTTTTCTAACCACTTTGGCCACGTGGTTGTCAAATGAGAGATTGCTATCAACTTGGGTCCCCAGGTCCCTAATTACTTCTTCTGTACTTAATGGATTACCACCTATGTGGTAATTTGTGGGCACTTTGTTTTTGCCAAAGGGGATGACTATACACTTTTTGGCATTTAGCTTGAGGCCATGGCTCTAGCACCAGTTGTCTGTTTCTATGAGGCCCTTTTGGAGGATGCTTGTGTCGGCTGGAGAGTCGATTATGGTGCCCAGTTTGCAGTCATCTGCAAACTTGGTCAGCCACAGTCCTTCCGTGTTGGCCTGTACCTCCGAGAAATATATACCGAACAAGAGAGGTCCCAGGACTGAGCCTTGTGGGACACCACTTGTAACTGGTTTGGAGTCTGACATGGCTCCAGCAATTCTAACCATGTGGGTTCTGTCCTTGAGCCAGTTTGCAATCCATCTAGTGACATAGGGGTTTATATTTAAGCTGGTGAGCTTATCTATAATGCCCGAGTGGGGTATTGTATCGAAGGCTTTTGCGAGGTTCAGGTAGGCTGTGTGGACCACCTTCCCCTCGTCAATGGCCTTGGTGACTGTTTCAAAGAAATCAACCAGGTTTAAGAGGCAGGATCTGCCCTTAACAAAGCCAAACTGGGTAGGATCCAGTGTTTGTAGGTCCCCAATATCTTTATTTATGAGGTCCATGATGATCCTTCCTATAGCTTTGCAGACCAAGCTAGACAGGCTTATGGGGTGATAGTTTCCAGGATCCGTTGAGGCACCACCTTTATGGAGAGGGACCACTGTTGCTGTACGCCACTCTTTGGGCACATATCCTGTAGTAAGGCTGAAATTGAACAGTAGTTTTATGTTTGGGTTTAGCTCTTCTTGGAGTTCATGTAGGACGCAGCCCGGGACACCGTCTGGTCCCATTGATGCTGTGTTTTTTGCTTTGGAGAGGGCGGCTCTTACCTGAGCATCTGAGATGTCAGGGCCAGCACTCTGCTGGGATAGATATTTGCCCTTTTGGTGGGGGGGGGGGTTTGCGCTGAACCTGTCAGCTAGGATGTCGGCAATGTCTGTGGGTTCGGTGTATTTTTTGTCATTTTGGACTAATTCTGAGCATATCTGGGAATTACCACCCAGGTTCCTAACATAACTAAAGAAAGCCTTGTGATTATCCTTAGTGTCCTGTGCAATTTTTCTCTCGAAGCTGGCCTTAAACAATTTTATGTGTGCCCGTAGTTTTTTGCTAATACTGATCAGTGATGCCTTCCCTTTTTGGGATTTTGCTCTATCATTTAGTAGCTTCCTCCTTCTATTGCATAGTTTGTTTATGGCTGGGGTCCACCAGACAGGACGTCTGCCTTTGGAGGATTGGGTCTTGGTTTTATTTGGGATCGCATGATCCATGCATTCCTGAAGGTGTTCATAGAATGCGTTTATAAAGGATTCTGCGGTCTGGGCCGTATTTTCCACAGGCCCGGGGGCTTTGAAGGATTCCACCTCAATTTTGAGGAGTGTGAAATTTGCTTTAGAGAAGTTTTTCACTGTGGTTTTCTGGGCAGGGGGTGGGTTCGGGATGTGAATATTCAGTGAGATTAGTTTATGGTCCGATCTTATCAGTGAGGGATACACTTCTGGTCTGGAGCATAGAGTCCCCATGTTGGTGATGATCAGGTCCAGTATGTTTTCCCCTCTTGTGGGAGTGGTAACAAGTTGTTCCATAGCATTTGAGTTTATAAATTCTAGGAACCTTTGGGCTAGGGTGTTGGAGCTAGAGTAATGCTCCCAGTCTATGTTTGGGTAGTTGAAGTCGCCCAATATAATGGTGTTTGGAAAGACCTTCATATTTTCCAGTGTTCTCAGGAAGGCCGAGTGGGGTTCCTGGGTTTGGGAGGGTGGTCTGTAGCAGGCTATAAACTGGAAGGCAGTTTTACCCACTGTTAGTTGCACATGGATAGTCTCTGATGCTTCGTGCTTTGCCACCAACCTGGAGGTGTGGGTATCTTTGATGAATATCGATACTCCCCCTCCTTTTCTGGTTCGGTCCAAGTTTTGGGGCCGAAAAGCATGGTATGAGGTATAACCTGGTAGTGCTGGGGTGCTCTCGGGAGCCCTGAACCAGATTTCTGTTAATGCACAGATATCAATGTTCTCCATGCTAAGGAGAGTTTCGAGTGCGTGCATCTTGAGGTTTAGACTTCTGGCATTGAGTAGCATTACTCTTAGTTTCTTATCCCTTGTGATACCTATGGAGGTGGGTTTGTCTTTTGAGCCTTGCCTAAAAAAGGCACTATGGGGGTAGCAAGAGCCTTTGCCAATATCCGAAAGCCCAGGGGTGACATGTGCAAACCGTCCCTAGCGAAGCATCGTGGCTTGTCGAGCATATCATCCCAAGCTGATAGGCATTGGATCCCCTTTGAATGACACCAGTACTTAAGCCAATTGTTGAAATTGATCATCTTGTCTTCATATTGTGGCATCATTCTTGGTGAGGGTAAGATGCTACTCAAGGTCAGGGTCATACCGGCCTGGGCTACATGCTCAGAGAGCTCCTTTATGTCTCTTTTCATGTAGTCCAGGGAGGTACGTCTCAGGTCATTCACACCAGCATGGACAATGACTGAGTCATATTTGTACTTGCCTTGGAGTGACCTGAGTGCTTGTGTTATGTGGCGGATCCTAGCGCCCGACAGGCTGCTCACCGTGACCCTCTCCTTGTTCAGCCTGGTGAGCGGGACGTGCCTGATGATAGAGTCACCTATTACAAGTGTATCAGGTGTGTTGTTTAGTCTTAAGGGCTGTGACTGTTCGGCACACTGGCTTTGTGAGATATGTGTTGCATGTGTTTTGTTTTGGGGTAGCGGCTGCTTGGGTGTCTGCTTTGGAGGTCTCTGCTGCTTCGGCAGATCTTTATTTAGAGCCTCCGAGTATGTTTTTGTGTGATTATGTGTTTGGTTTGCTGTCGTGGTAGGTCTATGTGAGACTGGAATTGTAGTGAGTGTGGTTTCCTTCTCCTCCTGACTGGTTATACCAGTACTGAGTTGAGAGAGCTTAGCCTCCAGTTTGGCTATATGTTTGCATCTCTCACATGTGTTGGAATTTGTTGGGAGGAGGAGAGGGTTGTCTGTGTACATGAGGCAGTTGTAACATTGCCTCAAGATTCCCAGATTCACCAGCTGGACCGGAGAGGAGATTGACAACTGACCTTTGGACATGCTAGAATAATATTGGGAATTCTTTAATAATTGAAAACCAGGGCCAGTGGGGAGTGAGGGTGTAGTGCTTTTAATTTTTAGTGCTGACTTATATAATTGCTTTAGTGAGCAAGTGCCAGGTAACTTAAGTGCAATGTGTTACAGGTAACTTAAATGCAAAACGACAAACAGTAACTTTCTTTCAAGTGAAACAAGGAAATAAGTACAGTAAGCAATGCAGATATCACTAGTGATCCACAGAAGCTGAGAAGCAGCGTATTAGGTGGAATTAGCATTCCAGGAAATAACAAGCAAACAAACAACAAGCATATAAACAAAGCTAGATTCAGCAGGTCTGGATCTAGTCTATGCTACAGCAAACAAGGTGTACCAATTTCAGTAAGATACAGTTCAAATATTCAGGCACTATAAACCTTTAACCAGAAATTCCCAGCTCAGAAGGGCAGAGTCCAGCCTCTTCTCCCACAAGAGTGCATACCACAAACCTTCTTAATGTAAAATAACTGGCCTGAAGCCCAAGTGCTTAAACCAGAACTAATACACTTTAAGAATAACAGACACTGGGCTCTCAATCAACAGTTCCCAACTTAGAAGGATGAAAGCTACCTGTCCTGCCACCACAGTGCATGCCACAAACCTTCCTAATGTAAAACAACTGGTCTGAAGCCCAAGTGCTTAATCCAAAAGACTTAGAATGATAGCTACACTTTAATCAAGTTACTACCAAGCAGTAATAAATACAGTTGAATACTTTAGAGAATGTCTGGATTAGTGCTCAAGTTACACAAACAAAGCTAGATCGAGCAGGCCCGAATCCAGTCTATGCCACAGCAAACAAGGCACACCAACTTCAGTAAGAAGCAGTTCAGATATGCATGCACTATAAGCCTTCAACCAGAAATTCCCAGCTCAGAAGGGCAGAGTCCAGCCTCTCCTCCCACAAGAGTGCAGACCACGAACCCTCTTAATGTAAAATAACTGGCCTGAAAGCCCAAGTGCTTAAACCAGAATTAATACACTTTTAGAATAACAGACACTGAGCCCTCAATCAGCAGTTCCCAACCTAGAAGGATGTAAGCTACCTGTTCTGCCACTACAGTGCAGACCACAAACCCTCTCAGTGCAAAACAACTGGTCCGAAGCCCAAGTGTTAAGGCTTAGAATGAGTTACACCAAGCAGTAATAAATACAATTGAGTACTTTTAAGATGATGCAAAAGTAAAAAAAATTAGGTAGAAACACAAGTACAGTAAAAGCAGATGAAATTTTTATTTATTTATTTTTTTTTTCTGAACAAGTGCTGAGATCAAAGAAACAGATTTGAGTGCTGAAACTAGAAAAATGGCTAGTTATAAGAAAAAAAAACTAAGCTAGAAGGCTTCCCTCCAACACAGAAGGGCTTGGGGGCTCAGAAGCCTACAAATAGTCTATACCACTTAACAGGAAAGGCAGGAAACAAGCTTAACTTTTTTTTTTTTTTTTTTTCTGTTTCTCAGATGCTCTCTTTGTACACAGTAGGAGTGCCTGAAATCAGAATATGATCTCACTGCACTCAGTTGAGTGAGCAAATGAGATGGGCCCAGAAGGAGTATCCAAACACAAATTTACAAGAGGGGCGGGCAGTTGCAAGGCCACTAAGATTAACACCAAAACAAAAACAGGGAGGGTGGGTGGGACTAACTGAAGAGCAGAGTGAAAACTTCCAGTTCAGTTAATATTCCTTCCACACAGTTAAAATCAATTTAAATACTGTATTTTTTGGAAAAAAAAAGAGCAGATAAAGGTACTTAAATTCTCTTATACATCCAGTTCAATACAGCAAGTTCTTAGCCGGCCAAAGCTGAGGTTTTTAAGCAGAAAATATTTCACACTGTACCACTTAAATAGGCAAGGACAGGAAATCAAAGAATGTGACTACCCCACATCTGTAATTACTAGCAAATAACAAAATTCAGCAAACACTGACTAACTTCCAGTTCAGTTAATATTCCTTCCACACAGTTAAAATCAATTTAAATACTGTATTTTTTTAAAAAAAGAGCAGATAAAGGTACTTAAATTCTCTTATACGTCCAGTTGAATACAGCAAGTTCTTAGCCGGCCAAAGCTGAGGTTTTTAAGCAGAAAATATTTCACACTGTACCACTTAAATAGGCAAGGACAGGAAATCAAAGAATGTGACTACCCCACACCTGTAATTACTAGCAAATAACAAAATTCAGCAAACACTGACTAACTTCCAGTTCAGTTAATATTCCTTCCACACAGTTAAAATCAATTTAAATACTGTATTTTTTGAAAAAAAAAGAGCAGATAAAGGTACTTAAATTCTCTTATACGTCCAGTTGAATACAGCAAGTTCTTAGCCGGCCAAAGCTGAGGTTTTTAAGCAGAAAATATTTCACACTGTACCACTTAAATAGGCAAGGACAGGAAATCAAAGAATGTGACTACCCCCACACCTGTAATTACTAGCAAATAACAAAATTCAGCTAACACTGACTAACTTCCAGTTCAGTTAATATTCCTTCCACACAGTTAAAATCAATTTAAATACTGTATTTTTTGAAAAAAAAAGAGCAGATAAAGGTACTTAAATTCTCTTATACGTCCAGTTGAATACAGCAAGTTCTTAGCCAGCCAAAGCTGAGGTTTTTAAGCAGAAATATTTCACACTGTACCACTTAAATAGGCAAGGACAGGAAATCAAAGAATGTGACTACCCCCACACCTGTAATTACTAGCAAATAACAAAATTCAGCAAACACTGACTAACTTCCAGTTCAGTTAATATTCCTTCCACACAGTTAAAATCAATTTAAATACTGTATTTTTTGAAAAAAAAAGAGCAGATAAAGGTACTTAAATTCTCTTATACGTCCAGTTGAATACAGCAAGTTCTTAGCTGGCCAAAGCTGAGGTTTTTAAGCAGAAAATATTTCACACTGTACCACTTA
This sequence comes from Protopterus annectens, assembly GCF_019279795.1. Classification (NCBI taxonomy): domain Eukaryota; kingdom Metazoa; phylum Chordata; order Ceratodontiformes; family Protopteridae; genus Protopterus; species Protopterus annectens. The sequence continues at coordinate 1,481,043,284 of NC_056731.1, read as the reverse complement.
AATAGGCAAGGACAGGAAATCAAAGAATGCGACTACCCCCACACCTGTAATTACTAGCAAATAACAAAATTCAGCAAACACTGACTAACTTCCAGTTCAGTTAATATTCCTTCCACACAGTTAAAATCAATTTAAATACTGTATACTGAGTATTAATAATATTATTTAGTATCAATGGTGCAGCCATAGCAAACAGAAGTGCTGAGCTATATGTCATAATCATCTGCTGTATTCTTAGTAGGTTGTGTATATGTTTCTTTATTAATTTGTTTGTGTTTACCAGAATGAACTGACGGGGCTGTTGACCCTTTTCAGTGGAAGCCCAGACAGATAAACTTCACTGCAAAGATACAATACTGTTTTTTTTTTTTAGCATAATACAATTTAAAAACAGAGGCAATGTATACTTGGAACTGAAAGAATACATATGTAATATATACAGTTCACATGCATTTTATTGAACATACATTTGCGCAATAAATACAAAGGGTGGTAGAGATGGTCAAATATTCACATTGTTGAAAGTTGGAAATCTTCAAAGTGTGTTTTGTCAAAACAAGTATGGGCTTGTGAAGGAATAGGAGTGTTTATGCATGTATTTGGGCATTAGGGTAAGGGTTGGGTAAGGGCATAGCTTTACTGTATGTGTATGTGTGTGTGTGTGGGTGTTTATGTAAGGAGCTGGGTCTAATTTTGATAGTGTATGTTGGTGTGTGTTTGCTTGGCCAGATTTGTCTTGTGTAGTGGTAGTGATACAGGAAGGTTTTTCTTAAGGTGAGGTGTAGTAGGGTCAAGGTTAGGGGCAGATTTAGGGTTACAGTTAGGGTTAGTTCACATAACTAAGGTGGTGCAGTGGGACAAAGGTTTGTGTACATACCAAGTCAGTTTAACTATTGTATATTTCTCTCCTTTGTTGACCTTAACAGTTCACTATGGTATCCAGTTTCTGGAGTGGTGAGGATGCAGCATAAATCAATAAGGATGCATCATGTAAAGATGCACGAGGGCAGCATGAAAGGAATTAATTGCAAGGCTTTACCACAACTAACAGTGTTTATAAGATTGAATGTTTGGGGTCTGGGTACAACATATAAAAGGAAGGCAGTTATGGATTAATTAAACAGACTTAGAACCAGAATAGTGTTGTTAAAGGAAGCCAAGTTAAAGTCTGATGAGTCAGAGATGGGGTTATGAAGCTTGGAAGGGGCCAGAGGAAGGTGAATGGAATGAGTTCCTCCAAAAGAGCAGTGGCAGTCTTGATACACATTCAGTTGGAATGGACCCTCTCTAAAGAAAGAAGACATAGACAGCTGACTCAATCGTTATCATTTGGGAATTTGTATGGCCCCAATATGGCCAAGGAAAAACATATAAGAGTTTTTTTTTTTTTTTGATAATGTTCAAAGAATAAGAGAGATAGGCTATGACATCATTGTTTTTAAACAAGAAACAGCTGCATTAAATTACACATGACATAGGCAATCATACATTTATATAAATGAAAACAAACCATATTTACATTTTCATAGTTGCAATCATTCTACATCACAAACCATACTGACATAACTTTATTTGCAAACATTATATATCACTTATAATCTGCCTAATCATTGTCAGTCAAACATTACATAGTTTATTCAAATCCTGCCTTTTTTAACCCCATTCCTCCCCTGTAAGTATTGTTCCCAAACCCCCCATTGTTTTCCTATGTAATTTGTTCCTACCCTTTTCTAAAGTCAAAAGTTCCAGGTGTTTTATCTCTGTTACTGTATTCACTACTGCTACTTCTAGTACAGTAAAGATTATTTTTGGGGGAGACTTGTGTTCCCCCCTGACCCTGTCTAGTACAGATTGCCTGCAAGGAGAGTTAGGTTACCAAATAGTTTATAATATTTTATCACTGAAATAGATCTTATTGATGTTTGGAGGGCCAGCCAACCTAAGAATCAGGATTTTCTATATTATGCATGCCAGGACAAAATCACCTTTAGAATTGATCGCTGGCTTCTGGACAGAAATGTTTTGGGCAAGGTAGTGGAGGTGCAACATCTCTCTGGTTGTCTGTCAGACAACAGTATGGTTTTACTGGAGATGTGGGGTTAAGTTATGCATTCATTTTCTTCTCTATGGAAAGTTTATCCCCCACTTTTTTAAAGTCCAGAGAAAGGTCAAGTCCGTCTAACAATAGCATGATTGTTATTGAGGGGCTTGCCATAGGATTTAAGGGTGACTGGACAAGGAAATGGGAGTAGTTTAAAGTAGAGGTGAAGAAGTATATGATTATTGAGAAAATAGTGTGTAACTTCAAATGGCGGAAAATTCCAGCCTCATTGGAATCATATATCAAACATGAGGAGAGGAAATTTAAAAGCGAGGGGCCTGATTGTGGGGTTTAAAGAATGAAGATTCTGATGCATGAATATAAGTTACCTCAACTTAACCTGGATGAGAGAAAAGTGGGAGAGAATTCAGACTTTTTTTTGTTATGTTTTTTTTTTCCTGATATGCATAATATGGAAAAATCTTGATACTTAGTTTGGCTGGCCCACCAAACATCAATAAGATCTATTTCAGTGATAAAATATGATAAACTATTCCATGACTTTGGTAACCTAACTCTCCTTGCAGACAATCTGTACTAGACAGGGTCAGGGGGTAACTGAAACCTCCTCCAACAATAATATTTACCTCCACTTCCACTAAAGTATTGGCAAGGAGGGTAGCAGGAAGGAGAAAGGAAGCATATATCTGTGATCTCACAGACTGATTTATGACCCAGTAGAGATCAACCAGATCATGCAAACTAAGCTGACTGCCATCTATTCCTCTGCAGTCAGTAATAACAGGGAAATGTTGCTAACATTTGTGACGATGATTACCTTTGCTCACATTTCAGAGAGAAATAATGATTTCTTGAAGAAGCCTATTCCAGTATCAGAAAAATGGGTGGTCATAGATTCACTCAGATCAGGGAAAGCACCAGGACCTGATGGTCTAACAATGGAGCTATACAAAATTTACAAATTACAACTGGCACCTATATTGCTAGAGATCTGTGGGGAGGTAGAAAGCAATGTGAGACTCACATAGTCTGCTAGCTTGGCAGTGGTAATTTTTCTTCATTACATAGGAGAGGACAGTACAGATTTCAAATCATACAGACCCATGTCATTCTTATATTTGGAATATAAAATTTATGCAAGAATTCTCACTCATAGGTTGGAAAAGATAGTTTCATATTTATTTAAAGACAAAGAATAGGGTTCATAAAAGAACATATGGGTGACCAGATTTAGTGAGACTCCAGCTAAGTTTATAGCAATGGAGCACACAGTTAGAAGAGCCTTGAGCAGCCTTAGTTATTGTTTTTAAAAATGCCTTCATCTCTGTATAGTGGTGCTTTACGTGTAAAATTTTAGCTAGCTGCAACATTCCAGAATAATTGAGGGATTGAAGAATGAAGAGAATGAGAGGGATAGACAGTTGGGTGATGTGGGAATAGTGAATCATGAAGTGCAATGGATTAGCAAGGAGGAAGTAAGGATAGCTATGAAGAGGATGAAGAATGGAAAGGCTGTTGGTCCAGATGACATACCTGTGGAAGCATGGAGGTGTTTAGGTGAAATGGCAGTGGAGTTTTTAACCAGATTGTTTAATAAAATCTTGGAAAGTGAGAGGATGCCTGAGGAATGGAGAAAAAGTGTTTTGGTACCAATGTTTAAGAATAGGGGTTATGTGTAGAGCTGTAGTAACTACAGAGGGATTGAACTGATCAGTCACAGCATGAAGTTATGGGAAAGAGTACTGGAAGCTAGGTTAAGAAGGGACGTGATGATTAGTGATCAGCAGTATGGTTTCATGCCAGGAAAGAGCACTACAGATGCGATGTTTGCTCTGAGATTGTTGATGGAGAAGTACAGAGAAGGTCAGAAGGAGTTGCATTGTGTTTTTGTAGACTTAGAGAAAGCATATGACAGGGTGCCTAGAGAGGAGTTGTGGTATTGTATGAGGAAGTCGGGAATGTCAGAGAAGTATGTAAGAGTGGTAGAGGATATGTACAAGGGTAGTGTGACAGCAGTGAGGTCTGCCGTGGGAGTGAAAGATGCGTTTAAGGTGGAGGTGGGATTACTTTGCAATGGTGATGGACAGGTTGACAGATGAGATCAGACAGGAGTCCCCGTGGACTATGATGTTTGCAGATGACATTGTGATCTGTAGTGAGAGTAGGGAACAGGTGGAGGAGACCCTGGAGAGATGGAGATATGCTCTAGAGAGAAGAGGAATGAAGGTCAGCAGGACTAAGACAGAATATATGTGTGTGAATGAGATGGAGGATAGACGAATGGTGAGGATGCAAGGAGTAGATGTGGCAAAGGTGGATGAGTTTAAATACTTGGGATCAATAGTTCAGTGTAATGGTGAGTATGGAAGAGAGGTGAAGAAGAGAGTACAGGCAGGATGAAGTGGGTGGAGAAGAGTATCAGGAGTGATTTGTGACAGACGAGTACCAGTAAGAGTGAAAGGGAAGGTCTACAAGAGGGTAATGAGACCAGCTATGTTATACGGGTTGGAGACAGTGGCATTGACAAAAAGGCAGGAGTTAGAGCTGGATGTGCCAGAGGTAAAGATGTTAAGATTTGCACTGGGTGTGATGAGAGTGGACAGGATTAGGAATAAGTATATTAGATTACGTTGGTTTGGACATGTGCTGAGGAGGGATACTGAGTATATTGGGAAAAGGATGCTAAGGATTAAGCTACTAGGTAACAGGAAAAGAGGAAGGCCTAAGAACTAATCAAGAACTCGGTCTCCACCCCTTCAAAATAGGTTTGACGGGAAGCACACAATTGAGGCCAGGTGATTTATCTGCCAGAATCTCAGCTATCCAGTTAGACTCCACAGTCTTAGTCCTCTTCTCTATGTCTCCACCTCTTTTTGTGGTGGGTATGATCTGCAAGACCATAAAAGAAAAGGTATGAGTATTATACATAGCAATATGCTGTGATAAAGAGTTATGCATAGCACCTATTCTAATGTTCCTGGAATGTTGTAATATACGATTTTTTTAACACCCTATTTGTCTTACCCACATTGAATGAGCAACAATGCTCAATACCTATTTTAAAGGGGCAGAGACTGAGTTCTTGATTAGTTCTTGATTGGTCAGACATTACTATTTAATTTGTGTTTTTATAGTTTTATGTGAACCTGATGAAGGGGAAAACCCGAAAGCGCTTGTTCTGCTTCTGTTTTATCTGATTAAATGGTTTTATATAGTCTTCGGAGTGGTGGTCCATGTGTTTTATTCATTTATCACAGCTTGCTGCACTAGAGGTCAATTTCCATACAGGAGGGCTAATATGAGAGTCTATATTTTTTGTTTATCCTTCTTGAAAATTAATAAATATTAATTATCAAGGCCCTGATATAATTTAGAGAGTATTTGATTTTTTCCTGTACTTTGGGGTGACTGCCATTCTACCTGCAGAGTGAGATTATTCGCCTAAGAAAGTGAAAAACACCAACTGCAGTGAGATTATTCCCCTCTCTGTTTAGCACAGGATTTAAATTTATTAGTTGTAAATATTGCCACCATAGTAATTGGTTTTCATACTTTGCCTGACATTCTATGAAGGTAACAGATCTGGCATCTCTATAGGAAGGAGGTCTGCTAGATCTGGCATCTTATAGGAAGGAGGTCTACACAGTATATTATATCTCCTTCAATCCATTTCCTCACAAAAGCTGACTTTGCAGTATAACATCTTGTTTATTTACGCAAATATAGTCTCATATAATAATTGTACTCTCCATCAAACTGCAATCTTGGAGCAGAGTGCAGAATTTGCTATCATTTCCTTCAGAATCTGAAATTTTCTTCCTGTCTTCCGTAACTTGAATAGTGACCTGTAACATGATGAAATATAGATCTGGGTGAACCCTTAAAGGGTGAAGACGAGCCCTAACTTGGATGAGGTGAATTAAATCAGAGGCATGAGCATACATTAAAGGATCAGATTAGCCCAAACCACCCTACTTTTTATTAGTCATATTAGTTTTTTTTTCCTGGCCACATATAAAACCAAAAAAAAAAAAGTTTATGTAAGGTTTATGCAAGAAATGCAATTAGATCAGATCACTAAGGATTAACTGGACACATAATACACTGATTCTGATTTTACAAAGAAATGAACAGAATCAAGCCATTGTGTATGCCACTCAACATCAGAAATGGGAAAGGCTGAACCTACTGTAAAGAGCATGGCAAGTGACTCATGTTTGGCTTCTAGCGGGATGATAAAGACAATAAGCCCATGTCAGTATGGAACTATATGATGCAGAAGAATGGGCTCACCACTCAACTCAGGGGGTTAATGCAACAATGTCATTGTTTTTAAGAATGATATGAACACTCAAATCTTATTCTTAGGATTACTGGGCAAAATTCAAAAGTAAAATAGACTGATATATTTCACTGGGGACCAACTGTCAGAGTTAAAGAAAGCAATTACAATGAATGAGAGTCTCCTTATAGTTCATTCTCTTAAACCTGGCAAAGCTCTAGGATCAGCCTATCAATTAACCTTTATAAAGCATTAAGAAAAGAAATATCACCTTTTTTTATTTTATTTTATTTTACATGGAGAATCTCATTGCAGGAACTTTGCCCTATACTGCCAGTCTAGCAAACATTATCAGATTCCCTAAAGAAATGTAGGCCTAAGACCAGAATTACCACCCATTCTTTCTCGAATGTTAGTGGAAACAAACATTTTCATCAAATTTTTAGCAAACAGATTATGGAGATGTATTTCTGTCTTGGTGGGAAAGAATCAGCAGGGGTTTCTATTGGATCATTAAGGAATAAAAGACATTCTAGCATATTTTATCATTTAGATAATAACTTAGTACCCTGCTGATTCAAGAGTATCATGGTTTATTGATTTTGATAAAGCTTTTCACTCATGTTACCAGGAATTTATCTGGCTATCTTACCATGTTACAAGATTCAAAGGAACTATTTTTAATGGTGTCAACTACTATATACACATCCCTTGGTGCAAGTGATAACTAACAATATATATTCCCAACCCCATGAGTATTCAGAGGTACTAGACAGAAATTCCAACTCTCCCATGTGTTATTTACCCTGGTTGTGACAGTATTCAGTCTCTTTATCAATAACAAATACTAATGTTAGACTGAACATATACATGATAGGAGATACATATTAGATACTTGGTTTGCTAATAATAGCACCTTTTAGATAGCTAATCCACAGGCTCATATTCCCAAAATATTGCCTAATTTTCCAGTCATTTGGCAGAATATCAGGTTTGTTGGTTAACTGAGCCAAACAACTCTATTTCCACTTAATTCTGTGACACAAGTCTATAAAGGATTACTTTCATGTTACAGAGTAAATTGGACAAACTCTCACACTTGGTATTTAGATTACATTGGCCTTTAATACTTTGTCACTGGGCAATCTAACTAATTTAATAGAATAGTGGAGGGAAAGAATAAATTCACGGGGTCCTGTGAAGCTCACTTTCATAGCAGGAATAGCAGCACTGTGGCTATGTCTGTTGCCACATTTTTATTCTTATCTAGATGGAATACTTTTTCCTGGCATTCCAAACATTGGCAACATTTATAAAGGCACAAGGCCATGCTCTAAGAAGACCCTGATAATGGTTCACCTTTTTTGGGAGTTATAGCTGTATAAGATACAAGAGTTCACAAGAAGAAGTGAATGGAAAAAGATTGAAATCTGACAGGAACGTATGAGCAATTGCCATTCCTGACTGGGAATATCCTCTCCAACCAACAGTGACACCACAGGTAGAAAGACCTACAGAATCATAGGCCCAACCAGTTGGCTGAGTGGATTGACCGGTAGTGGTGAGAAGACCATAGTTCTATAGTAAGTATTTATTTTTTGTGGAGGTCATATTAAACAAAGGGTTTAAAAAATTAATTATAAGAAGGTTGCATAACTGAAGACATTTGTTAGAAGAAATACGTATACCTGCAAAAATGTATCTGTACTGTTATTAAAATAATGATAAAGAAAGAATAAACATATCTGTACATGACATCACCACAGACACATACCCCCTTCAACATCGGGGTCCTCCATTGCACCACAACCTGGTAGTAGTAATGTTTAAGGCTCTGTAGACTGGAATTCCTGCTTGCCCTTCCGCAACCCTTTTTCCCTTATCTTTCTCTTACACCCTCTTAAAGATACTTCCCACCCATACTGCCCTCTTATATAATTAAATCTGAAAAAAAAAAAACAGAGGGTCTATTCCCTGACAACCTCCTCTACCACTTCCTCCAGCACAACCCTCTTGATGTGTTTTTTCTGTCTCCTCTTTTTCCATCTTTCATATTTTCCCTTTTCTACTTATTAAGGAAAACATCATAATGTCAAAATAAGGGTACCCCTATATAAAACATATTCAATCCCTTTACTTTTTTAAAATATTAAATAATAAAAGCTGTGCAGCCCACCACTTGTCTTAGGTGTTTCAAGCATGAATGTGCTTAGCTGTGTCTGTCCTCAAAATCCGTATAGCTACAAAGTTATATGAAGCCTATGGCCTTCACACAGTACTTTGTTTATACTTAATGCTTGACTTTAGCTACTTTTCACTTTTGACCTAAGTGAACATGGCTTTCAAAACACCTTCACTTTTCCTTGTTCAGCTTGAATAACTTGCATGCAGCTTATTTGTATATATGCATAACAGTGTTCATCATAAAAAAAACACTATGTAGCTGTAAAATCCCAGACTATGAATACCACCCAGTACCTATGACTCTATAAAGGTATAATCTGACCCTTTGGTTTATGGATGAATGAAAGAAATAATATATTTCTTTTATTTAAGATCTGTATTCCAGTCAGATTATGTGAGACAATTATCCATGATATGTTAGGAAGATATTTACCATAAATATAGCACAGATTATAACTAAAAGAACATATAATGCAGATACTTTTTTTACAACAGAAGAAACACATTTAAGTGTGCAGCTGACAAAGAAAGTCAAATAAATTGCATAGTACTGCCCTTCCCAATTTCCCAATGGGCCTATTCCCATAACTCCTAACCTCAGGAGAGAGAGAAATAAATCATTTTTAGCATGCATATACCAAGCATATAAGTTAAAAGTAAAAATATTCACATAATTCCATTTAACAATATCATTAACTTTTATAGGGTATATTTTGAAACACCGAATTACCAAAAGACCAAATTGCACATGATCAACAAGAGAAACTCAAGTTTTCAAAACACTGAAAATTGAAATGATTGACTTTCACTTTCTCAAATACTATTATCATTACTAAAGGCTAACTCTTAAAATAACTTACTATGCCTTTAAAGATTCTTACTTTGTACCTAACCAGAATGGTAGACATTATGTTCAACACTCCAGGAACTGTAGAATATACAACTACGTTATCCCAAAAAAGCAACAACGTGTTTGTAATACAAGGCTACATCTATCACTTAGAAATAAGTGTTAAACTAAAGAAATATTGGTAGTATAAGTATAAATCCAGCGAAAAATGTTAAGAAAGAACTATTACTATGTTTCTACTGAATGGTGAAGAACTCTGTAAGTCAGTTCCTCATAACCATGCTGGTAATCCTGCAGAAGTAGAAAGATATGCATTATGTTTTGAATGAAAACAAAAATATAATTTATCTAGAGATACACCTTGTTTAGTGGCATCATAGCTTAAACCTCATTAGATTTTGTATTGTAAAATTCGTAATTCACTCCTTATGAGTTTAAAAACTGTTTTTTTTTTTTTTTTTTTTTTTGCACTATAAGCATGTAATCTGCACAAGTATGAAGACTACATTGCTGTTTTGCAAGAATCTCACCTACAGTTAATTGGGTATCCTGCACCAGTGGACAGACAAAAATGTAGCATCCACATTTAAATGTTCGATCTTATGAGAGTTGATATTTAGTGTTTTGAAAACTCGGGTTTCTGGTCTTGATCATGTACAGTTCAGTCTTTTAATTTGACGTTTCAAAGTAGATCCATATATATATGGGTCCCTATGACTTGGTCGACTTTTCATTTGGTCGACTGTTTATTTGGTCGACAGTTCATTTCATCGACAAGCATTTTAGGTGGGGGGCTGTGCCCCCCACACCCCCCCCTAACTACATATATCAACTCCAGGGTCGCACAACATTGGGGTAGGGGGCAAATGCTTGTCGATGAAATGAACTGTCGACCAAATAAACAGTCGACCAAATGAAAAGTCGACCAAGTCATAGGGACCCATATATATATATATATATATATATATATATATATATATATATATATATATATATATATATATATATACATATATTTTTATGGATCCCTATCAGATGATAGAAACTTAATCTGACTGAATCCCATTTCACTGAGACCATAAGACTGAAATTTCAAAATACTAAAAAAATTCACTTGACTGAAACCCATAATACTGAAATCTTAAAATATTAATTTCAACATACTGAATTGTAAAGTGGACGATATGAAACCAGAACAGGTGGGGGGCTCTGCCCCCACACCCACCACTATATATATATGAACTCCAGGATTGCACTGTTGTGGGGGAAAGGTATTCTGGTTTTATATCATCCACTTTACAATTCAGTATGTTGAAATTTAGCATTGTAAGATTTCAGTATTAAAAGTTTCAGTCAAGTGATTTTTCAGTATTTTGCAATTTCAGTCTTATGGTCTCAGTCAAATGAGTTTCAGTCATATGAAGTTTCAATCATCTTTTAGGGATCCATATTTATGTATATATATATATATATATATATATATATATATATATATATGTATATGTGTATATATATATATATATATATATATATATATATATATATATATATATATATATATATATATCCACACAAATGTTGGCGTATATGACTGCTCTCCCAAAACGCCAATATATAAATACACACACACACACACACACATATCTATTATGCATTTATACATATATATATATATATATATATATATATATATATATATATATATATATATATATACACACACACACACACATACACACACACACACACACACACACACACACACACACAAACACACACACACACACACACGCACACACAAACACATCTATATACTTACTAAAAGCTAAACTCTGCTCCTGTTTTGTTTGAGTTTTATAAATATTATGCTTGAGCATGACCATAGTTAATATAAAATCAAACTTTTTATGTATAGCAAAAAAAAATAATGTTTACATTCTTAATTTTCAGGTTTGAAAGATATTATAGTTAAATGTGTTCCCTATGTTAAAAGTGTTAAACACAAATTTGTTTGTTTGTTAATAAATAAATCAAAACAAGCCCACTAGTCTAGTAAGACAAAATACAATAAATATAATTTTCATTGTAATTGGGGTCCTCCCCGCAGTCGAGTGGTGTTCAAAAGACATGCGTAGAATGGGCATGCCTTTGTTGAAGGTTGGGCATTGAGCTGGCACCTCGGCACCCATAAAAAAATCTACTGCCAATCATTAGCAGACCGGAGTTCCGCTGTGGTGACCCCTAACTGGGAAAAGCCGAAAGAAAAAAAAATGTAATTGGGGTCTAAAAAATGCTATTTAATATTTTTTCAGAAGTAAAGATACTACTCATTATGTAAATCACATTAGTAAGTACCAATTCCCTTTGTTTTCTGTACTACAATGGTAAGGTGAATGTAATACACATCCCCATGCATCTTGCATGCAACTATAAATATTAAACAGCAATGATTAATTCTTGTCTGCCTTTAATAATGTATTGTTGGTATGCTTTTGAATAATTGAGATAATTGATTCAACTTATCAACATATATATTTTAGAAAAAAATGTTTTTTCGTTTCTGAAGCTTTAACATATTAATAAGATGCAACAATAGATAACATACAGCAATGAGAAACCTGTTGACAAGATACATTCATATAACCAAATTCTGAGCTCTGTAATGTATCTCATTCTGATGTTTATATTTGTCAAGTACATAATATCTGGGTTAAAGATGCTTAGCATCTTTATTTTAGATAGTATAATGCAAGGGGATTGTTCTTATTTATAAGAGACACTAATGCACACACTGGTCATAATGATTTGGTTAAAAATAGTCCACAGCACATGCTCAAAAGTTCTAAGAGCATGTTGAATGCTGCTCACTTCACCTTCTACCATATTATGCAGACAAGTTACAGTGCAGACAGTATTTACTTATATTTTATTAGAAAATACATGTTAATAATAATCTTTAAACATAAAGTATTTCACAATAATATTAATCAAAGCAGTAAATATACAAAAAATGCAATTGTAAGGAATGTAGAAGAATAAATTATACAGTCTTCTTAATATTCACTTCCAGGAAATTAAATTTCATGTTCATGCCCAACGAGATAATTAATGAAGGCATTTCTTGTGAAATACTTAACTGTTTTAAATTCCAAGTATAACAGTCATCTTCTAAATTAAGGTCATTTTTATGCATAGAAACAAATACAGCAGCAAGTCACAACCTCTCCTAAGTCCAACATCACAGAAAGAAGAAAGGATCACGCCACAGACAGCACATCTCACCTGGATCCTAAAAGTATGCGACAAACATAGTAGTTCACATGAAGTATATATTTGTTTTGTGCCAAAAAAATTAGCAAGAACCACCTAAACAGCAGAACGTCAGTCACAATAACCACACAGTGAGAGAAGCAGCTCAACAACTCTGTCATGAACAACTATGCAGAGAAGTAATCTAGCCCTAAACACAAAAAAATGTCATTTTACTGCCCTGAATGTGTCGGTAGGAAATGCAACGCATGTTCTACTAGTGACAGAGTTGCATTGTAATCCCATTTCTCAAACATATTTCAAATGAAATTAGTTGTAAGCAATACTTAGACTGTTGTACTGCCAAGAAAAATATATGAAATGATGAAAAGTAATGTTTTTCTTTAACCCATATGATGATAGCACAATGAGTATTAACCATAGCTATAGGGAAAAACTAAAATACATCATATTTCTATTACCCTTTCAGTTTTACCTTAAACTAAATAAAAGAATAAAAGTCATATGTGATACAAAATTTGCTTATGCTAAGAAATCATACTGACAAATTCCTTTATTTTCAAAAAACAAAGACATGTAGGTAATCATTGAAAAACATGACCAAGCATTACAATGTATTTATATCTCACTTTATCTGTCTATCTACCTATACATATATATATATATATATATATATAGAGAGAGAGAGAGAGAGAGAGAGAGATAGATTAGATATAGATATTGTTTTATATGTACATATATATATATATATATATATATATATATATATATATATATATATATATGTATATATATATGGGTCTAGGGCACATGCTTGACTAGCATATGTCCGAATCACAAAACATTGAACACACATACACGAAAGCGCTTAACATCAAAAAGTGCTTCCATGTGTGTGTAGCTCGAAAAAAAAAATTACGTTTCTGCAAGGGGGCTTCGCCCCACCGCACCCCTCATGTGGGGGGATGTGCACCCTGCACCCCCTACTTTATTATTCTCAATCCGAGATTGCACTACAGTGGGGAAAAGAGGATTTTCCCTTACCTGCACTGTAGTGTGATCTACGAAACAAGCACACATACACGGAAGCGCTTGTCGACGTTAAGAGCTTTCGTGAATGTGTGTTCAATGTTTTGTGACTGGATATATGCTAGTCGAGCATATGTACGGATCCCTATATATATATATATATATATATATATATATATATATATATATATATAGACATAGAGACAGAGAAATGCGTGTGTGTGTGTGTGTGTGTGTGTGTGTGTGTGTGTGTGTGTGTGTGTGTGTAAATGTATATATATATATATATATATATATATATATATATATATATATATATATATATAGATATATATATATATATATATATATATATATATATATATATATATATATAAAATGTGTTTGTGGTTATATTTAATGTATAAATACCACAGTTGTTAATAATGTAAAAAGGAATCATTTTAAGAAGATTATACAACACTGATAGAAGCATTCACAGAAAATTTACCAGCAATTTTCTATCTGTTATCCAGTAACATACCCACATACTTTAGCACAGATGAGAAATAAATCAACTGATTTATTGCTGCTATTCAACTTATTTTATTAACTTATTTTATTATTTTTCTGCAAATAAAGTGCTCTTTGAGTTAAAAGATTCGGTTGCTGTCCTGTATCTGCTGCCCTCGACTTTGTCTTGGAGTTTCTAGTTTCATTTTGCTGAACAGATAAGAAATATCAAGGTCATGATGAGTTTGTAGTTCAGACCTCTTACTTTTTTCAAACAAACAAACACAGGAATAAGCCAAAGAGCAGAAAATACAACAAGCCAGCCTGTTCTATCACTTCTTTATTCCATGTGCATCAGTACATCTGGCACCTTGGCCATTTGCTTTCTAACAATGACACTCATCCACTAAACAACCATTTTTATTCAGGCTGAACCCAGTTAATCATTATTTAATTAAACAATTATTTAATAATTTCAAAAAATTTCAGATATTTCCTAATATAAAACATTTCTAAATAATTACAAATGTATTACCATGTTTAAATTAAGCAAGCATTAAAAACTTTTTTTATTTTTTTAATTTTTTAATTTATTTGTATGCATTAAAATTTTAAGTTGACTTCCAAGCTTAAACCCTTGGGACATAAAGTCTTATAATATAATATCATCTTGCTTTTCAACTCAATTAATTTATTAACAATGTCAGCCCCTGTAGATAAATAAAGCTTAGCCAAAACACTATAAAAGAAGCCCACATCTGAGCCATGATAAACCTTATGGAAATGTTCAGCCACAGGAATTTTAGATTACAATTTCTGATGTTATCCCAAGTGCTCCAAAATATGAATTTTCACTTTCTGTTTAGTCTGCCCCATATACCACTTAGTAATGTTATAGTCACATCTAGTACATTTCAGTACTCCACAGGGAAACTATGCGGGCTGTGACTTTTGTGACAAAAAAATCTATTTTGTCACTAAATACTCACCTTTTTCAGAGATCTACACACAGTGGTACAACTGGAAACACACGAGAATGATGTTTTGTTTTATTTGAATGGTCATAGAAGGGGATAAAAAGGTCAGGGCACAGGCAGAAGAACCTGGATTTTTGCTCCCTGTGCTACTGCAAACTTTTTGGATTTTAAGGACAAATCTGATTCAGGACATTGTTGTAAGTGTAATTCTGAAACCGACTGTCTCAATGTAATTAATTTATCTGATTTAACTATTCTGAAGCTATAAAGAATGTGCTATTCAAGGGTTTATATCCACTAAAATTCCAACTTTAGCTGAAATTTTGATTGATGTGAAGACATTTTACAGGAAACTGCATTTGAAGGTATTTTTTGTGAAAAAATGAGGGGCAGAACAATTCAGAACAGTTTCAAATATTAAGTGTGGATAATTCTTTACTTAACCTGTCAACTCATGAAAATGAATTATGTGATTTTTTTTGATTGATGCAGATGTTTGAATGGGCAGGGATGGTGATGAAAGGAAAAATCATGATGGATGTTTCTGTACAGGTTATGAGAAAGTATCTCCCTAGTGTCAATCCTTTTACTCCACCAAAATTTCCTCAGCTTTATGCATGTTTGAAAATATGCTGTGTAAAAAACTAGAGTTTGAATATGTGAAGTTTATTAAATCTAAGGAAATGTTCAATGTAAGTAAGGATGAATAGTTGACTTTATAACAGTTGCTGGAAGAGTTGAATGATTATGTTATTAGGCAGGCAGATAACGTGGGACAACTTGGTTATTATGAATAAACATAAGTATGATAAAATGGTAAATGATTTACTTTTAAATGCAGAAGAATACATTCAGTTAGTTAAAAACATGGTTGCCTCATTTAATGCATTGCTGTTGGAAATTTGGGAGATGGGAGAAAGGCTGTTTTTTCATCTGCCAGTGATGTGGAAAAAAATGTGTATCTGTAAACCCAGGGACTCAGTATTTTATTCAATTCCCAAATTGCCTAAGAACTTGTTAAACCCTCTGGGCAGACCGATAGTGTCAGGTATGGACTCATATTTACAGAATGTGGGAATTTTTATGGATTACCAGCTTAAGAAACATTTGCAAAGAATACCAACACATTTAACAAATACTATGGAACTCCATGAAAGTTTGAAAGGGGTCATCTGGCAGGAAGAAATGTATTGAGTCATGGTTGATATGAGGTCTCTGTATACTAACAATGAACTTTGATGGGAGATAGAGGCAGTTAGTAATGTAATAGGAGAAGGACCAAGCCCTTCTTTTCTTATTTAGATTTTGGAATTTTGAACAGTGCTCTGGTAAGGAAATTTTCTTACAAAAGAAAGCTGCAGCAAAGGGGGCCCCATTTGCTCCGTCTTTTGCAATAATTTACATGGGTGAGTTTGAAAGGAGATTTATATATCCCACACAGTTCTTTTCTGATCATGTACACATGTATAAAAGGTACACAGATGACTTGTTTTTTTTATTTGTAAGGGTAATGAGGTCAAATTTGTGAAATTTTTGACTGAATTAAACAGGAACAAGCATGATTTGAAGTTCACTTATGAACTAAACAAGGAATCTATTATTTTCCTAGATGCAGAGTTTAATGTTGGTAGGCGATCGACTATTTAGTATAAAACGTACAGGATGACAACAGTGGTTAATAATTTCTTGCATGCTTCCAGTATGTACCCACAACAGCTGATTAATTCTCTACCTAATGGGGAATTTAGAAGAAGTTTTTTCAACACTTTGGAAGAGAAATTAAAAAAAAAAAGAATTTAATGGAGGTGAGGGATAGACTAATGGCTTAAGGGTATTCTTTGGAAATCTTGAATAATGCTAGAGGACAGCTTAATTAAAATAATGGGAGGAAAAGTAATAAACAGTGTTGGTTGAGCAATTATCCAAGGATAAACTATGCCATTTCAGACTTTAGTGACAAAAAGTATATTTTGTCACTAAATACTCACCTTTTTTCAGAGATTCTAAAAAATCTGTTTAAGGATTTATGGGACATGGTTTATCAGGATGAAATGATGTGGGAATAATTTCCAAAATATGTTACATTTTTATATGATAGGTACAACAATCTGAAAGAGCTGTTGAATTTTAAGTAAAAGCAATCCATGACAATAATGGAAAGAAGAGGTTCCTTTGCATGTGAGCATTTTAAGATTTGTTCCTAGATAAGGAATTTAACAGGAACAAAAATTAATGGTAGCA
The DNA here is from genome assembly GCF_019279795.1 of Protopterus annectens. NCBI lineage: Eukaryota > Metazoa > Chordata > Ceratodontiformes > Protopteridae > Protopterus > Protopterus annectens. The sequence continues at coordinate 1,481,025,897 of NC_056731.1, read as the reverse complement.
AAATTCATTTTGAGAGAGTGATTTAATTGTGAATCATGCGGGGTATTATTTGATGTGGCTGTAATGAGAGCGTAGTATGGCTGAGAAATAGGTAAGATGGTTTAAGTGAAAGGATAAGTGAAGAAAGGCTGAAGCACCTGCAGTAATCATAGTCTACAAAGTCTTAGACAGTTCCACTGCCAGATGGTGGTACAGTGCAGGATGCTGATGGTAAGGGGGATAGTGGCCTATGGTGGTGCAGTGGTCAGCACCAGCAGGGACAATGTTTCTTTTACTCACTGCAGCAAAGCCTCAACTGACAGATTCCTCCATATAACTACCTATTCCAACACAACCTCAGCCAAGTTCTGAATTCCCTGTTCTTTGAGGTTTTCCAGGTTGACACCTGCTGGGTTGCCTGCAAGATCTGTGCCACTACTCTGATCTTGTGAAGACATTTTGGGATGGCAGAGGGTGAATAGTCTGTAACCTGGGAGTTAAGTGTCTGGGTCACTCCAAGGGTTGTTGTAGCTGTAGGAAAATTAACACAAATAGGAGAGAAATAAAATAATAAAGGACAAAGGAATACATAAAGAAAATAACAAGAACAGAATAGAAAAATAGTGGGGGAGAGGCAAAAAGAAAATACAATACAATCACACATGAAGTTGCACAGTATTAAATTTAAATATAATTACATTTAATTAATTTTAACTTTCTTACTTTAAACAGTTCTATTTTTATAAATCTTTATTAAAAAAAAGAGAATATATGGACTCTTTATTCAAGCTTTTATTGCAAAGTGTATGGTGCAAAAAGTAATTACTGGGCTAATAACCCCAGGGGGCCTTTGTAAGCCTAGCCATGCTTTCCAAAACCAAAAATCAAACCTTAAACCTTTTTCCTGTAAGATAAGCACCTTAACTGTTAATTCAACTCCTAACACATGCATTATGCACTTTGGGATGATGGGGATTGTTTATACACTCTTTCAAGATGAAATGTTATGAGAAGTTGTTGTGCTTACTTGGCAGAACAGTATTTAATATCAAGTAATGGTGGGGTTGTACATGTTGCCGTCTACTACACTAACAATGATCAGCTTTTTCCCTTGAAATGCATTACTTTGAAATGCTGCATTAATATCAACTGGCATAAATAGTTACAACTTATGAAATCAATGATAAGCATCAATGCTATACTAATATCAGTCGTGCTTGTAGCAATTTACTGAATGTAATGCATTCCTTCAGTTATAAATATCTTTCAGTTTTGTGCGTATAGACCTTTTTTCTTCACTTGTATAGAGAACTCTGTCACACTCTTGCTTGCAGTACCGCAGTTGTGAAATCTATTTCTTCATTTACCATGATCTATCAGTACATTCATTAAATACAGCAATAAAATTAAAGACAGAAATACTGCAGTTATGTATTCACATCTGTCTCTCACTTGTAGTAATATAAATATACTGACAGTATTATATTGCTTCAGATGATTCTCCATAACTTTCTATTATTTCCTCATATATATATATATATATATATATATATATATATATATATATATATATATATTGTTGAAATCATTTGAACACAGTATTAGTATGCATTCATTTATTCAAGCTAACCAGAAGTCTAGGTCAACCTATCTAGTTGCCACTCCTGCTGTCTCCTTTTATAGGATACTGTGGCCTCAGTTGTAATGAGAAGAAATGAAACAATTCTTGTTTATCTGTAATTCTCACTTTTGCCATTTATATCTAAGTATGCCATTTTCATTTTAAGCAAGTGTATTCATTGCCTTATTTGTTTAACCATGCATTTATTCAAACAATGCTGTCTGCATTCTCATAATTTGTTGATCTCCCATTTACTGTCAGTATTAAACAAAAGTAGATAGCTTTGGTGGAATGTTTTCTTAAAATATTTATGCTTTACATTTAAAAGTCTATACATTTACTAAAGCATGAATATGCAGTAACAGAACAATGTTGCAAGTTATGGAAGTTTTCATTCCCTAAGCTGTTCAAAATTGTACTTAATAGTTTTCAATTCTAAATATTTAAGGTGCTGATTTAAAAATGTATGCAGAACTAATAATAATATTGTTTATATTTCTGTGAAGCATATGCTAGATGTGTATTTCACAATGCTGCACCCCTTCCCTTCCCCCACCTCTATTCTGACAAGGATATGGTATCTGACTAACTACAGCCATGTTGTATGTGCAGTTACATATTTGAAAAGAAAGGACTTTGTCATTCAACTTATGCATTTGTAAATAATTCATGACCTACATAAAAAAAGTCTGCTTCTAATATTAGTAGTACCTTACTTAACATATATAATAAATTAAAGTATGGAAATTCAAACATTTTCTTTTATTTTTTCTTCCTGCCTACAGAGATGGAAAACTAGTTGTTAAGAGTACTTATGCAAATGTATACCTGTGCTTTTCTGACATATATATGCATACTATTATTTTACAAATATGCATCTTACATTTTTCTTTGTACAGTCAGTTATTGTTATCTTATAAGCATTACATACTTCTCTGTTGATGTACTTCTGTATGTGTTGTGTTTTTGTAGCATTATAATAATAGTGTAGATAAATTAATGCAGGTGCACATTTTTTTCAATCAAATACCTGCAATAAAGTCATGTCCTTAAATGTTGTACCCATGTTAAATATGCCTCACAAATATTTATACTCACTATAGGACTCTGGCCTTCCTGACTCTACCTGATTTACCCTCTCAGCCAGATGTTCTTCCTACATTTCTTCTGGTCATTGTACTTGTCACAATTCTACTGGCCAGAGCCTGTAATTCTTGTGAGGGTCTCCAGGTACTCATCCAAGTCCTGCCAGCTATTTTCTTCCAGTCAATGCCTTTAGTGATCACCTTGATCGTTTCCAGATATGACTCCTTCAGAAGATAGAGCATGATTTTAGTCTCTTTACCAGACCAGCCTGGAGTAGTGCTTTGTGCCTGAACAGGTACTGCCATGACTAGAAGGGCCAGTACCAGAATAAAGACAGTATGAATAGAGCTATAGTTCCAGGTTTTAGCACCACTCTACCTAGGGTGTGGCAATGCCTTAACCAAACTTAGATAACCAGCAAAGGCATTACAGTAGCTATTCTTATTATTGGCAAGTTTGGTGTAACCAAAAATACTTTGTCATAGACATGTTTTTTAAAGGAATACATTCTAATTTGAATTGCATTGTGCATACAAAAAATGCAAAACTAATTTCCATTATATAATAATGATAATTGCCAGTGCTTGTGTACCTTGCCTTAATTATCTTTTTTGTAAGTATAAAACTGGAGTATTATAGTTTCCTTCATTGCAGCATCAATGATATATTTTTTCTTTTTTGTGAGGTATTGTTACATAAATACATCTATGTGGTTGATGAGCAGTGTCTATAAAGTTTTTAGGGATCAGAAATGGCAAGGTGTGTCACAGGAGAACAGATGGGCAGAGATTACACTGTATTACTGTGATAACTATAATGCATAAGACTCCATTTAATTTTATCTGAATATTTTCCTTATCAGCTTAACTGAGCATATCTGTGCATGCATGTAGCATGCTAAAAAAGGAGTGGAAGTACTGCAGATGGCTGCAGACTCCTCAACCATTCACAGTGCATTCACTGTAGTCAAAATCCACGTTCATGAGCATGTTAGACCATTTTATGTCAACAAGTATCTATACAAATTTATGTATTACTGCAAAATAGTCTAACGGCACAGATGAAACTACTTCTGCATACAGTTGTTCATTCATTATTTTCTAACGACAGATCATCCCTTAACAATATAGTCTTTCTTTATTTTTTATCAAAACACTTCTTTTCTTCCCCTTTACCTCCCATGAATTATTAATATATAATGTTGAGCTAGTTTACAGAATGATGCCTTTGCCTGAGATTCATTGTGTTTATATTACTAGCCCTTAATATCAGTTTATCAGTTGGCTCAAAGAAAAAAAAAGAAAAATATTTCTTGAAAAATAAATTGCACAGACAACTGTTTGCAGGTATGATACGCTGCTTAGCTCCACATTTTTATTGTACCTGCTTCAAATAAAGTATAAGAGTAGCTGTATATTACATACCTCATTCCATTGTAAAAGAAATTCTGTGGCATCTTTCAATAGGGCTCATTCGCAAAACAACATGGATTATGTGAGAGAATGAACTCTCAAAGCAGTATGTACTGCAACGAATAACACATTATTACCAGCTACATCATGTGCCGGTACTGGTCTGTTAATTAATAACTATTTTCAGCAAATTCTGTTTTTCAAGAAAATGGAGAAAAGCTACATCAGAGATAAGCCATTTTGTCTAGAAGGTGCAGTTCCTTTTTTAGAAAAGAAATCTGTATTTTAAGGGATAATGGCAAAAAATTTGACTAATACAGACTGAATAGAATTTCAGTAACTATGAGGATGGTGATAAACTGCATCCATACGAGCCATTTGGCCTTTGGGCTTACTGTGTCTGGTAGGTTCTATAAACTGAAGAGTAAATCCAATTTTAGACTTTGCCTATAATAAAGAAAAACACTTAAGATAATAAAAATCAGTCGAATAAACATAAAATAAGCTGCAGCAGATGCTGCTAGGAGTCAGAATGAGAAACATTTTTTTTTTTTCTTTATAGCTTAATTGAGGGGTTAGAACCTTGACCAGCATTCAGGAGATGATACACAACATCTTCATGTTTATCCACAGATATCTGAAAAAGAATATGTAAGTTGGCAGTCTTTTAATTGCCTTTGACATTAAATGGTGACATTTTGATGTTTAATTCCTGCTAATGGATTACCATATGAAAAGACTGTTGACCTTGGTTGCCAATACACCTAGTTAGAGTTTGCTGCTAAGCAGAATATTAATTTTTCCACCTATCAGAGTGATGGAATTCAGGTGCCTGCTGCTGTCTCTGCAGATTGAAAAGAAATAGCCAACAATTGGTGCTTGTTGAGATTACAAAGCTGACCTTGAGTGAGATGAGATCCATTCAGCATCTGTTCGATGATTTTTTTTTCTATAGCTATGACTCTGCTTTCATCATAAAAGCAAGAGAAGCAAAATAAATTTAAATTATGAAGATGCTGTATGGCTGAATTTTTTTTTGTAGCTCAAAGAACAATTATAGAAAAGCTGGTGCAGTACATCATTTGTGCAAAGGACTTTTAATACACAATGCTTTTATGTTAGCCTCTTTTCTTCTGCACTTTGTATGTGTGCGTGTGTGTGTGTGTGTGTGTGTGTGTGTGTGTGTATGTATGTGTGTGCATGGCTATGCATGCATGCATGCAGTAAATGAGCTAATCAATGTACTGTAGTATTTAGTTTTTTTTAAAGGCATGCATTTTATTTCATACAGCTTCTTGAATCTCAGTGTGGGATCATATAAAAGCCAAACAGAGTGAAAATAAATGCATACATCAAGCAGCCGACCATGCAAAATTAATGAAAACTGAAAAATTAAGTTTTAGTTTGGGATATGTTTTTATATAAGTCAAATGTAAAATCAAACCCTGGACATAATAGCTCATTTGGAAGGAATATGTGTAGCAAGAAATTGAATTCTAGTCTCCTGGCAGGATTGTTGTTTTCATTAATTATATGGAAAATTCACTAGTAAACTTTATTTTATTTCAAACCTTTATTGACATCATTTGAATTAGTACACTGCACAGCTATGTCATGTTTGTTTCTTCTGCTTACTTCTTAAAAGAGACTTGGGCTGAAACAGCAAGTCATTTCCTTTAGAAGCTGTTACTTAATACTAGATGAAATTCAGTTTTATTTGAAGGTATAATATTGGTTTATGTTTTATATATATATATATATATATATATATATATATATATATATATATATATAAATATATATATATATATATATATATATATATATATATATATGTATATATATATATATATATATAATCTATGTCCTGTGAGTATAAAGAAGGGAAATATGTGAAAAGCTGTTTACATAGTTGCAGTTTTCTGGCATTGAAATGGCTGTAAAGACACAAGGAAAGGACCACAACACAAATAGGGAAGTGCTGACCAATAGGCAGAAATAGATTCTGGACAAAAGTTGAGTGTACTGAAAAATATATCATATTCAGACTTATAGCACCAGCATTTACACAAGCTGCAGACAAGTAAATGCTAATAATTCCCACATTGTTCTGTCCTGGCTTTGTTTGGCCTAATAGAACAGCTCAGCAAATATTTAAAATGACCTAGCATCAATAAGCCAGGTGCTTGGCTGTTTCACTTTGTTAGTCTTTTTTTATTTTTCATATACCTTCCTGTATAACTCATTAAAATCCATTAAATCTAGCATAAGCAAATGCATTGCAAAGATCTGTCCCAAGCAGACAATATAATATAGAAATGAGTATTCAGAGGCATTTTAACACCTCTTTTTTAAGCATCATATGAGTTATGTAATTTCCCCTGTGAAATCATAAAAATGTTTAAGCAGACATTTAAACTTATCCCATTATATTTTGGAAAGTGAGATCTACATATGCTGTTGTGTACCTTACTGCATCTTGTTACATCTTTCTGGCTATTTATTTTAAGCATCTGGCCCAACTCTTTTCTTTCCCACTTTTTACACAGTTATGCTTACTAAGAATGGAGGAAAACATTAGCAAAGACAATGGAAAGAAATGGTGTAATATGCAAGATCCAGCAGTGCCAGAGAAAAGGTATGTGTTATATTATCCTTCAAATGATATGCACAGAGCAACACTAGTACTTTAAATTATGTGACCACAAAGGTAAAAAGCTTGCACATTTGAATTATAATGTGATGCCCATATAAAGCACTCCAACAATCATCAAGCTAAAGTGAATGTTGCAGAGATAATTAATATTAATGACATGCTTACATACAACTGCCATGCTGCCATGTTAATATTATAAGCAGAGATTTTCTGACAGATAAAAACAGCAAGAGAACAAACTGTAATGTGGTTTTTGAAAGAAAATATCTCTTAATCTGTGTTTGTCTCGTCTGATGGCCAGTTGTAATGAGGAGCTCTTTCATTAAAAATGGGAACCAGTTCATACTGCTGTGAAATACTTTGGCATGCTGAAGTTTCAATATTTATTCCAGCATCATTTATTGTATGTTGTGATCCAGTGGACACCAAGCTTTCTTCATCTCTTTTTCACATTTAACCAACCCATCCCAGTATTGTGTTTCAAATGCACATCTGAAGTTTCTGCTTGTGAAAATTTATTGGCTATGTATAAGTACTAAAACCGTGTGTCAATAAAATGAACATGATAAACATTTGCATTTTATGTCTATATGTGGAATACTCCTTAATCAGAACTATATGAATGAAACTTCATGGTGCCAGTTAATTGAAAGTGTATATATTTGGGGATAGATTCCAGGATATTTGAGTATATCTCCAACTCTGAGAAGGTGCATTTCTCCTATGAGACAGATGGGAATGAATGTCTATAAAGAAATTATGCAGCAAGGGATGTAATTTCATAGTGTAAGACAACTATACCACATATAGTTCTTACCCATACATCACTGAATGCTGAAAGCCACAGCAAACATATAGATGTTTTACAGACCCAAAGAGAACAGACAATCAAGATCAGGACAAAGGTCTTGGATATCAGTATTGTGAGTGAGCAGTTTAATGGACATACATCCAGTCCACCATCCTAATGTAACCTTTATCTCCACTGCTGCAAGAAAGTAACAGTACCCTACATTGCCAGAAGGTATCCCTAAGACCTTAATGGATAAAAAGTATAGAAGATTTTCCATTGAATATGCCCACAAGATTGTAACTTGTTACGTTTGTTACAAGTACATACTTGTATGTACTAAATCAAATGCAGGTGGACATGTAGTCAAAGGAAAATGGTGAACCCTCTTCAAGGACAACACAAGATAACAGTACCAAATATAGATTTATCTGTATAGACTTTGTACTGAACAATATAATTTGATTAGCCACACTTTACACCTCTGTCTGTTGTCAGTTGCTGTATGACAGCTCCTGCTTACTGTCACTACCCAAAGTCACTTCTGATATAAATAACAAGATTCTATAACATGCAATGAAAATGGGTTAATTATTTATGAATAGAATACTGCTATACTATAGCTACGCCATCCTCTGAAAATAGACAGTCCAAGGAGCTAAGAGCAATTATAGGTATGATGTATGCAAGGGATAGGTATACTGAGTTTATGGACAGCATTCCTCCTAACATCCATCTGTGACAACAAAAATGTTATATTTCATTTGCACTATTTCAAGTTACTCTGCTGCATTTGACAGTGCTTTCAGTGGCAGGACTATAACATGATTTCTGTGGGCTAAATATAGGCTACATACAGACTGTCTCAGTTACAGAGGCTGCTTCTTTTGGATAAAGTATATGCCCAACCATGAAGGCCAACTTGTTTCTGTTATATTATGTAATTTAGGCCACACCATACATCTTACTAGCAAATTACACTTGTCACCACTCACAGTGGCCCTAGATCACACTTATATTACAATCTGGTTAAATGGGGAATGCTAGGACTAGGAAAGAATCAGACTAGACTTTTGTGCAGTTCACTGCAAACTGTGAGACAAGCTGTGATACAGAATTAGTCACTTAACTATTTATTTGCATTCCCTCCATAAGCATTATCATTCATATGGTTGGGAGTATTGACATAGGTTCACTAGGGCCCATACAAGCCTAGACAAAAAATGTACCCTGGCTTTCGCCACCCAAGAAAATTATTAACTTTACATATTATATAGGGGTTATATATATGCTTTGTTACTTGTCACCTGGATCATTATTTGACTTTGGTTTTGCAAATGTTTAACTTGCATTATTTGTTACTCTGATATCTACCTATTGTATAACTTATTTTTTTAACTGCTGTATGTTGTTAACTCTGGAGCATTTCTCCCCGGGCCTCTGCTGAAAAAGGGCACGTGCCCAGATGGACATACCCAGTCCACCAATGTCAGGTAAATAAATAAATAAAATATGGCATTCATTGAATTGTGAATGATTGTAAATTATGGTATTGCAATGGTTGTTCAGGTTTGCTATCTGTGTTCACAGTCACATGTCCTCTAATGTTGAACAGGGGCATAGAGACATGACATGAAATATGTTTCATTGTCATACACTGACCCTGATATATAAACTGAAGATTTGCTCTGTGAATGCCTGGTGGCCTTGCATAGTCATATGTTCGACAAAGCATACCTGAACAGCTTATACACATATGCTCTAAAGGATGATAAAATCAGGACATCACCTTGGCACTCATTTTTGGAATCCAGCCATTAGGCTTTTGTGATACCACTGATATATTTTATGTGTCTTAGTATGGATGGATATTGGCTTTTTACAAATAAAATGGGGCAGAAACTACAGTTCTATCTTCAATAATATTAAAAAAAGTCTTAATGTTGTGACAGACAGTTTCTATGATTTTTGATCCACAGCACTGCATCTAATTTATATATGGTCATATGGGCTTTAAACCTGCACTGTTGGCACCAAATAATATATTGGGAAGAGGGGGTGCAGTAAGGCAAATGTGCACTGTTGCTGCAGACAGTATACAATACCCTCTGCATATATATCAGCTTTATACTTCATCGATGAAGATCAGAGTCATACTCGCTGCATCCTCAGAATGACACCCATCTTAAAATTAGTCAAGTGAAACTTGATCAAGATTATTTTACACACAAACATACATGCACACAGACACACATACAAGCACTCACACATGCACACACACACACACACACACACACACACAGAGTCTGTTTTCCAGGAGGTGTTAATGACATCTTATCAATACAGACACTCTGTTCACTGACATTACAATTATTCTGTCACCAGGCAGACCACACAAGTATACCAAAAGCACAGTTTAACCTTAAACTAAGTCAGTCATTAAATGCCGATGTGGTAGAAACAGCCAGAGTAGCAAATCTTCAATTAACTGCAGCCATAGTTACTTGCATACCATTCCAGTGCACATACAATTAAGATAATAATCAATAAATAGATAGCCACAAACCTTTATTTTTGTAACGCTTTTTTCCTTAACTATTGACAGTTGATGCATGCCTGTCTGTATTTGCTATGATACTGCACATTTTTGATTGCTTATACTCATTCCTTCTCTTCGCCATGTTGAGTAGTACTTTTACTCACTTTCAGTCAGCTGATCTATGAGTGGTTTCATAACTAGATGTTATACATATGTAAGCAAGCATAAGCTAAGATGTGACCCACAATTCCACTGAAATACCTCACACAATGATATGAATATGCAGTGATGCTGAAACAGGACAGGTCTGCTAGTACTAGGACAGCTATCACACAACTTCACAAACATACAATGGAACAGATCCCGCTACACAAACACATGTATGATAAGCTTGAAGCTTGAAATGGTAGGCATATTCACTGAAGGACTTAGCCAAATATTCTACCCAAAAACAACATTTTTTTATGAAACACACAGCTACCACAAACCGCATACAGCAGACAGTTACCCACATATCCTGGAATTTAAAATAACTTTTGCAATGGCAGTTGCAGAAAGGGTATATGAACATGCTTTAGCTATCAAGAACAAAAGATGTTAATAATTCCTATGCTAAGCAAAGTTTAGTATGTGATACTTTAAACAAATTCTATTTTTTAGTTGTAGATGCATTATACTTTGGAGACAGAAGGGGTCATTTATCCTACATGCTTGAGTGTAAAGAGACCAGGTGGCAGATTTTGCTGGAAGCTGATAAGTCCCTTGCTTTAAATGAAAGCATCAATATTAAATGTTTTTTTAAAGATTCCATGTATCAAATATATGTTCATATCATTTGTGAGCATTTCTTTACTCTTATTGGCTTGTTAATAACATATGATTCCTATATAATCTTTTAGAAAAGCTGATTATATTATTGTGGTCTGCTGAAGTTCTTATGGATTCATTAAAGAACGAAAGCTTTCACCGTTCTTTTCAGTATTGTCAGTTAATTATTCGTTGTTGGTGTTCAGTGGTTGGTTTGTGGGTAACAACACACTGCCATTGTGATAATTTTTATTTTTGGTTCATTGGTCTGCTTCAATGGCTTGTTTTATGTTTTTATTATATCCTGGAATCTGTCAAAAGAAGGAAAGTCCTATTAACAACAGAGTTGTGAAAGGTAAAGTTTATTAGCAACAGTATGACATACAATAGAAATGGCAAGCATCCCTACCTTACCTGTTTTTCATGCATAGAGATCTTCAGGGTGGAAGCTGTATAGATCATTGTATCAGCACACAGATTACTGCCTTGTGCAGGGAATGCTAGTTACCCTGGTCAGCTAGCAGGCCTGTTAGGTCATGCCATCCATTCAGCTTATGAAATAGGCCTGCATGTGGTACCAACATCCACTCTCTGAAACAGCTGTTTAGGAGAAATTGCATGATATTTTTCTGCCGTTAACACACTAGGCAGGCACTCTTCATTGGTTACTAGCTTCAACAGCTATCACTATGAATCTATTGCAATACAAAAATGGCAGCCTGAGACTAATGTCCTACATATGACTTTAAATTGCTACTGGTGCACCTTAGTGGTGAGATGCCAGGTGATCAGCTTATAAATACAGCATGTCTGCATGATCAGGCATGTGTGGCAAGCCAATGATATGAGGCAGCATATGTTTACACCTTGTATCATTGTTGTGCTTTCATGAAACATATAACAATTCATAGACTCTGGTGTAATCTGGCTTCAGTATTACATGTACAGCGCAAACTTGTATTTGTTAGCAACTTTCACCTGTGATCTATCACGCCTGATGCCAACACACCTGGCAAGAAACACGCAACAACAGAAGTATTTGAGCAGCCTGAAACAGTATCTGACAGCACAGACGCAGCTGTTCCATATGACAGAGCCCAACAGAGGTGCACAAATAACTGCAGTACTGTGGTACTGTAGCATTATCATGTATATGTGACTAATAGACTGCAAATACCCTTTTGTAACTGAGATGTAGGCATATTAACATGAATTCTTAGAACTTTAATTGCCTGCAACAGGTATCCACAACCATAAATTGTGTGGAGTATGCACATGCACAACTGTAAATGAAGGAAAAAGCCCATGAAAATAGGACTGCCAACCCCACCCATTGTCCACTCTACCCTGTGTTGTCTAGGGAATGCACTTGTCATCTGCAGTAGGACTGCCACCTCCTTTCCCTTCATTATACCCTACTCTTTGTAACATCTCTGTTGTATACCTGTTTGTCCCATTGTGGGGATTAGTCATGGTAACAATAATGTAAGCATGGCTCCTGTACGTGTCTAGACTGTTCTGGATGGTTCCAAATAACCAAAGGGCCGCCCCTTTCCACTGGCCTCCTCTCAACTTAGTATGCTCATGTATCATGCATACGATTGGCAAAAGGGCAACAAGACATAGTACCACTGGCATATGTCTACCTCCTGTGCCCCATGTGCCCCATGTGCCACCACACTGGCTTTTAGGGTATACCATACACACTACAATATCCAATGAATCATGTCATTCCACATGCCACAGCTATATCCCTGTACATGTTTGCTTGGTAGTGTAAAATTTCAGTGTTGGAGGAAACAATGAATGCCATAAAAAAAAAAAAAAAGTGATCACCCATTCAATCCTATGGAAGCAGTAATAGGACAGGTAGGATCAGTGATGATACAGGTGTGAGAGTGTCTCAGCGTGCTTATGTGTTTGATTAGTTGTCTGCATGTCTGTAGAGATATAAATGAAGCTGGATGAACGTGTGCATTGGGGTGTGTGTGTGTGTGTGTGTGTGTGTGTGTGTGTGTGTGTGTGCGTGTGTGAATGCAGGGTGGTGGCTTTGCCAATAATATGTGGACATCTAGAGAGAGCACTACCACCATCAGTTATGACTGTGTGAATGCTGGTTAATGTGTGATTCAGAAACAAGCTAATAAGCTGATAACAAAGTCTCTTCCATTGCAGCCATAGCTAACGCTGAAATGCATTTTCACACTATCATAGTAATTGACCTACCTGTGTTAGTTGATTACAATGAATAGTAAGCCTTTTGAGTGGGCAGCAAATTTTGGTTCATGAGAAAAAAAACGTGTTAGAGATGGTACATCAGATGTTACCTGTAGTAAGTAGATGTAAGATGGAGGTTAGCCAGAATAATTGCAGGAGCACAGCCAGTATTTATTTATTTATTGCATTTGTTTACCGGGATGATCCACTGGGTGTAGGTGAGCCCATTTTCAGTGGAGGCCCAGGGAGAAAAGCTCCAACATAATATGGCAGTACATACAAAAAATATAACATGCATTTTAGAGTACAATACAGTTACAATAGAGTAAAACATTAAAATTGACACTAATACAGAGTTTATACATCAAATAATAGGAATAATGTAAGCCCAGTGGTTCAATGTTATATACATATTTACACACTATTATATACACATTTACAAACTTCTACCTTGTGTAGAATTAGATGATTGTAGAACAGATTTGAGGATTACTTGTTATTTGGTTGTGGGTGTTAGTAGCAAAGATTTAACAATTAGAGACTGAGTTCATGCAGTTGTTGTGGTAAGATAATGTGAGAGAGATTTAAGCAGTATAGCGATTGAATAGGGAGAGTTTAAAAGTGAGGAGGCAGATATTTAAAGAGGTTTTGCTTCGGTTTTGCAGTAGTTTTTTTTTTGTGTGTGTGTGTGTGTGTGCGTGTGTGTGTGTGTGTGTGTGTGTGTGTGTGTGTGTGTGTGTGTGTGTGTGTGTGTGTTTTAAAGGATTATTTATTTATTTATTTGTTTATTTATTGATCAATTGACATTTGGTGACCAGGAAAGTCCAACTGGGTCAGGAACCCATTTTCAGTGAAGACCCTGGAAGAAAAGCTCCACAACAATTATAGACATTAAGAGAGGTAACAGTTGTACCTATACAAATACATACATTTTTAGACAAATATAGACATTAGTATATTTTACAGTTATACCTAAATAAACCTGCATTTCTAGACCTATTACACTTTATCATGTGGATATATAAAAATTTACAATAGCTTGGAAACAGTTCACTTTAAAAATTCTAGTTTAGAGTCATACATTACTAGCAGATTAGGTTTACAACAAACATAAAATACAGTAGTTTAGCTTTGCATGAATGAAATGATGAAGTTTAAGTATGGGCAGTAAGACACGGTGAAGAGAGTATAAATCTATAGAGATAGTAGTAGACGTACTGTTATCGAAAGAGATGATATGATGGTAGGGAGGTTATAGTGATAGATATGCTCTGAGGTATAGGAGGATATTATAGTAAGAGAGTCATGAAGCTGAAAGAAGGTACAGTAGATAAGATAAGAAGATGTATTGTAAGTAGTTCAGAAAAGATAGAGAGGAGGAGAGAGTAAAAGATTTCCAGGAGATAGGATAGGAGGAAATTGAAGTGTTGAACAGTAATGGAGAAACAGAATAGTCAAGGGAACTAGATTAAGTGTGATGGTCTTTGATTAAGGAGCATGGGCAGTTGTGACTGTTGAGTAAGTGATTTCTTAACAATCTATGACACTGTTATTAGGAGGAAGGGCATTCCATAGTTTAGCAATGGCAAAGGAGTATAGGTTGTGCCCATCTCTTTTTTTAGTTTAAATGCTGTTAAAAGTTCTTTATTTGTGGAATGGACATTTTGAGATGGGCCCCGGGGTTCAGTAATGTTACTTGCAGGAATAGCTTATTCCTGCATGGAAGCAAGTGTTTAGCAGCAGCACAGCAGTGCTCCATGCATAGTAATGAAGGCACACTGCTTGTGCTCCTAAACAGACATGGAGTGTGGACGAGTGCAGCAGGGGGTGTGTCTGAGAGCAGAGCTCTCACAATACACATGCCACTGTATTCAGGAAGTGTCGTTTTGCAATAACAATGAGTGAGAAAGCTCATAAGGGGGTTGCATACCTCCGATCTGTACAAATCATAATGTAATGTCTACGCATTTGTTGCCCATATAGTTGGCTTGTACCCCAGTTGTACCCTGAAATCACGGGAAGATGTCAGGAATGAAGCCATGAAATAATGGCATACATATGACTGTCACACATCAAAACTGTCAGAAAACATATATTAAAACCAATCCTGTTGCTCTAGCAACTGTCCCAAGTTCATAAGAGCAATAATTAAAATATGCCCATAGTTCGACCTCATGTTGTCAAGCTTTGTCCAGATAATGGGCATTAAGAGGTTGAGAGGTATGGGTGGTTGCTAGGATCTCTGCCAAATGTGCAGATGCATGCAGGAATCCACAGCAATAAGTGAAACCTGTCCCTTCCAAGAGAAAATAGCCGTAGAATTTTTTTTTATCAAACAGATTAAATTTAACCATAGGTGCGTGGGTTTGCCCATTGCGTAGCTACACATACTGTAGTTTAAATGGCACAAGAAGATAAATATTAAGATATAAGCAAATGAAGCAATACTGCAATAGTGTAATGGTCAGAGCGGTCGCCGCATGAGCAGTCACTCCCAGTTCAATTCTTACTGTAATAAATTCCATGTCAAATCACTTTATGAACAATTGTTTTGTTGTATAACCTACTAAATAAGATATATTTGTGAACGGGAGTACTGCATTAAATGCAGATGTGAGGTGTCATTGTAATAATGTTGTAAAATCCACAGATAAACATAAGTGCCCCATACAGTATATGTACACATGAATCAGGGATACAAATCGAAGGTATAATGTGTAATGAATGATAAATCCATATAGTGTCCAACTCCACCACCTTCCCAAGAGCCATGTTACATTTCTGTCTAAATTAGTGCAGAGGTAAGCAGGAGTAAGCACTTGTAAGCAGTAGTAAGCAGGTATAAGCCTGTTTGCATGGGGTTAAGCAATGCACACACAGGTTAAGCAATACTGAAGCTAACTCTCTGTAAGCATATTTAACCGGAAGTTAGCATTGCTTACCATCGCACAAACCCACACAAACCCACTTACAATTGCTTAAAAGTGCCTTAGTCACTTTGTATCTAACAGCTGCTGTTCTGCCCAGCAACAAAATAAACAGAACCTTGCAGGTCTTGAACCCAGGACCCTGTACGCTATAGTCACAGTGGTTAACCAGTAAGCCATCACAGCGGTACATAAAGGTGAGGTATCACCAAACAGATCCTCACTACAGGAAAATCAAAATTAACATGTGAAAGGAATCTATATACAGTTTTATGTTGTATAACCTACTATATAACATAAATATGTGAACTGGAGTACTGCATTAAGTCCAGATATGAGGTGTCATTGTAATAAAGTGTTGAAATCCCCCAATAAACACAAGGACCCCATACAGTGTACGAACACATGAATCATAGATATCAAACACATATATATCATGTAATGAATGATAAATCAATGCCAAACAGCAAATAGTGTTCAAATTAAAAATTAAGCAAAGCTAAGCATTGCATACCCCTGCTTACTAGGTGTAAGCAATGTGTAGGCCAGCTAAATCAGTTTGCCCATTGGTATACCGCTTTAAACAATGCCAACCTTAGCTAAACAAGTTTGCCCATAGCTTAGCATTTTCAAAACTGTACAATCACGGCAAAGAGCAAGAAATCAGGCCTATTTAAACCCCACAGGAAGGAATACATCTCATAACTGGTTGCAGCTTCCTCCTGTAGGCACTATGACCGGTGTGGGTGAATGATTGTGCTACTGGGTGCAGCACTGGGGCATCCACAAGTCCAAAGTCATGGCATGACTCTTTGTTAAAGACCATGACCAGAGACTGCTGCAGGGCCAGTACCAGGGTTCCCAATATAAAGTGGAAGCCTGGGACCATCTCACCCATGACATCACCAGTGCCACTGGCATACCTCGAACTGGTGATCAGGTCAGGCATCACTATGTCGACCTGAAACAGAGAAAGAGGGAGCTCTTGGATCAGTGGATCCAAGAGGTTAGGCAGATGGGTGATGTCCAACCCGTGTGTAAGTATCAGCTTAATAATTGCCAGCTCATGTATATTATGGATAGGTATGGCTAAATATTCCTTTTATGCCTTTGACAGCGACAGATGAGTGGGCATGAACCGGGATGCCCATGCCTGTAGACTGCAGAGGTTGCATCGCGAGGCAGGTTAGTAATAATCTTGCATGCACTGTCATAAGAAATAAATCTAAAAGTAGTGGAAAGTTGTTTACCAGTATACGACCTGTATTGTGTATAGCATGTACTGAATAAACCAGACAATATGGCAGGAAGAGTCTCATATAGGTTGTATGTAAATAAAAGGTTAACAGACTAAAGGTCTAACTGCTGGACTGCTTGTGTTTACTCTGGTATCATATGGTAATGTAGTGTTGCAATCTCTTAATAGTACTGTTGTATTAAGCACTGTTACCCACACTGTGCTACATAAATAAAATGTGTAGGAATGTCTGTATATGATTGTTGTAATCACACGAGGTCATATTGTACAACTGAGAGAGTCTTAGACAGAAAACAGTGAAAAGATGGACAGCATAATCCAAATAGCACACTCAACTGAGATGTGAAGTGGTGCATTTTTACCACACACAGCCATGGTTTCGAATCCTGGGAGTGGTAGTAAGCTGTATGCAGAATAATAGCCCACAACTGTACAGATATTGTCAGAAAGTTCAGATAATTGGTGTAAGTCCCCTGCCTGTCACCCTGTCCCCCTGGCAAATCAGTGGGATGATCCCAGAACTTTAATCAGCAAATAATGACATATAACTGATTGTCAGACATCATAACTGTCAGAAATATATCCATAAGAACAAACCTGTCATTCTAGCAACTCATCAAAGTGTTATGAGAGTAATAAGCAAAGTATGTCCTAACTCCACCCCCATGTTTTGAAGCTATTACCAGAGTGTGTGCAGTAACAGAGTGAGACGTCTGTGCATAATAATAATGTGGAATCTGATAATATGTGTGGCAACATTCAGGTAGTGCTAACAAACATTCCCCCCACAGCTCTGTCAGATATGAAAACTGTGCCTAGAAATAAAATATTGAAATCCTGGACTGGTGCTGTTTAGTCTGGTATTGTATGGTAGTGTTAGTGTTGCAGTATCTCTGACTAATAAGGTATTATTCATCACTGTCATCCACACAGTACGACATAATAAAACTGTCTAGGAAATCATGTATGAGTGTTGTAATTACAAGGTCAAACTGTAAAACCACGGGAGACTTATAGACAGAATTCAGAGCAAAGGTACACAGCAATATCTATACAGCACACCCAACTGTGATGTACACTGTTTTATTTTAGCACACACAGCCATGCTGTATGCAGAACCATACCCCTCGACTGTACAAATCTGTCTGGAATGTCCAGAGAGTTGGCCCATATCTGCTGGCTGTTACCCTGTCCCCCTGGTATATCAACATGCTAATCTCTGACATTTAGGCAGCGTTTAATGTCATATAACTGACTGTCAGGCCTGTAAATATTTAGAAAATGTCTATGAAAACAAACCTGCCATTGTGCAACTCACCAAAGGTTTATGAGGGCAATATCAAAATATGTCCCAGTTTCACCTGCATGTTGTCAAGACATGCCCAGAGTGTGTGCAATAAGAGATGGAGAAGTATGTGCATAACATCACCTTTAATCTGGGAATATGCACAGAAACAGTCAGGTAGTGTTAACAATCAATATATCCACAGGTATACCAGGTAAGAGGTGTATACTGCAGGTAAAACACACTTCATGTATATAGTTGTCGACATCCATACCACTGTCCAAACTAAGGCCATAGGGTAGTGTAATAATACCTGTAAGGTACAGATCACAGCACTGACTAGGAAAGTAATGAGAGCTACAGGGATATACAAGTTGTTAATTGACATCTTTCTCTCCTCCCACACTTCTGTGGCTCTGCTCGACAGGGGCACAGGAAATTAACTTTCTTGGGTGGCGTAAGCCAGGGAACCTTGTTGGCTAGGTTTACTTAGACCCTTGGGCCAATAACCTAGTACCTACCTATGAACCAATATCTGCAACAATAAACTAAATACACAACTCAGTCGGTATGTGCACAATTAAATCTACTGTTGGGACATATCGCCTATTGTTTGATAAATATTGAAATTTGTTTCTATGCATGTGCCATGTCAAAATACTCCCACATTGGTGGCATGATGCCATCAATGTACATGCATGCTGTTGTAATGGCCACTGTGGTTTCATAAATGCATGTGTTCTGTTTGTTATGCAGCTGTTCCATAGCTGTTATTTTGGGTTAATGGGAATATCTATGCATGCTGATATACCTAATCCTGGAATGTGTTCACTATTACTAACCCACATATGTTTTAAAATTGAAACACCATAGCACATTTGGGAAGGCCGATCCCAGCAGACCCACCACTCACACATCATCTGGCTGTGGCACCGGGCAGCAGCATGTCTGGAGCACACCCTCGGACCTCCTCGTCTGCTGGTCCTGCACCACCTTTGGGTCGAACTGCCTCAGAGGATGGGGCTTGCCCCCCATGAGCGGGCACTGACAGGATACTGTTACCCGTTGTCAGGTCCGGGGTCTGGTGCATAGCGAGCTCCACAGGGAGTTTGGAGATCTGCTATGCCAGCTTGAGGGCTGTGTGGTACAACTAGAGGGTCAGCCTGCACCTCCTACTCAGCCCACAGCACAGCCACCTTTGGGGCCGTGAAGGTGCAGTGATGAGTGCACATGGGTTGGGACCTCAGTCCCACTGTTTCCACTAGGGGGCCCATGGGCTTCCAACATCCAAACACCCCTCCCCATCAAAGGTGTTTGCCCCCCACATGTGTCATATACCACCCCTGTATGCTGTCTTGTCTGTTATCCTACCCAACCTACCTCCCCAAATATACCTACTATCTCTCCCCAACATCCCACTTTCATCTGAAATAAAAAAAAAGAGCAATCTGTTCCCACAAAAAAATCTCGCCCCATACATAGCTGCACATTTTGCACACGTGTCCACTGGACACATGTAATCTGATCTAATTGGCTTCACAACATATTATTGTTGTCCTCACCCCTCTCGCAGGGGTATGAGTGTCCAAATCTACCTCAAATCAGTGTATATGCATAGCTGTTGCTGTAGAAGAAATGGGCAGCTATGGACCTTCCCTACACCCATCCTGCACATCCCTAGCTATTTTCCCTACTGTCTTTCCCTCTTTGTGCCCCTTTTTCACCACTTTCCTATCAACCCTTTTATTTTCTTTTACAGAAATTAGTGCAGGGGTAAGGGGAAGTAAGCACGTTTAAGCAGCAGTAAGTGGGTTTAAGTATGTTTGTGCAGGGGTAAGCAATGCCTACACAGGTTAAGCAATTTAGAAGCTAACTGAGTATAAGAAACTGTAACTGGAAGTTAGCAGTGCTTACCTTCGAGCAAACCCGCACAAACCCTCTTACAACAGCTTAAAAGTGCCTTAATCACTCTGTATCCAATGGTCCTTGTTCTGCCCAGCAACAAAATGAACACCCTTTGCTAGGTGGGAACCCAGGACCATGCACACCATAACCAAAGTGATTTACCACTAAGCTATGTTAGATATACATAATCCTGATGTTTTCACAAACATGACATGTTAACGTGCCATTCAACAGTACAGGAAATGTATTTATACATGTAGATGTATGTGTGTATGTAAATATATATATATATATATATATATATATATATATATATATATATATATATATATATATATATATATATATATATAGATACATGTATATATATACATATGAATATATTTATAGATATATATGTCTACATATATATGTCTAAATCTATATATAGCAAAATATACATACATATATATATGTAAACAGATATATATATATATATATATATATATATATATATATATATATATATATATATATATATGTATATACAGATATATATCTATAGATATAAAAGAGAAAATAACAAATGCATATATGACAAATGGCACCATTAATGGGGGTGATGGGGCACAAGCTAAGTACCTCTTGTAAGTATTGATATCAACCCCTCCCCCACAGCCAAACAGATATGCCCTGCAGCACAACACCAACACTTGCAAGTCCCATACCCAGGACCCTACCCAACATAGCCACAAGAAGTTAACAGTAATCCATCCCACCTGTATGATGTCAGGATGGTATCAATAACATATCATGCAATACAGTCTGGCTACCATAGGGACTGTACAATGTGGAAGCAATAAACATTCCAAAGATACATATACATACACACATATATGCAGATACATATATATAGGAAGATACATATTTAGGGGGTGCACAGCATATCAAACACCCAGTATTCCTACAGTTGCCACCTTTTCAAATGGACAGTGTATGATTCAGTCATACAAAAGACAATTGTTGCATGAAACATATACCCACAGAGAAGTCAAAGGATATGACACCACACACAGGTTTGCATACATAGATTGCGCCAGAGGATAACAATCAATCAACAGTAAGTAATGCAGATGTATAGTTCAGCAGCCTCCAATTACACTCTGTACTCAACCCCTAGGGGGAAAAGAATTAAGTTGCCACAATGAAGATGTATCTGTTACATAACAATGCTTAACTGAAAACATCACTATCACACTGGCAAACAGAACAGTCTGTATGACAGTAAGTACTAGGCCACCAATTTTCCCAAGGTGAAATGTATGTAAATGTACAGCCATATATTTTAAGGCGGCTTACTACCGATATCCCTCACATGTTGTAACAGCCTAGGTTATATATGGGGCATACCCCTCCCCCATAGACTGAAATACAAGGGCTTATAACACTGTTACATACACTGACCTCTGAACTGCAGAAGCGCACACATTTTTTGTGCAGCTGTAGCCCACATATATATGGAGTAAAAAAAGTCCAAACTGGGAGTAAACAAACATGGCTCTCTTGATATTAAATAAAAGACAAAATGTTTTTTCAGGTACAAACTAGTGAGCACTTTTCTACCTCCTGGCACTTCTTCAGACAATACAAACAGTGTTTGTATTGTCTGAAGAAGTGTCAGGATGCAAAAAGCACTCACTAGCTTGTACCTGAATAAACGTTTTGTCTTTTATTTAATATCAAGAGAGCCGTGTTTGTTTACTCCCAGTTTGGATTTTTGTTACTGCATTTTGCTTTTTTTGGGAGAGCTTCATCCCCAGCTGTTTTTGTATTTGTGTTTTGCACATATATATGGGTCCTTCCCCACAATATGTGTGGGGACCACAACAGCACTAGAATTATGTCAGGAATGGCAGCACAACATAATCACAGGCCACTACATAACAACCTTTTAATGCATGTCATATGGACAAAGCCTGGTATATGGGTGGAGGACAGAGCCATATTTGAACACGGGGCCATATTTGAAATAGTGTTGTTATACACTGAGAAAGTTGCTGGTGTTACAGGATAGTCTGCAACATACTCTTAGTCAGGAATATGAAGTCAGAAATACAAATGGATGTAGCCATGTATTGATAGCACTCAATAGACACAATGCCAGTGATATATCTGACACAAGACCTGTGTGGTGGACAGACAAAACATAACAGGCAATCTTCTGGCGATCATGTGGATAGGCCCACAGTTGAGAGATATGCAAACAGACTGCATTCCATGATAAACTAGTATGTACAAACAAACCCTGTAACACTGGTGCTATACAATGCATATAACAACACTACTCACATTGTTTGTAGGTCTGGAATGTTATAAAAATGTGTAGCTGATCTGAGTCTACAAGTCCTCTTGTAAGACGTATCACTACCTGCTGTCTGTAACACTGCTGCCCACACACAGGAAGGATGTCCTCCATACAGGAAAGGTAAAGGGACCATGCCCACATGATGTAGGAATTTATAGTAGTGGGTTGCAATAACAGTGGTAATTTTAAGTACTACACAGCATGCTGCATGCAGGTAGCAAGTGGTGGTCACTGATTGGTGCAGAGGCCATCACATGATTATGTGAATCCCCTACAAAATCCATGCTGCAATCTATTCAAAGCAGCTCAATCTTTTTAGTGGAGAGAGAGAGAGAGAGAGAGAGAGAGAGAGAGAGAGCGAGAGAGCGAGAGAAAGCAGAAAAAAAAGCAAATACAACAAGCAAACAAAAAAAAACACATTCATCCAGCCATCCACACAGCAAACTATCCAGAAGAGACATCATTCCCACAACAGGTATGTGAAGTATATATGCATGTAATTGAATGTAGTACTTGGTCCATAATAATTGGATAGATGATGTGGAATGATTTATATGTGCCATCAGGTGTTGTTGTAATGATGTCCAGCTGAACAACTGCTTTGGACAATAGTGTCTGTCCCTGTGGGCAGTGGGCCATACCTGCCAACTGTGAAGGCCAGAACTGACTGACAAGCTATAAGCCATCATAGTGTGTGTTGTGTAATGCAAGACATGTATATTAGTGTGACCAATAGCTGGTGGTGGAAGAAATGCCGTTATGATGAACACGTGGGTTCCAGAGCACACCACTTGCTGGATAGTCATGTTAACGTGTAATGTAGCATGCAGAAATGCCATAGGTGTGTAATAGGCTTACCTGCAATCTGTCTCCATATATACCCCCTAATGTTAGGCTGTGTCCACATGTGGCACCTGTCTGTGTTGTTGCAAGGCCGAACAGTGCAGCTGTGCAGGAAGGAGAGTTAGAGAGTGTGTACCTGATGTCTGAATGCACCTCATATGTATATAGATATATATGTGTGTGTGTGTGTGTGTGTGTGTGTGTGTGTGTGTGTGTGTGTGTGTGTGTGTGTGTGTATATATATATATATATATATATATATATATATATATATATATGCATACAACTCATAATATATATCTACACATATATAGATATATATGTGTATGTCTACATATATACAAACACACACACACATATGTATATAAATACATGTCCCCTACTTTTTCATGACAGTGCTGCATGATATGTGTGAGGGAACATTACACATATCAGTACACACATATATATATATATATATATATATATATATACAGCAGTAAGTGTGTGCAGAATGGATGGTTATGTCAGGTGTGAGCCCCATGTTAGGAACACATTGCCCTTGTTTGTGAATTTATGACTAGGAATTTGAGGAAGGATATCAGGTATATTTGTGGAGGTGGATTGGGTTGGAAGATAGAGAAGACAGCCTACAGGGGAGGTATATGTCACATGTGGTTGGTGAACACCCTGAATAGGGAGTGTCTGTGATGTGGAAGCCCCATGAGCCACCATATGGAAACAATGGGACTAAGGTCCCCACCCATGGCCAGTCACGACATCAGCTTCATGGCCCTGAAGGTTCTTGGGCTGCTGGCTGAGCAGGAGGAGCATGTGGACCCTGTGAGAGTGTACTGAGGACCTCAAGGTGCTGTAGCACATCCCGCAAGTCTCTGTGGAGCTCCCTATGCACCAGACCCTGGACCTGACCTCAGGTTGCAGTATCATGTCTGTGTGTGCTCCCAGGGGGGTGAACACCATCCCTTAGGTGGTTCCACCTGAAGTTAGTGCAGGACCAGTAGATGTTGAGGCCCCAGGGTGGGTCCCACATGTGATGTGACCTGGTAACATGGCCAGATCAGGTGGGAGAGGTGGTTCTACTGGCAACTGTTCCCTAAACATTAACAAACTTGTAAAAAATAACTGCAGCAAATGCTGAAAAACAACCACAGGTGGCAAGAAAAATACAAGGAACAAAATATAATCCACTGAGGCAAGTTATAACCCACTGAGACAAGTTTTAATTCCTAAAAAACAAGTTGTGTAAGCGCTTTCATCTTGCTTCTTTGAGCAAGACTTCATCAGACAAACAGAACTAATGTAAAATGCAGCTATTTAAAGTGTAGCTGTTTGAAATGTCACATGCTAAACATCAATTAGCTTCTAAAAGCAAAAGTACAGATATTTAAGAACATTTTAATATAAATACAAATAATAAATAAGCAAGCATGAATAAAACTGAACAAGAATAAACATGCACACTGAGGATGACCTGATTTTAAGAAAATGATATTGAAAACTTTGTTTAAAAACTGTACTAAATAATTAATGTGCAAAATGAGCAATTCATTTAAAAGAGTAATTCATTTAAAAGAACTAACCACTAGTAAAATCATATATCCCCTATTACCCAGCCTGTCAGTTAACTAATATAATACAAAAAATAAAAAAAATACAGAGAATGCAAGTATTTCTACTAAGGTTCAGTGATGTAAACAAACAACAAATGTACAGAAGAAATGTTCAATTACTTCTGCAGACTCTTCAGTTTTAAAACACAAGACAAAGAACATAAATCATTTAGCCCTGGTACATTATAGGCATTCAATTTTATTTGCCATAATAATTCGCACAGTTCTAGCTTAAGGGTGAGGAGTCATCCCCCCCAGGATTTTGTTCAATCTGATCAATCACCCTAAACTTGAAACCATGCTGAGGGTGTTTGTGCACATGCTTAGCCAGTGCATTCTCCAATTTTAACTTCCTGATGCTGTAAATATGTTCATAGACCCTGTCCTTGAAGCCACGATCAGTCTTACCGATGTAGAAACAAGGGCAGAGGTTACAGGTTGCTAAATAGATCACTCCCTTGGTGGCACAATTAAATCTTTTATTTATGTAGTACTTTCTCCCTCTAATGGAGAAGGTATTACCCACCTCCATAAATCTACACTGGGAGCAGCTCTCACAATTATACATGCCTGGGGCTCTGGCAACTGGAATCCATGAAGAAAGCACTTTGCTGAAACCAGTCTAGTTCTCTGGTTTTCATTAGAAACTTTTTGCTCTTGCCTTCCGGGTGCTGGTCTCTTTTGTTCAGTATCAATCCTAACCTTCTCCAACAAACTTTTAAGGTTCTGCCCTCTTCTATAGACAATTCTGGGTATGGGTTCGAGGATAGACGTCAAATTTGTATCAGAACTAAGTAAAGTCCAATTTTTATATAGTTAAATATGACACTCCAGTGTGTGACATTATTGAGTGAATGTAGTAGCCCCTAACATATGAGGGTGATGCTCATTATGTCTGGACAAACCCAGGGTGAACACTGGATGACAGCAGTGGGTCTTTGTAAAACCATCTCCAAGCAAGTCAAAGAGGTAATGAAGTAACAGATCATGTTTTGTGATCACTTGTCTAGGCAATCAGAAGAATGATAAGTTAATGATTGATATTAATGGATGTAAGTTTCCAAGCATGATGCAGGATGGGGAACATAAGAGAATAAACTTGGGACAGTCTGTAAACTCAGGGACAGGTAAGTATTATGGTGGAATGTCAGGGTGTATGTGTGTGTGTGTGTGTGTGTGTGTGTGTGTGTGTGTGTGTGCGTGTGTGTGTTGTGTGTGCGTGTGTGTGTGTGTGTGTTTGTATACTTTTAAGCAATGATGTACAGGTCTTAAAGTGTGTTTCTTGTATTCCCCTCATAGGTGCCGAGGTGGGTCAGGGTCCCTCCTGCAGGCAATCAGATGTTGGTGTCCATACAGACACTGAAAATTATGATAGGTGTTTTGAGGCACAGGCAGGGTTGTTAGAGGCCGAAACTGCACCATCATTTGACATCCCCCTGTTATCCACCCCATCCCTGCATACAGTCACAGTGCCTATAGATACCCCATCACCAGTGGCCATAGCAGAGGGACACTTGGCGGTTGGTGGCAGTGCACAGGACAGTGTGGTATCTATGGCTGCTGTGTCTGGACACAGCACCCATAGCCAGATGCCCGGCAGGGTACCACACAGGTAGATGTACAGGGGTGCTCATTAGAGGGCTGCTGGTCATCATGACCATGGCAGAAGTGCCACATCTGGTACTACCAGACATTTGTTTCAGGCTTTCATGGAGGTGCAGGCATGTATGGAACAGTATACTAGAAAGGGTCTGAGGCTGCACAGGGCTACTCTTTCAGCTGTAACTGACAACATCCGTGGTCTTGAAGGTTCCCTCCATTATTATACAGAGGTCATGGATAGAAGGTGGGATGAGATGGTGGGACTCATCAACTGTGGATTGTCCATGCTAGAGCATGTAGTGGGAGTGGTGTGATGGCCACGTGGATGTAGGCCAGCAACACCAACAGCTGGAGGTCAACGTGGATGTGCAAGGACACCAAGCTGCTCTCTTAGTGGGAGTACCAGCCCCAGCACTGCAGGGGGTGGGCACTGTCCATACCACACCACACACACACACACACACATATATATATATATATATATATATATATATATATATATATATATATATATATATATACATATTTAGATATATGTGTACATGTACATACACATATATATTCATGCATATGTATTTATATACATCTGTATATTGCATCATATATATGGCCATATGGCCTGGCCCTATATAGGTCTCTCTCTATAAATATATATATATATATATATATATATATATATATATATATATATATATATCTATATATATATATATATATATATATATATATATATATATATATATATATATATATATCTATTGTGTGTGTATTTGTGTGTGTATGTACATCATATATATATATATATATATATATATATATATATATATATGTATGTATATATATGTGTGTGTGTCTATATATGCATAGATATGTAAAACTGTGCATATTTATATATATATCTGTATATGTGTAGACATATATAGATGTGCATATGTATGTATATATATATATATATATATGTATATATATATATATATATATCTATATACAAATATATATATATATCTATCTATATATATATATATATATATATATATATCTATATCTATATATATATATATATATATATATATATATACATATATATATATATATATATATATATATATATATATATATAAATATAAATATGTGTGTATGTATATGTGTATATATATATATATATATATATATATATATATATATATATGTACATATATATATACATATATGTTTAAAATCCTGAGACTAATTCTAAATCTAATCTCTATCATTATGTAAGGAGTCAAAGTTCAGGATGCTATACATGTCATTCCTTTCCGCCTTTTTTTGTGCAGGTCAGACGACTTTACTCCATATGTCTCCATGATACACAATACCACATTAAGATGAATAACTCTTCTGGGAGCCATCTTTGTTTTCATCTGAAGCCAGTCACTCCTTTTCAGATTACTGCTTTTCATATACGTTTGGCTGGTTTCTCGCTGCCCCAACCAGATGTCATCTACTAACCAGGGTTTTACTTGTTTTTCCTACACCTTCCAAATCCCTGGATGTTGCAGCAGATGTAGCCAAATGGAAGGCCAGTTCCTTATAGAGTCTAGAATTTTGTTAAGAAAGCAATTGAGGACTTTTTTTGTGTTAGTCCTCACTTTAGTAATCAGGTGCAGAATTTACTTTTTTTTTTCTTTACGTTGTATTCAGTGAAACCCCCATTCTTATCCATTATGTCAGTGTCTGTTTCCCCTTTCTCCAGCTCCTCTAACTATTTACTTGCATGCAAATCTGACAATTTGCAAACCTTATATTCATTGCTGGACCCATTCAAGAGAGCCTTTTTCCAGCAAACTAAAGAGGACGAATGCAAATAATAGTCCAGAGAAGTAAATAGTGTGAAAAGAAATAGCCCAGGGAATTGTTATGGCTAGGCTTGTATAGGCCCTAGGGCAGATAGCCTAGAATCAACTTATGAACCTATGAACCTATGAACATATGTCCAGAACATGAAATGGAGTCATACCTCAGCACCAATAGTCTCAACCTCTTAATGCAAGGGGATGTCATGTACATATTGCAGGTATATATGTAGACTGTTGCTACTGTAACAGGGGTTGTCTTAAAAGAAATGTTGTGCGTGGGAGGTCACATCTGCTATTGACTTGTATGCCATCAGTTACTGACAGACATCCAAAGGTCATCATAATACAGTACCACTGATATCACAATAATGGTCCTGTGGAATAAAGCAGAGATATGAGGAATACATATGCCCACACAGTTTATGCATTCACACACTCCTGTCTGCCCTGACACATAATAACCTGTGGTGCAGAGGTCACATGACCACATACCACCCATTAGTTAGTGACATACATCTCTACAGCATCCCACTGCTTTGTTAGAAATACATGACAGTTATGGTGGCCCAGCAGCAGTACATCTGGCAAATATCTGGACATAACATCACACTAGGTAAGAACACCAAGCTGCTAGGCATGTAACAAAGGACTGTGGAAACTACAGGCAGACTACCACAACGCTGGCCTACATTTCTTATGGGGGAATACACATGTACCTGCAAATATAGCAGGCACTACAGGCATGTGACAGTGCAGAGTAACAGACACCTGTGTAAAAGTGCATACCCACAACCAATGTGAACACAGCAACAGCCACATATGTTAAGTGAGTTTAATATTACAGTATATAGACTGTCTGATCAACATCATCCTCATATGTACCTCTCACACACTAACCCTACACATACTGGGCCACTACACAGTGCGGTGCGATGCCTGTCTGTGGTATGGGAGATGCCTGTGTTTGGCCCTACAAACAGGTAAGCTGATAGGGTACCATATACTGGAGCAGCATGTAACATCAGATAGAACAGGACCAAGAACAATGACATCTACCACAGTCTGTACACAGGCCAAGGTACACATTCACAGTACACATGCTGTCGACAATCACCATAAGTACACAAACCTCACTACTGTACACACAACCACAGAATGTCCAGGTTATGTCCTCAAATATAACCCCTACTATACATAACATGTCTTGCAGACATCTGACTGGCTTGTTATCAGATATGATGTTAATAAATAATAGTGCACAGAACATATGCACCTCTTACTGCATGACATATGTACAAAGGTTGACAGAGTTGTGGCTGGAAGCACAAACACCGGGCCAATATTGACATGTTGCTGTGATAACCTCATACATTTACTGTTGTAATAGGGTTTGTTGTAACATATATCCTATGAGGAATATGAAGTCAGTAACTCTCATGGCTGTCACCATGTACTGACTGCAATCCTCAGACTATGCTTCTGCAGTTCTAAGACAGGTAATCTCTGAGTAACACAAGACACATAAGACTCCAAACTCTGGCCAGTCTGCAGATAACCCTACATGTGGGAGTTTCCTCAACCACATAACACTGTCATGACAGGTATTAAATCATGTAGACCAGCCATATCCACACAAACCCTGTTAAACCAACATTACTCTAAATGCAGAAGAGCAGAACTTACATTCTGTAGTCATGTCTGGAACATCCCCCTCCTGTTTTTTGGCCTGTCTCCACAGTGTGTGTTGTTAGAGGTATATCCCACTACCATCTGTGATTCTGTTTGCCAAACACTGACATGAAGGCCTGCTCACAGTGAATAAAATGGGCCAACACCCACATGATAGGAGTGTATTTCCATGCAATTGGCTATGGGAATATTACCACAGCTGTTCCATATGCAATCAGCTAGTGGGGGACTACAATCCAAACACAGGCCATCAGCTGATCATGAGCATTACTTACAAAACACAAGCTGCTGCCTAAGCAAAGCTGGTGTACTTTTCCACATCAATCAGAGAGGGAGTAAGAGAGAGAGAGACAAACAGAGATAAAGTAAGACAGGGAGGGGGTAGGGGAGTAAAAGCTAAGAATCTTTGTGTCACACACTTACCAGTACAGGGTTTCATAGCCCTGACTGACTATGTATTGCTATTACATGTCTATGGAGTTATTGCATGTGCCACAGAGCTTACATGTCGGGGAGCTGTCCAAAGGTATATTTGACAGTCAGTGACATCAGCAACAGTGATAAAGGAGGGATATGGTAGGTGTAGTACATGCACCTGTCCACAAGAACAGGTGTCAAGGTCAACACAGTCACACTCTCTCAGGGACTCACACACATTATCACAGTTGGCAGGGTCAGGATTAGACTTCCTAACTAGCTAGTTTGCCACAGTACAGTAATATGCAGGTATCACATGCACCACCGAGGTTATCAGGCTGATATATGGGCAAAGGGTAGGTCAAGGTGTCTGACATCAGAAGGCATGCTAAAGTAAGCCAATGGGAGGTGTAGTGAGTGTGCATGGTGTCTAAATCATTATACTCCGCACACACGCAGACACAGGTTTGCCAGTACTGGCATGCATGGGTGCATTGCTTCATAGGTGTACAGTGGTTGACTGTGCCAGAAGGCTGTACAAGGCTAAGTAAAGGGTATACCTTGGCTTCAGGTCACATGACAATGGTCTGCAGTGTGCTTTAGGGGTGTAGTGCCTGGATTGGCCTACACAGGTGGGTATTGTATTCACCATCAACTCATCTGGGTTACTATTGTGGGTGGCCAGTGCTATACAATACTTGCCATATATGTGTTCTATATTCCATAACATGGATGGTGTCTGGGATATGCACACATCCCACATGCATGTTCTGTGACATGTGGAAGTGTACCTGGGGTGTCTGGGGCATGTTGTATAGACAGATTGTTATCATCAGATGTGCCATTCCTGACATCCTGTGGTAAGAACTGGCAATGGACACCAGGTTGACCCTGCACCTACATTGACAGCATGATACAGGTATTGACTGGTGTCAGTGGCATCTGTCCATACAGGGCATGTGTATAAGGCATGGTATGTCCTTTGTGGGTTACATTTGCTGGCTCTACAGTTGTTGCAGGCGTACAGTGGGGAACATAGTGAAGGAGCACTGTATGCAATGATTTGCCTATTGTAGGGATGGGACAGGGTGCCATGTCCTCTGTAGTCCACTGCAAGCACATCATGGTTGCTATCTGTGGGCAATATGCAGGGAACTACCAACATAGTGGTTGTTGCCTAGCCAAGTGTGTTTGTGTATGAGACATGGGTGGAGAATGTTCTATGGGTAATACTGGGGTTGCCTATATTGTTCCCCAAGCCATGATGTCATATGTAGGGATATGGATTGTCTACCTCAGCCTCTCTGCTGTTTTCGTGTAAGGTGGACATTGTGACATATAATAGGCCCACCATATAAGAAATTTGCAAAACCCACTCCACAATGAGTCCTGTTATTGTACACTCACAGCTACCTCCACACAGGATATGTATGACAAACACACGCACCCACACGCACACACACACCAAGTCTCACAGTTGCCATGTCTGGCATTAGAATTCCTACCTAACTAGTATATCGCACTACAGCATTATGCAGTTACAGCACATGCCATGGGGATTACTGGGCTATTTATTCCCCAAAGATGTATTTCAAAGTGAATGACATCAGCAGGCTTGCCAAAGTGTGTCAATGGAAGTTGTAGTGACTGTGAATGGCCTCAAAAGCATTGATTCCCACACAGACAAACACACACAGCTGCAATGTCTGGGATTAGAATTCCTACCTAACTACTACATCACACTATAGCATTACACAGTTATAGCACACGCCATGGAGCTTAGAGGGCTACTCCTTCAACAAAGGTGTATTTCAAGAAGAAGACATCAGCAGGCTTGCCATAGTAGGGCAATGGGGAGTGCAGTGTGTATGCATGGGCCATAACCCATTCATCTGGAAGCAAACACACAACACTCAGGCACACACAGGTTTATATTTCACAAGTACGCGTATACAATTGCTAGATGAATACTGACTTGTACAGTCATGTTACACAGTTATCACAAGCAACACAGACACTATAATGCTAAGGGATACCAGAGACAAATGTCTACAGTGATTGACATTTGCACATCATGTGGTTTTAGCCAACTGGATGTGTGCTGGGTGGGACAGGCCTCATGATGGGAGGCTCTTTGTCAGTGTCTGCCACTCTTTTCCAAACATCTATGTATGTGTAATTATGACCTATTATAGTGTGTTGTCCTTGGATATATGTGTGTATTCCTATCCAATGTGTGTGCATAGCATGACTGGTGTACAAAGGGGAGTGTGTGCACAAACATCTGTGACTGTCAGATATGTATAGTCCACTGTTGTTGCCAGACATGATTTCATTAAAGTGTGAGAGCATGCCCAGTATGACCTTTCAGTATTTTGTTGTCAGGCATGGGCTCCATTTCTCTAAGTGTGGGAGCATGCCCAGTATGACCTTCTGTATTAAATGTGTGAATCCATTCCAGGTAGGTTGTACTGCAGTGCAGGCTTTTGTGTTCTACACCTACAGCTAGCAACCTGTTTCTGCGGGATATCTGTAGATTGGTTGACAATATGGGGTCAGAATGAGCAAAGGGTAATGTGTTACGGTAGGTGATTGAGTCTGTGCTGCTTCTGCTACATGGTCTTGGTGTTAGCAGAGATATTCAGGCATATGTACTGTTTTACTCTGTGATGTTTTATGTCATCAAGTACTGTCAGGTATACATATTTGCTTGAAGTAATTTCCTGGGGAACACAGAGGGAATGCAGCTGTGTCCAGTATTGTGGTCTGCAGCCTACATATTATTGCGCAATCATGCCAGAAGCTGCAGACACTTGCAGATGGATCTGTGTAAATGGTTTAGCACCTTGGTACAGTGGTGGCGGAGGATCCAATGCTTTTACATCCATTGACTTGACAGTATGGCCATATCCTGCTGTGGCCATACCTCACAGCTCTACAGATTCACACAGGTTACTCAGAGGCAGGGGTCATATTTCTGGAAATTACCCATTCACATTGTGGTTTACAAGTAGGTTTGTAGCCACCCATTCTTGTGTTTGCAGGCAGGGATATATGTGCACATGGCTGAGTTTCAGACTTCACACACTCCATGCTGTCCATGCTCCAACCCCCCCCCCATTATTCTGTCATCTTCCAAACATTATGCAAACATTATCTGATAAGTTCCCTATAGTCATCACTTCATCCCAGCAGTAATTTGCTGTTGGTCCACAGTTCATGCAGTAGGACATGGTGGACATGTTACTGGGATTTGTCGACATGGTCTTGCATTTGCAGTTGTGAGAAGGTTAGGTGGTATGCTACTTCTGTCTATTTTGACTGTTTTCAAGGCCGAGAAGAATATGTCTTATGAGGTAAATTAGCTGTGAATATAGCAACTTTATTATAGTTTTGTTTTAGTTGGCCTTACTTTGTAGACTGCATGTCTGGAAAAATGGGAGTGGTAAAAAGAGTGTGGGAAGAAGGTGGGTTGAGACAATGGGCTTTCTAGCATTATCAGTTAAATATGGTTTGATCCTCCAGATGGAGCTGAGTTTCTGGAGTTTTCTAACTGCCTGTTATTTGTTGAATTTCATGTTTTTATTTTACAGGGCCAGCAGATAGGAAAGATATGGGGAATGCAGCTGTGTCCAGTATTGTGGTCTGCAGCCTACATATTATTGCACAATCATGCCAGAAGCTGCAGACACTTGCAGATGGATCTGTTAAATGGAGTGGGTGTTAAATGGAGTGGGTGCACCCGTATGGTTTGAAGTCTACATAATGATATTATACAATTGTATAAGCAGCTAGTTTGTGTAAGTTGTTGTGCATCATATGCTTGATAAGTGATTCAGAAATGGTAAACATGTACAGCTTGGCATAATAAACATTTGTAAATGGTATGCCATAATATTACCTTGAGAATAATGGGAGATGGGTGATGCATTGCATAAAATGGTCAAAACCTTTACTTTAGACAATGATATAGGCCATGCACCAGGGCATCAAATAAATTGGATTGATAAAATAATTGAAGTTAAAGGTGTAGACTGTTAAAACATGGAAACTGTACATCAGGATCAAAGTTGTGCAAGTTGAAATAGTCAGGGTACTGGGAATACGCAAATAAACAAAAATGTTAGAACCAGTCAGGGTACTGGGAGTACACAAACAAACAAACAAAAAAGTGTTAAGCTTACCATTAGTATAGATGGATACCTGCATAAGCTATGTTATAGTATCTGTATATGTATGATGGAAGAATATGTAAAGGACCCAAGCAGAAAATCTAACACATTTATATAAAATGTATAGCAATTATTGATAAAACATTAAGTGGCAAACTACGCATAATTCAAAAAGTAGTCATGAAACATTAAGTGGGAAGTGATGCATAATTCATTAATTGCAAGATTATATACACAAATGTAAATAATCTATCAGATTTTCTGGCCTAGCCATTGAGCTCTAAGAGTAGACACACCTTCTAAGTACATCTGTGTTACTGACAAGTACATGTGTCACTGGATGGTGAAGCTCTGAAATGGCATAGAAGCTGCTATCTGTAGCACTGTAGGAATTTTTTTTGCTCTACCACACATGTTGAAAGATGGTCCTGATGTGCACATTACCCGATATCTGGGATTCAGATACATGTTGACCATCTGGTGGCATCTAGAGAAAGACAGTGCTCAGCTACTACTGCAACCTATTCTTCAATTATGGCAGCCAGAATGTTATGGGACCACTGTCAGTTTAGGAACATTTCTGCTATCTAGTGTTGAAACTTCCAAAAAATCTCAGACACGTCCCATCAACCACATAGTTTTTACATGTATAATACCTCTATGCAGCCCTTCTTTACAAAAGCTTGCATGGCAAACTGTTTCACCTAATGCAATACAGGCTCTTGGTAGATTAGATAGGGCCCTGATGAACAGGTACAATGATATACACAGTAGTACCATACGGTGTCCCATAGCACAACATACATACATTCCACAATTTAATGCAATATATGAATTAGTGCAACATTGACCATGCTAGCATGATAACACATCCATATACCCCATGCGTGGTGGTTGTCCATCCTGCACAGACATGAGCCACTTCAAATGACTGGTGCATTTTACTCTTTTTCTTACTTCTCGTTGCCCCTCCTATGTTATATGCATGCATGATACTTACATTGGTGACAAATGAGGCACTACTTCCCCCTCACCATAGGCTTTATTGCTGGCACAAAAATATTCTGCAATTCTTTATGCAGAAGTCCAATAATTACAATAGGTAACATGTGTATTGCTATTCCAAAATACATGACACATAGAATGGTCTACTATATCCCAGGTAATGCTCTATTGACTTATGAGAGTCTGCATCTCCACTGGATCTATCTAGGTAATGCCAGTCCATTGGTGACTCTCCTGCCTGTAACATGGGAATCGTGAATCTACAGTCAATTTCTGTCCAGTTCGGGTCTACATATCATGCCTTGAAGACCTGTCTGGTGATGGGGTCTGCCGAAAATGCATGTCCCAGAAGAGTAAGATATAGTCTAAAAAAAAGCAAACCTCTCCATTTTCCCAGGCTGCTGATCAAACCAATCTATCTTTCATAGCATTATATGGCACAACTGTGTGATTACAACACATATTGCTACCGTTTTGTATTCGTATATGTATATAGTTATGGGATGTGGTGATATATGCATGGTGCATGGTCTAAATTTTAAGCAATTCATGAATATTTTGATAGTAAGAAGCTTACTAAGTGTGCACCCACACAATATTGCATTTAAATCATATCTAGATCCTTGATGTGCAGCCACACTGGATTGTATACTGCTATAGTTAACCTCATGTCATAAGCATGAGTTTGCATACCTAACTCTAACATGGAGAAGTGCTGCATATGTTGAGATTTTTAAAACCACTTATACTAACAGCATAAATGCACCATGCATTATATTGCACATACGTCTGATGTGTCACACATATTTGCTATTTAGTGTCAGGCAGAAAGAGATAATTTAATTATGCCCCTAAAAAATAAGACCCTTACACAGGCCATGTGGGTATATGGGATTTCCTCAATGCATGTAGGGTGAAGCAGAAGGAGATACAGCTGCAGAGAGCAGACGTGAGTCCTGATGTGAATGCTGTAAGTGCCTATTGCCACATGTGGAAGAAGTGACATGGAAAAGTCACTGGTATGAGTGACAGAGACAAAAAAAAGCCACAGACCCGACAGCAGTCCAGGATAATGTTATCACTCCAACGTAAGACATGTTTTGAACAGATGCTGAAGAGATTATGGTAGCAGTGGTACTTGTGGCATCCATCACTGGTGGGTTGTAAGGGTGCTTGTGGCATCCATCACTGGCAGGTTCTGATGGTACTTGTGGCATACATCACTGGCGGGTTGTAAGTAGACAACTCTTGTGCTGGAAGTAAGGAGGGAAGTAGTGCCATTTACAGTGTTGTGCTATATGTTATCCCTCATGCATATCTTATCACTGTGCTGTACTACAGGGCTAGTTTTCAAAGATACATTGGAGAAGACAATAAGCCTAGAGCATGCAATAAAATTCTTTAGTGGTATGGGCAACCATTTATACAAACTTATTTATATATATATATATATATATATATATATATATATAGAGAGAGAGAGAGACAGAGAGAGCGTGTTTGTAGGAACATCTATATTATCTATATTACAGTGTTCTATCACCTGAGTCAGGAATCTGCAATGGCCATTGGATATATTTTGTTTTTGCATAGGTGGACACTGAGGTCACACCTGTCTTTTGGCCCAGCAATGGTTTGTCGTGACAATAACATTTGCACATCATTGTAATTGCTTCATTTGAGTATACACATTTTTTTGAGTACTTACACAGCTAAATCACCAACGTACTTTTGCAACAGGTATTGATGATGCCACCTCAGTTTCTACCAGTACTTTCCTTACTGTGGAAAAGAGAGGCACCAGTGGTGGTGCTGGTGTCAATGTTACATAAAGATCTGATCATGCCACTACCTAAGCCGTGGCTATTAACATAAAGGCTAGTACCAGTGGTGGTACAGTTGATGTCACTGCTGGTGCACTGAACAGACTGAAACAAGACCTACAAGGATCTCTACCTCTGAATCCCATGCAATGACTTTACAGGACAATGAGAAGTCATCTGAGGGGAATGATTCTTTTCACTTGTTCATCTCTGTTACAAATAATAAGAAGGTTTGAGGTTTCATTCAGACGCTTTAATATATACAAACACATCAGGATGAAAAGCAGCATCTTCAAAAATGAATAAACTAAGTAACAAACAGAGCTAACATGCATACATGTTCACATCTCAACAGCTAACTACAAAATGGCAGTTAGGCTTGCATGTGCTCAGTATTTATACTCTAGTGCAAGCTCTTGGATAGCTTCATAAAGGTATATACACTCTCATTGATCTACATCCTCCCTCTTAAAAAGATTGCCCGTTATGCAAAGCAATAGCAGAGATAGGTATGCATTACCATGTACATCAGAAACAAAATACAATGTTCATGTTCGGGTTGCTTCATATCTATTGCAAGGTTTAGAGATTCGACCATATCTCATAACATAACAGTTGTGACTAAAATTAACAACAGGGACAGTCTTCAGTGCAAAAGTCATATCAGGAACTACTGGATTTGTCATAGGAACAGGAATGTCCTCTGGAACTTTCTCTGGAATTGGAATACCAGATAACTCACTCTGAGATAAAGAGTCCCTCTCACAGGCTATTTGCTGTGGTATAGGATTGCATACCAGTAGTAAATGCCTCTGATTCCACCTAAAGATTCCTTCTTCTGTTTCCACAATGTACTTTCTCGGCTCTGGACAGATATTTTTCACTAAACCAGTCCAATCATAACCTTTGGACGTTTGCATCCTTACCACCTCTCCTTTTCATAATGGATTGAGCGATCTCCTGGTCTTATCATAGTAGGACTTTTGGAATAGGCGTTTCCTCAACAGAATGTTTTTCGCTAATCTGCTATTCCTGAAACATGGAACCAGCAATCGACTACTGACTGGTAATGTGGCTCTGGTTTGTCTTGAGAAGTCTCTGAGCAGGTG
Source organism: Protopterus annectens (assembly GCF_019279795.1). Lineage (NCBI taxonomy): Eukaryota > Metazoa > Chordata > Ceratodontiformes > Protopteridae > Protopterus > Protopterus annectens. The sequence goes on along the minus strand of NC_056731.1, from coordinate 1,480,986,963 downwards.
AACCAAGATGTTTATCACAGTAATATTTCTGAGTTTCAAGAGATTCAAGAAAACATCACTATTGTCACATTTTGACTTCTCAAGTAACAGTTTTGCACTTTGCACTGCATATTCTGAAAAAACATTTGACTGCGGGTACTCTGGACTACTTGTGACATGAATAAAGTCCCATTCTTCAGCAAATATTTTGAACTGTTGGCTTGTAAATTGCATGCCATTGTCAGAAATAGCTTTGTGCAGACTCCAATGTACAGCAAAATTATGCTTCATCTTAGTAATGACTGTATAGGTTAGGAAGTAAGTCAATATTGAACCAATTGGAGTAAGAGTCTACTAACACCAAATAATGTTGACCATTCCACTCAAAGATATCAGTGGCTACTGTTGACCAAGGTAGCTCTGGAATCTGATTAAGCTGAAGTGGTTCTTTCTGTTGATGAGGCTTTGTACTATTACATACTGAACAAGATAATAGTGATCTCTCAATGTTTTGTGACATAGATGGGCAAAATACTATCTCTGTCACCCTTCTTTCGGTCGATTCGGTCCTGTTGACCATGATGCAGAATAGTAATGTACTCAGGGTGCAAGACCTTTCATTATGATACCTTTGTCAGACAAAATCTCATCTCTGTATGGGAAATAAGGTTGCAGTGCTTGAGGTTAACAAGATTGCTTTGATGGCTATCCATGATTGATAAAGTGGTTGAGCCTCTGTACAGCTGGATCTGTGGCTGTGTGATCTCTCAGCTCATCAAGACATGTGGAAGAAAAAATGCTCACTTCCATGACTCCAAAATCATCATTTGAATGAGAACCTTGATTGTCATTCTGTTCAGTGGTATTTCTGGGTGATCTGGATAACATATCAGCAAGATAAAGAAGTTTGCCCTTCTTATAGACAAGATTGAAATTATACTTTTGCAATCTCAGCAGCATACATTGCAGTCAGGCTGGGACTGAATGCATAGGTTTTCTCAAGATCGTAACTGGTGGCTGATAGTCTGTTTCAATCTGGATAGGTGTACCATAAATATAATCATGAAAATTCAAACATGAAAACACAATTGCCAAAAGCTCTTTCTTGATCTGGGTGTACTGCTGTTCAGTTTGGGTAAGAGTTCTTGATGCATAGGCAACAGGCTGATCCTCTTGTAGAATAACTGCACCAAGTTCAAATTTCTAAGCATCACAGGAAAGTGTCACTGGATTGTGAACATCAAAGTATCTGAGTATTGGTGGACTAGCAATTCTCTGTTTCAGGACATCAAATGCTCTTTGGTGTTGTTCTAACCAGGACCAAGATACATCTTTATGTGTCAGCTCTCTAAGTGGTGGTGAAAGTTGGCTCAAGTCTTGAATGAACTTGCCTAGGTAGCTGACCATGCCAAGAAAACATTGCAGGGCTTGAACATTGTCTGGAGCTGGCATCTCGAGAATGGCTAATTGCTTTGAAGGGTCTGGTCATAAGTCTGTACTTGTAAATAAATGACCAACATAAAGAACTTCTTGTAACGTTAATTCGCATTTGTGTGGGATGAGCTTAAGATTTACTTGACATGCCCTTTCTAAAACCTTTCTGAGGCTTCTGCCATGCTCAGCTTCATCACTACCTCCTACTAGTATGTTATCTACTATGATAGCGTAAGGATACCCAGAAAAAGTTTTCTTCATTTCACGCTGAAAGACTTCACTTGCAGAATTTATTCCAAATGGCATTCTCAAAAATCTGTACTTACCAAATGGATTACTGAATGTAGTGAGCAATGAGAATTTTTTTGTCAAGCTGAATTTGCCAAAATAAACTCTTTGCATCCAAGACAGAAAAAATAGTGGCATTTGGCATTAAAGCTGTGAAGTCTTTGACTGTGCGCATTGGGTGATGAGGTCATTTTAGCGCTTTGTTCAAATATCATGGATCAATACATATTCTGACGTCATCTGAGCTTTTCTTAAGAGCTACTACAATAGAAGATACCCATTCAGTTGTAGTTTTAACTGGACAAATTAAACCTTGTCACACCATTTTATCCAACTCAGCTTTGACTCTGCCCTGCATGGCTATTGGAATTTTATGTGCTGGCCTGATAACTGGACTGACCTATGGGTCTAACATCATGGAGTACACAACTGGAAGTTTGCCTGGTTTGTCTTTGAAAATATAAGAACATGTAGAAAAAATATGCTGGGCAAAATTAGAATAGTTGTCTTTTAAGCTAACTTGGTGGATTTCCTTATTAAATTAAATTACTCCCATTTTCAAATTGTCTCTGAGCCCTAATAATGACTGGATGTGCCTCTTGACCACATAAAATAATAAGTCATAGCTCCTTCCAGCAGAGTAACATGAAAGCACTACTGAGCATTCAGTTTGAATTTCTTCACCTCCATTAGCAACAGGTTTTGCACACCTTGCCAATCAACCCTTTCACTTTTACACATTCACTGTTTCTGCAGACATAACATTGCACTTGGATCCTGTGTCATCTTTAAGCTCTATGGGTTTGCCATTTATCTGAACAGTAAAAAATACTTCATTCTTGGCCCTTAAATCTACTGAATTGACTGTTTCATGAAGCACTGAAACACCATCCACATAAACAGTAGGCTTGCCACAGTCTAACTGATCAACTCATGTCTTAAAATGTTCCCTTTTAATGAAATAATATGGGCCTTTTGATTTACAAAATCTTTTGAAATTATTCCACGTATTACATTTGTGACATGTTTGACCAAAAGTTACACATTTTTCCCTTTTAGATTCATGACTTCCACCACAGTTATAACAGTTGGCAATGAAACTAGGTTGGGGCCCATTCTTTGAGTGTGCTGCCTCACTCTTATGCTTTACTGAGGCAGGTCTATATTATAACATCGAAGTCTAAAAACTTTGAATGTTATAATATCGAACCCTGTAGAGCAAATGCTTGAAATAGCAAAACTGCAGAACACCGAATACTTTTCTAGGGAAAGTATTCAGTGGGGCATTTCTGCAGCTTTGCTATTTCCTCAACTGTGGAGCGAAGGTTACGGACCGGATTAAGGTAAATGTGCGAGTGAAGGTGAATGTGCGATTGGGTATGGGTTAGGTGAGTTATGGTTAGGGCGCGGGTCAGGTAAATGTGCGATTGCATGGACATGAGGGTTAGGGTGGGTTAGGGAGCGGGTAAGGTGAGCTGTGCGATAGTTAGGCACCTTAGGGTTAGGGTTGGGTTAAGGTAAGTGGATAGCTAGTAGTGTATGTCTGGTTTAGTGTAGGGTTTTGTAAGTGTATGTGTGTAGATTATTTATTTTGGTGTGCTTGAGTTGTGCGTATGTTTGTTGGAACGGGAAATTGTTTTCCCTGGGAAAAAATTCAGTATTCTGACTGTTCGGTTTTCTGGTCTTTTGATTGAATGGGTTCGATATTATGACATTTGATGTTTTTAGACTTCGATGTTATAATATAGACCCACTGAGTCTGTGTGAACTTTGGAATGTGCTAGAATGTTCTGGATTTTACCAGTGAGTGCTGCAGTGGTTACAACTATCATGCGCTTGCTTTTGTCTCTTTTAATAACGTGCTGCATACTATCAACATGAGCTTTACCACTGTGTCTTCTAGAGCTGCTCTCATTTGTAAGCATATGTGTGTGCTTTTCTGTAAGCTCATGTACCTGGCAAATCTCAATGGCCTTATTCCAAGTTAAATCACTGTCATGAAGCAAAATCTTTTCTCACAGCATCGTCTTTTATATCACACACAAGTCTGTCCTTTATCAGCTCATCTCTCAAGCCACCATATCTGCAAGTTTTAGCTTTAGTTCTCAGGTCAGTTATATATGTTGCAAAAGTTTCATCAGGCTTTTGATCTCTTGTGTAAAATAATTGCCTTTCCATAGTAACATTTGTCTGGGAGTTACACATTTCTAATTTACGTTTTAAACACTCTGGATCCTCCCTTGGCTCAGCTGGTACAACAATATGAGTTTTTTCCCCCTCTCCAGCATAAATAGCAGGTGCATACACAAATGTACCTTCCCTTTCTATGGCTTCTGACCCAGGTAAATTAAGTAGAATATATGCCTTTGTACGGTCATCTTTATCAGAAAATGCAGCCTGTATGAAAACGTCGCGCTCTAGCTCAAACACTCTACAGTTCTCAGCAATATTACTATCAAACACAAGTGCACTGGGTTTACAGAATCTATCTGCCTTGCCCACAAAATATACACAAACACAATGAAAATACGGCCCTTCTAATTATGTATGAACAAACTGTTCTGTGAGGTTGTAACAACATTGAAATGTAGAATAAATCTTTGAAATGCTTTACTTTGTGAAGTATGCTCTATTATGGCTGAACTCTGTCAAATACGCTTTGTAATGTCTGTAGTCTATGAAATAGCTTTACTGTAACACTGCACAAACATGCAACCACTTTATACACTTGTGAAAACTTGAATATCATTGCTTAATACGAAAATACATATGCTTTATGAAAATGAGGTTGTTTTCCTTTATTTTATTCATTTTATGCAATTCAGATTATATTTCAAACATTTCTGTACTAATTTGATTATTTTTATCAATAACATACATACATATCTGTTTATGCAAATGTCGCTTAGAACATTCTGTATGCCTGTTTTCATATTTTATCAATAAGAAATACTGCTGAGCAAGAGTTAATATTTAAATGCATTTCTGACCTGTTTTGTGAAGTTTCCCTCTTTCAGGACGATGCACTCATGTACATTCCTCCAACCGTAGCCAAGTGCCTCTACTCATTTTGTCCAAGTCATTTCAAACTTCATGCCCCTTTCATATGCTGGTTCTGACTTCAGGCTCTTTTGGATATGCCAGTTCTGTAACCATGTCCTTTTAGACATCCCACTTCTGGCAGAATGTCACTCGTTCATCTCTGTTACAAATAATAAGAAGGCTCGAGGTTTCATTCAGATGCTTTAATATATACAAACACATCAGGATGAATAGCAATATCTTTAAATATGAACTGACTAACAAACAGAGCTTACATACATACATGTTCACATCTCAACAGCTACCTACAAAATGGCAGTCAGGCTCACACATGATCAGTATTTATACTCTAGTGCAAGCCCTTGGATAGCTTATTAAAGGTATATACACACTCATTGATCTACAAATCTCAAGTAAGTCATAATGGGGTTACCTCTCGATAACAGCATTTTGTGCATATTAGTGACTTTGGCCAGACCTCTTGTGGCATCCCATGGTAGTTTTATTACTGTAGGGTCACAGGCAGGAGAAAAAGGCATATCTCTCTACCTTTGAGAATTACAAAATCACAACATACATCTTTAAAATCATTTCAAATGTCAGAAACAGAATCACTTCCTCATTTTTCAGAATGTAAAAGGGATGACTTTATTTTTTTTTTTCCAAATATAAAGTCTTTATATTCTAGACTTCATACAATTAGTGGTAAAGAAACTATGTATGTGCTTACCTAAGTAATACAATAGTATATGCACCATTAAACATGTCTAACAGGTCTAACTTTATGGAGGAAATTAGTGACTCTAAGAGGAGTCAGGCAACATTTGTGGAAAAAAGCGTAGTGCCATCAAATAATATAATGGATGTATTTGAATATTAGTACTGATGCAAAATAATATAAAGTGTATGGATTACAGAGGTTAAATCAATACCACTGGCATATTTTATGAAAACTTTAAGGGATTATGGCTGCACTAATGCCTTAAGTTATTTGTGACACCTGTTACAGCCAAGTAAGCTTTACACCAGCAACTACAGAGCAGGGTTATAGTCACAGACTCACTAGGATTTCACCTACCTGAGTCTGAGCCTAGCTATTTCTAGTGCAATCTTTCCAAAGAAGCTAAGACTTAACCTGACTATTCTTACATATACACACTTGCACACAGATACACTCTTCATTTGAAGGAGAAGAATGGCAGCATCTCAACAAAGCATAATTGAAGACTATAGAAGAGATATGCAGCTGAACCAGTATGGAAATAAGGTACATAAAGAAAGTTGTTGGTAGAATTCTGAATTCCATGAAGTTATCAAAAGAAAGGACTACAAAAAAGTGGGAGATAAAAAAAGATAGACCAGGCTAGAAAGGACTATAGGTTGTGTAAGAGGGCATTCACAGTACAAAAGAATAAGGTAAAAGAAGCACTCTACCAACTTCTGAAAAGTGACTCATTAGATGGGACAAAATTCTATTAGGTTGCAAAGCAAAGTCAGAAAGATAAACAAGACAGTCATCAGATACCATTCATAAGGGATGACTACAACAAAATTTTCATCAGTCCATAGGACTTCACAGGCAGAAGGATGGAGTACTTTCAGCAGTTTCTGAATGAAGAAAGCCCCACAGAAACTGCACTGGCTCCATATGCAGCCTAGAATGAAAGAAGAAAAAGAGCCAACCACAGAAAAAGTAATAATAGCACTAAGAAAAATTAAGTCATTAAAGCAGCAAGTTTGGATGACATCATGGCATACATGATCAAGAATTTGGGTGATTGAGGACAGAAATATTTACTGAGGGTACTTATAGCAGTATGGAAAGACAGCACACCCCAGATAACTGGAGAATAAGTTCCCTACTCATACCTCTCAAAGTCTTAGAGCAAGAAATCTGGACAAAGCCATAACTAATGGGAGACTAAAGCCCAAAAAATAGCGATGATTTTTAAATATTGTTCTTAAAAACGTATAAAGTTGATAGAATAACAGGTTTTGCATTAGCATAAAAAGGACATGAAGTCTGAAAATCAAATGCCTATCATTATTTTATGACTTCAGTACTCAATGATTTGCCAGAAAACCAAACTTTAACAAGGAACAGACCAAAAATATCAGGCAAAAATCTAGACATTCTGTGAAACTCTGGACAGTTGAGAGGTATGCTGCTAGTGCAAAATAACAAAGGGGTCTTTCACAATTGTGAACAGTACAGAAATATCAAACTCATGTCACACGTCATTAAAGTGCTGGAAAGGGTAATTGATAAATAGATAGAATAGTAAAAATTATAATCTGAGATGAGCAGTTTGTATTCAAATCATGATGGAGCACAACAGACTCAATGTGTGTAGTAAGACAGATAGTGGAGTAGAGTCTGGAGATGAGAAAATAGTCTAACTGGGCATTCCTTGACTTGCATAAATCATATGATGAAGTTCCAAGAATGCTGATTTGAGCAGTCCTACAATGGTTAAATATCAAGGAATAGAATGTATGTAGGTTATATACATGGGCACAATGGCACAAGTACTGACAATGTTTATCCTCACAGAGGGGTTACCAGTGGCAGTGGGTGTGTATCAGGATTTAACTCAGAGCCCACTACTCTTCATACTGGTGATGGATTACATTAGGAAACTAGTTAGAGAGGACCAATCAACAAAGCCGTTGCATGCAGACGTGTGTTTACAAGGTATACTTTCAGCAGGAACTTTAACAAATAATAGGGGAATGGAATGCAAGGCTAAATATACATGGGATTAACCTGAGAACAGACAAGACTGCAGCCATGTCAGCCAATGTATAAATCAGAAGAAGCTGAGCATTGAGATAGAAGGGAAGAAATAACAGGTTCAGTTATTTGGGAGGAGTGTTTGAGGAAAAGGGCAGATAGAAAATGGAGGTCAAAGCTATAATCAGAGGGACTGCAGTGAACTGGCATAGAGTATCAGGAGTGGTGTTTGACAGAAGAATGCCAAAGAAGCTGAAAATTAAGGTGTACAAAACAGTAGTGGTATTTCTGCATAGTACAGAATCCTGGGCAGTGAAGGCAGAGCAGTTGAGGAAGCTAGAAGTGATGGAGATTAATTGCCTGAGGCAGGTGGTAGAATGCACACTATAGGATAGATGGAGAAATGATTGCATCAAAGCAAAAGCCAGACAGACGGGTTAGGAGGGTGGCCTAAGGGTTGGGAGGGTGGCCTAATGGTTAAGGTGTTTGCATTACAAACACAAGTACAGGGTTTGAGTCGCACAAGGGATAATTGGCTAGGCTTAAAATGGCTCGCAAGGGCAGTTAGCCTAGTACTAATCTATGAACCTATTATAAAGAGAACAGATTATGATGGTTTAGCACATGTGCAGGACAGCAGGAGACAGTTTGGTAAAGAGGATTTGGGAGAGATGGGAAGAAGGCAAGATGAAACAAGGATATCCAACATTAAGATAGATGGACTGCATGACAGAAGACCAGCAACTGTTAAAGAAGGTAGAAGAGTGTAACTGAATCGAGAGAGGTGGTGAGAGCTCATGCAACACACTTTCCCAGTGTTGAAAAATTGGATAAAGGGGGGTTTGTCATAGGTTATTCCAATGTTCAGGCTTGAGAGCTATTTAAGAACACTGCTTCATTAAATTCAAGGTCTCCCATCCAATAATCAATGTTTAATTTTAAAATGTTTTAAATCCACAGATAACCTTATATAGATAGTGATGCAATGCCATAATCTGTGAATTACCTGAGAAATATAATTGTGCCTCAAGGATGTTCTTCTCTTTAGTATAATGAAATGTATGTGATCATACCTGTGAGTTTTAATGGTGCTAGAAAAAGAAATATTATAAATTTCATGTTGCATCTGATTATGAAAAATTTTAAGCAGTGATAGTTTTTTTACTTATTTATTTAACATTTGTTAACCAGGAAAGTCTGAGTTGGAACAAAGCCAAGTTTTAGGGGAGCAATGATCCAGATGCATGTCTTTGTAATGCAGGAGGAAACCAGAGCATCTGGCGGAAACCCGCACGAATCCAGAGAGAGCATGCAGACTCCTTACAGAAGGCACTCCAGCTGAGAATTGAACTGGGAAACCACTTGCTTTGAATCGACAATGCTACCACTGCACTGTCTAGGGGCTTTGTCCCTAATATGTCTAAAATGTACAGAATAAAATTTAATATGCAATATCTTTTCACTGAAGGAATCTTGTTTGTGAATTTTCATTGAACGGACTCAGTCAAATCCAACTGATTCCTATTATGTAGACAGAATGGATGCAATAAACGTAATTCATCTGTTAAAGACAGAATAAACATATGACCCATTAAGAAGAGAGCTTAGTTCCTAATACTGGAGGCATGTGATAGACAAGAAAAGTCTGACAAAATAAGAATACCTAGATCTTTATACCCAGTGGCTCTGTGTAGTGTAACATTATTTAGAACATCCGCGGTGGTGCAGCGGTAGCATTGTTGCCTCACGGCAAGAGGTTCTCCCGTTTGATTCTTGGCTGGAGTGCGGGGAGTGCCTTCTGTGTGGAGTCTGCATGTCCTCCCCGCAGTTTGGTGGTCATTCGAAAAACATGCGTAAATGGGTGTGCCTTCGCTGAAGATTGAACGTCGAGCTGGCACCTCAGCATTCGTGAAAATCTACTGCCAATCATTAGCAGACCGAAGTTCCGCTGTGGCGACCCCTAACCAGGAAGAGCCAAAAGACAACAACATTGTTGATTCATATGTTCATAACTTCATAGGTGTTTACTAGGCTAATGACCACAAAGGCCTTTTTAAGCCCTCATCCCAAATCTCTGACAAGTTCTGATACCCTTGATAAGTGTAAGCATGGGCCTGGGAGATGAACCATTTACAGGTTACGTCTGTCCATTAGGATATAGGTGCCAAACCAGGGATGAATTTCCGGATTCCCATCCAATTGTCCAAGTTGCACTTGAATTGAGTTAGGGGGGAACTCTGCTTCACATGGATAGGGAGCCTGTTCCAAAGACGGGGTAATCTTTGGAATGCATACCTATGGGTCTATATCACGTTGTCGAAATTTTACAACTTTGAACGCTATATGGTCCAACCCATATGCTCGAAGTTATAAAACTTCGAAAACTTAAAAAAAAAAAATAAATACCTGACAGTTGTAAGCAGGGGGAAGGCCCCTGTGCACCCTCCCATATCCCATACTCTTTAAATATACTAACTCCAAGATTGCAATACAGTGTAGTAAAGGAAAATCTTCCCTTTCTACATTGTACTGCATTGTAGTGCGGTCTTGAAGTTGGTATATTTAAAGAGCAGGGGTGTGGGGGATGCAGGGGGGATTTGTCCCCATGCTTACAACTGCCAGGTAATTTATTTATCATTTTTATTTTTATTTTTAAAATTTGAAATTTTACAACTTCGAACATATGGGTTCGACCATATAGTGTTCGAAGTTATAAAACTTTGACAACGTGATATAGACCCCATACCTATATCTCCAGCAGGTTCTATTTATATCACAGGCAAGGTTTAAGTCTTTAGAACAGGTAACTCTGATGCTGTTTGTTTTGTGGATCTATAGGAGGTCCATCAGAGTGGGGTTTGACAATGCCCTTTATGCCAGGCATAGATCTCCCCTCAAAATCCTGTAGGAGATGGAATACAGGGATGGGGCCTTGAGGCAGTCTGCATAGGACATAATACAGTATGCCCTGTATTCTTTTAGTGATGAACCTCTGTGGACGTTCCAATTGTTGGATATGCCTGGTTAGATACATACCAAAGGGGCCATTGTACTCTGTGATGGGTCTGATGAATATTGAATACAGTGAAACAATGAGTTCCTTGGACTTAGATGCCATACCTTTGTTAATAAGTTGCGCAACATAGAATGATTTCCTCACCACTGGAGACACGTGATGATCAAAGGCTAGATTACTATCTATGTGTGTCCCTAAGTCTCTGACTACTGGGTCAGCTCTAAGGGGGTGTGTTGTCAATGCTCCCCTGGACCCTAGTGTGTGAGCAGGCATTCCAGAAGCTTAAAGGAGCTGTGGGAGGACCCCCTCTGTTTGCCAGTCTAGATTACAGCAAATTATTTGTTGTGCAGGTGAATGCTTCAAACGGTGTGGTAGGGTTTCTTCAGAGGGAGAAGAGCACCCAGTGGTATATCTCAGCCATAGGCTCCAACCCAGGGAGGAATGTTATACAGCTGTAGAAAAGGAATGTCTAGCCATAGTGTGGGCTCTGCATAAACTTCAGCCTTATCTGTATGGAAGAAAATTCACTGTAGAGACCACAATCCCCTAACATGCCTACATCGAGCCAACCAGCAAAATGCCAAGTTACTAAGGTGGAGCCTAGGGTTGCAGGCATATGATATGACAGTGCAGCACCACATTGGGGTTAGCAATGCCAACATAGATGGACTGTCAAGACAGGGAATGGGGTAAGGTATTCCCAGATAGGCTCAACCCTCTCAAGCATTTTCCTCCAAGGGTCACTTGAAAAACTAGCTTGAGTCTTTGTGGGGGGGGGGGGTGTCACAAAAAGAAATATTGCTAGCCCAGCTCACTGGAATTTTGTAAATAATTGTCATTTGTGAATATCACTAAAAAATACTGGCCCAACTGGCTGAGGCAAAATTCACAGATGATAATAAATACACTTGAGTGAAATGCACGAAATTTTAGCGTACTACTCTTTATTTCAACGCTTTCGTCTCTTGGACTTCTTCAGAACAAATAAGTCAACCACAGTTAAAAAAACACTTTTTATAACCATAGCAATACAACCATTAACCAATTAAACAATTATACAATTAAAATATTTCTTCATTTGTTTAAACACAGCCTTCTATCCTTTAAAAAACATTTGATGTTGATACTCTTATTAACGGCTCTGCTGGACAGAGGTACAGGGAACTAATCTAAGGGGGCAGTGAAAGCCAACACATTCCAGCTAGGCTTATAAATGCCTTCGGGCAGATAGCCTAGTAGCTACCTATGAACCTATAATCACTTCAATGGCTCTGCTGGACAGAGGTACTGGGAACTAATCTAAGGGGGCAGTGAAAGCCAACGCATTCTGGCTAGGCTTATAAATGCCTTTGGGCAGATAGCCTAGTACCTACCTATGAACCTATGAACCTATGATAGTTATCAGGGATGGATGACTTCCCAAAGGATACTATTATGCATTTCTTGGCATTTAGTTTTAGTCCATGGCTCTAACACCAGTTGTTTGTCTATGTCAGCCCCTCCTGGAGAACATTTGTGTCAGTGTGAGATTCATTGACACCTCCTAATTTACAACCAACTGCAAATTTAGTCAGCCAGAGACCACTGACATTGGCCTTGACTTCTGAGAAGTAAATGCCAAAATGGAGCGTTCCAAGGACTGATACCTGAGAGACTCCACTTGTGACTGGCCTTTTTGTAGAGGTGGACTCCCCAATTCTACCTTCCTGGGTCCTGTCTGTGAGCCAGTTGGCTATGCACCTGGTGGCATATAGTTTGTACCTAACCTCTTGAGTTTGTCAACAATACCCAAGTGGGCTATTGTGTCAAATGCCTTGGCCAGGTCAAGGTAGACAGTGTGAATGACTTTGCCCTCATCCATTGCTTTGGTGACCTTCTCAAAGAAGTCCACCAGGTTGAGTAAGCATGATCTGCCCTTGATAAAATGAAACTGGGCTAGGACCAGTGTCTGGAGGTTTACTATATCTCTATTGAGCATCTCCATCACAATTTTTTCCATGGCTTTACATATAAGACTAGTGAGACCTATGGGTCTGTAGTTTCCAGGGTCTGTAGATGGCCCACCTTTGTGCAGATGGATGACTGTTGCTCTTTTCCATTCATGAGACACAAAGCCTGTTTTGAGGCTACAGTAAAATAGTAATTCCAGAGGCCCTGATAGGTCAGGTTTTATGCTATTTAGAAGGCATCCTGGGATATTGTCTGGGCCTATTGATGCAGTGTTCTTGGTCTTAGAGAGAGCATTAAGGACCTCTTCCTTAGTGATAGTAGGGGGAGTTATATTTGATGATATTTCCTGGGGGAAGGTTGAGGGGGAGAGAGGGGCAAAGTTGGAGCTGAATTTATCAGCCAGGAGGTTTGCTAGATCTTCTGGCTCAGTATAGGTGGCTCCATTTACAATGAGCTCTGCACACAATTGTGTATTGCCTTTGAGGTTGTGGACATAGCTAAGAAATGCTTTGTGGTTGTCCTTGGCCTAGGAGGCCAAACTTATCTCAAATTTGGCTTTGATAGACTTTATTTGTCCTCTGAGGTGTTTGTTTAGTTTGATGAGAGTGCTTTTATCCTGCTGGGTGCTCCACCTCTTAATTTTTAAGTTTAAGTGTAGGCCTGCCAAAGTACATGACTTCACATGCTTTACTACTAAAATTCAAGTTTACTTTCTTAATCCATGTACAAACTTAGAAAATTAGTTAATTGTAAAGAAGCCCCTTCACAATTCTAGATAAATCTAATTTTACAGTCATCTAAATATTTGCTTGCCAGCAATGCTTGTTAACAGGACTAGATGACAATACTAAATTGAATAGGCAGGGACCCAACACAGAGCCCTGTGGTGCACCTGAATAAATTGCGAGATATTCCGAGTATTGTCCTTTTGGAGAAATAGAATGAGTACAAGCATTCAGCCAGGAAATAATGAAGCAGCGAGAGATGCCATCAAAAGCTTTTGCTAAATCTATGACTCAAACAGATAATGATTCATCTAAGACTAGAGCTACTTCATAATAATAAAGTTCCACTAAATTAGTATGGGTAGATCTTCCATAATTAAACCTATGTTAATATATATCATAATTACCTGAATGATTATTTATGTCACAAATTAATCTTAATATTGTTCATTCCAAACATTTACAGAGAACTGATGTTAAGCTAATAGGTTTGTAATTAGTCAACTGTAGTTTATCCCCTTTATTATAAACTGTTGAAATCACATATTTTTTCCAAACTGAAGGATCAATTCTGTTTTGTTGCAGTATATTGTGTAATAAGAGTTTGTCTTTAAATTCATACACTACCATAGTTGGTATTTCATCAATTCTCATGAAAGCCTTATTACCTGTTTTGCACAAGGCTTAAATATGAAGGAGACAAATAGTCTGGCTGATGATGGTGGTGATGGTGTTGACGACGATGACACACTCTCACATTTCACCAGAAGAGACAACTGATTTCTCTCCAGTTACACTGTCACTTTTCTGTGCTCCCATTATGCACTGCAACCAATCAGGTTACTAATTTAACACCAACATGTCACTTACCAAATACTCTTCAATAAAGCCAACTAACATTACATTATAATAGCTATTAGTCTTAATTCAGAGTGTAGATGCTAATGCTTCCATCAGTGCTGTGAGGATATCCTTCATTAATAAAATAAGACATCAGTTATAACCTTTTACCAATGAACAAATGAAAATTCTAATTTTAAAAAGATCTGCTAATACATACAAAGTAGTACTGCAGGAGCACAGGGAATAATAAAATATGACTATACTGATGACAGAAAAAAAACCTGCATCTGTTGTCATTTCAAGTTACTTATTGTAGATAAATGGGACTTTGGAATGAAAACAGAGTCCAACAAGTCTATTATCCAACAATTCTAATTTAGTTTCCTTCACAGGTTAGGACTTCCCAAGTCCATGTAACAATCCCACTTAAAAAGAAAGGCAGGGACAGCAGCAGCTGTAGCTCAGTATTTCTCATGGAGGTTAGAGAGGCTTGCCAAGTCCTAATAACAGCACAAACAAAAAGTGGTAAAATACACCATCAGCTCTACCTTACTCCACTTCACTCCATGGAAGTTAGGTACACTTCAGGCAGAAATAGAGTTTCACTTTCAATTCATTTCCTTTTAAATCTAGCTGCTAGAATGTACAGACCATTCAATGTCATGCTGAAGTAATGCTGCTTGTGAAGGAAACAGTTAGCATGGCAACAATAAAAACACCTACATTATTAATGCAGTCTACATGTTTAATGAGATGAGTAACTGTTTACCTTTTTTAATTCCAAGGAAATGTGTATCATCTGACACTCAGGGCAGTTCATGCCCTGTCATGCACACAATCATTTTAAGCAGGTAGCCTGGAGGCATGCTGACCTTATTAGATTACTTAGCAGCCCCCTACAGAAATGGAGACACTGTGCCACTGGTATAGGGAAACTGTGTCATGAAGTCCTTCACTGAACCCTGGCTTTATATGGAGTGGTCCAGATACTGTGCAGTGCTGGGTGCAACAATATCTAACTGGGACTTGCAGAGAAAAATTGCATCACCATCATCAAATGTATTTGCTATGTCAGCAACATCCCTAGTATGTCAAGAACTTTTAAGAGTCTTTCCTTAAAGGTAAATGGCTATTCATCTGTTAATCTCTATGATCAGATGCTTAGTATTATTAATATGAGATGTGATGCATTCATCACAGTCACAGGTAAGGGTCACCATCTGTGGGTGCATCCTCTCCCTGAGTGGTGAGATGTGTTGCCATGTACACATATGTGTCAGGCAGCACAAGAAATAGTGATGCAGAAGCCTTTCTCACAATGGTATCAACCACTGGAGGGTGTGAACATGATATACACATGTATAACTATGGGGATGCTCTTTCTCTGATGTACTAACAAACAATCACAGAACTGCTTTAAGATGTGATTGGGCAATGCATGTGAAATACATGTTGAGCCTTCTGTATCCTTTTGCAAAATGTCTACTGCCAGGAGCATTACAGCAGTTACAGTCCTGTTTTGCATATATCTGGTCCTGTCTCTACTGTCTGCGTTGCAACTTTCCTAGGCAGCATAACTGACATAGCTCATCTACTGTCTGGCCATCTACATAACATCTATCCAACACTTCTGTTTACTGAAATTAGTGTATAGAATTTATGACCTGAATGGGTGTTACCATGTGACTACTTCTTACTCTTTTTTTTTATTTTTTTTTTTCATTTCATGTTGGGCACAGTTTGATGCTGTTACATCTATGCTCTTCTGCCCCATTTTACTGATCATGTCTTGTGTTCTGTATATTTCTTGGAGTGGTGTATATTATAGCTACATTACATTTTCTAGTGTCCCTCCACACTTTGATGCAGTGTTATAACAGGCCTACATATGTTCCTGTTGGATATACAATTTCCACTTTTTATTGTGGCATTTGGACTATCTGGATTTGTGCAGTTACTTCAGTTTTGGTAGGACACATCACGGATTTTCATGTTTACGCTTCATGCAACATTTTCTTTTATGCATGTTTATGTTTCCATTCTAATGTGTATTGTTGTCTTTCAAGTACACTGACAATTTATCATGAATTGGTCACGCTCTCTTTTCACAGTCTTAAGATGTTTGGGCAATATCTGTTTTAACTACTATTAGTGAAAAAAGAGAAATCACTTCTCTTCTTTGTCCAACTCTAGTGACCTCAGAATGTGAACAATGAGAATATATAAGTGGGGGAGGGGTGAAGCTTCTCCCATGGTGGGTACAGGGGGGGTCTTGCCCCCTGCAGAAATTATTTTATTTGTTCTCTGCCAGTACATGATTTTCCTGAGTTTTTATGTGTGGAACTTTAATGTACTCACAGTAATTGAATTCATGCTGAAATGGTACTGTTGTTATGATTAGAGATCCAGTGTTTTAACATGTCATCAAGTCTTCCTCAAAAAGACTTATGATTGGCTGCACAGGTAGAGGGGCTGGTGCTGCATTGCAAGAAAGACAGTGTCTTGGGTTGTATCATTGGTGTCATTAGCAAGCTAAGGGATGTAGGGTTTTCATAATCACAGTCACACTATTGGTGCATTTTGGAAGAAAAAATACCTAGTCTCTGAAGTAAGCAGGTTTGCTTATTAGCTCATTTTGGTGCTTGTGCATACATGCATGTTACAGACTGCTAAAAGGATCATTGGGGGTAATGCTTCATTTTGGTACTAGTGTCTGTTTGAACAGACTACTGAAGGAGTTGTTGGTAGAAATGTTTCGTTTAGTGCTTGTACATACTTGGACAGATTACTGAAGATGTTGCTGGGAGAAATGTTTTATCTTGTTGCTTGTGTATACTTGGACAGACTATTGAAGGGGTTGTAGGGGAAAACATTTCATTCTGGTGTTTGTGCATACTTGGACATCCTATTGAAGAGGCTGTAGGGGGAGAGTTTCACTTTGGTGCTTGTGTATACTTGGAGAGACCACAGATGGGATCATTGGGGGAAATGTGTCATTTTGGTTCTTGTGCATACTTGAACATACTTACTGAAGGGGTCGTTGGGGGAAGTGTTACATTTTGGTCCTTGTGCATACATGGACAAACTGCTGAAGGGATCTTTGTGGAAAATGGTTCATTTTGGTAGTTTTGCATACATGGACAGCTACTGAAGAGAGCTTTGTAGGAAAGTATTCATTCTGGTGTTATTTTTGTGCTTGTGCATACATGGACAGACTACTGACCTGATCATTGGGGAAATTATTTATTTTGATATCAGTGAAATGGTTGTGCATACATAGACAAACTACTGAAGGGACTGCCATGACATTTAGAGACAGCAAACAAATAATGCAGCTACACTGCTTGACAGGTAGCAATGCAGCAAAGCCAAGACTAATTTAAATGCATATTCTTCTTGATTTTAAGACAATAATATAGTAAATACTTGCATTACGACTCACCAAAGATTAAACCCAGTAATGATCAGGCTCACTGAAATGTAAGTGTTGTTTGCAAGGGGCAGGCTCTTCTGCATCCTCAATGTTGGGGTGAGCCATCAATACTCATCAGACTAATATTACTAGTCACTTCTTGGTCATTGAAAACAAATAACATATCTGTACCTCTCGTGAAAGCAATGTCAGGTGGCATACTGTTCAACATCTTAGCACAAGAAATTTGTATAAAGCCCAAAATAATGGTGTCAAAGGTCTAAAAACAGGACAAGTTTTAAATATTGCTGTTATAATGTTTAAACTTGAAAGTTGCTAGAATAACAGGATTTGTATTAATATGCATTTTCTGAAGGAAATGAAGTTTAAAACACAAGAGTATGTCTTTATTTAATGAGTTAATCCTCACTGATTTGCCAGAAAACCTAAAAATGTATGTGGTGAAAATGTGAACATTTTTCAAAAATCTGGACACTTAAAAGGTCAGGGGCCAGGTCTAAGTATTCAGCACATTTTGCTTAATGTTCTAAAAGTCTGTTTATTGCCTAGGTGAACTGAGGAGAAAAATCAATCAAAAATGAGGCCTTACTTATTCTTAATAAGGTTCTTGTGGTCTTCATTAGAGTACATTGAAATAATCAAGATTATTGCAGATCTGCAGAATAACAAATTGCACTGTCCAAAGTATTATACTGTGTGTCTGAGCAAGAGATTGGTGTAGGGCTTTGGAAAACTTTTTCCTTTGGTGTTTAAGCAGCTGAAGAATATTATAACATTGGACGGGTGTATGTAATACCGTATATAGTTACTTCAATTCATATTTAAGATTATTACTGAACTTTGATAAAATGTCTGCTTTAATTTTAAAATTAAGCTAATATTAGCTCAGATACTTTCTTTATTGATGACCAGCATGAGAATTGGATATAAACCTATCAGGGCTTGTTTTGTGCCGTAACAAAAGATTTGTGTGTGTGCATGTGTGTGTTTGTGTGTGTGTCTAAGTTCATAGGTTAGTACTAGGCTATCTACCTCTGTGGGCCATTTTAAGCCTAGCAAAATTTTGCATCTCAGTGGTAAGACTCAAACCACGTACCTTGTGCTTATGAGATAAACTCAGTATGACTCATACTGCAGAAGCACTTTAATCTAAGGAACCGCTTTTTTTCTTGTTTTTCCAATAATTTTTGATTTTTTCTGTTTTTTACTTGCTTACACTTCGCACTTATCTTTATTTATTTATTAGGTTTTGGGGTAATTTTATAACTTATGTAAGGCACTCAGAGGTACAGCCTATATTGTCTAGTAAAGCTCACGCCTACTGTTAAACAGCAAACACACACTGTTTAAGTATCTAGTGTGTTACTTTCCTTTGGGGCATGCTGTTATCAGACAATAGCTATAGAAAACCAAGGATCCACTTGTCAGGAAAACACCATTTATTGATAATAACAAAAAGCTTTCGAACTTAATAGTTCATTATCAATGCAAATATAACAAGGTTAAAAACAACCATTTTTAAATAAAGGACCATCCTGTCATAGATCTTCATGTCTCACATGACTGATTGCTCAATAAAATATAAAACAAATATATTACAGCAGCCTTGGGAATAACAGCAGCAAAAAACACAAACAAACACAAAAAACACTCATGAAACAACTATAACATATAAAAATATATAAAAATGCATATATTTATAAAAAATATCTATATTTTTTTTTATTCACTATATCTTAAATATGACTATGTTTTCCCTTAAGAACCGATTTTAAGCTATTAACATTATTTAAACCATGGGGATTGTCAGCCCTAAAATAGTTAATCCATTTATATTCGATTAACTCAGTTTTATTAACCATGGGCAGGATTCACGAAGGCTTGCACGGAGTCTAAGAGTAGTGTAAGACTCCATGCAGCCTTCACGATCCAGGAACAGCCCTAAAGTCCGTGTAAGAGACCAGCTAAAATGTCTCTTACACAGAGTGGCCGTGGATATGCTAATAACCTCACTTGCATCCGAAAGGCATGCAAATGAGGTAGATTAGCGATCCACGAAGCCCAAAGCAGCCAGTGTAAGAGCCGTTTTAGCTGCAGAAATGTACTCAGTTGACAACTGAGTACGTTTCTGCAAAAATCACAATGGAGCCATGTCAGCTCCAAATAAAGGGTACATATGTGTCAGGCAGCATGCCAATGGCTAAATATGTGGCCATTGGCAAGGTACGCTGATGCAAATATGAAAAATAAATATTTTTTTTTTTTTTTGGCGATCGCTGATGTTTAAACGCAGCGCAGCCCCGCGCAAACGGGTTGCGCTGTATAAAACATAAAAATGAAGGTTATAAACCCACAAATGTGGGTTTTATGCAATACATGGATTTACAATACAGGGACCAGCAGACCAAAAACAACATGGCCACCGTTTAGTGGTTGCTAAGGGGGGAAGCTGAGTCTAAGAGATGTAACTAAGCATTAGTAGGCAATCTAATGTAAATGAGTGTTAGGATACTGAATTCCACTGTCACATAGCAAATGAGCACATTCTGAGTAGTGTAAGAGATACATAAGGGGGAGGAATAGAGTAGGAGATAGGTGACATCACAGGGGGGAATGGTAGAAAGAAATGCAGTTCATTGGAGGTCAGTGTTACATGACAGATGTCAGACACATATCATGGAAAGAGGAGTGCCACAAGATAAGCATGTCAAGAAATGGAAGGTGTACACTGTTGCTTACACCAAAGTTTCTTGCTGGGCGTGCATGCGCACATGTGTGCTCCATGAGGCGCGAGTAGGGCAGTGTGCGCGCATGTAAGGCAGACTGAGCATGTGGGAGCATGTTGGCAGACTTCTAAGACTGTTTGCGCTGGAGTGCGTGCGTTTTAACCTGAATAAGCAGATTCTGAACCATGTAAGCATGTGTGCACGCGTGTAAGCCACTGTGAGCATGTTTCTGCTGGTATGCGCGTTGCTCCCCCCAGAGGAAACAGAAAGGAAAAAGGAAGCAACAGAATTAGTAGGAAGCTAGCAGGGAATACTGCTGGAGCTAGCAGGTGAAAACAATTAGAAGCAGGCAATTACACAGGCAGAATAGTAGCTCAGCCAAGCACTTAAAACTCTGCAAACAGCAGTGCAAGATGTTTCTTTCAAGAGACACTGCAAGACAGGAGTAAGCTATTAGAAGTGAAAACTGAAAAAGCTGAACTCAGAGCAGAAATGCTAGGGGCTGCCATAGCTGTCATAAGGAGACATAGGCGACTTGCTGAGGGTGGTGACAATGCAGATGGTGCCAGACTACCCACAGTGAGGAGACGGAGAAGAGTGTACAGGCCCAGGGTCACCTACCACGGGTTACATGAGCTGGAGATAGTAGAGCGCTATAGAGTGGTGCCTTTATATTGAAAAGGACTTTGGAAGCATGTTAGACATGTTTTTTCATTTTACGTCCATTATGTATAGTACCATCTAGTGACCAACTTTAGAAATTACAGGTCAATCTATTAAATTAAGCTGAATATTGCTATTTATGTTTTAAGTATTTATATATTTTAAATATTTGCATATATATTTTTAATATGTCATATTTGAAAGTATTATGATACTTTCTATCAGCTATTTGGTGTATTAGTTGTCTGTTATATCATGTTTTAGCTTACATTAGAGTATTTTGAATACCATTGATTAGATTTAATTAGGATTTTAATTAATTAATTGATTTGATTATATAAGACTGTGCTGGTATTTTGTTCTTTGTACAGTCTGATGAAGCCCTACTTGGGTGAAAGCGTTTACTGATTAAAGAACGTTCCTGTTACGTTTGGCTTGGAGTATTTTTTACATATTTTTCGTATTTATGTGGTTCCTGACTTCTTTGAACTGGCGAAATACTGTTGAGGTTACTTGCAAGCTACAGCGTTCCACTTTGGTTTTCTGCTTTATTTGACTTTTTATTCGGAACGCTGCTCTTCCGGTGGGTGTCTTTACTGTTTTGGATTTTACTTATTCACGTCTCACGTGGAGAGCATGGCTTGCACAAACGGAGGTGACGATATTGAATTGGCTTACACACCGGATACGCACAGGGGTACTGAACGGAGGTTTGTGGATTGTGTAGCAGGGACAGAAAATGTTTTGCTGTTATTTGAACCTAATGAGGAGCGTGGGTCTGAAGGAGACAGCGCGGATGATTTATCGGCATTGGCGGATGACTTGGAATTACTTGAGGATGATTTTCTGAAACTTAAAAGACTTCAGCTGCAACGGCAGCATTTTGAAGCTTGTCTTACCAAACGGATTATACCCAGAGGGTTGCGTGTGCTAAAAATGCCTACTACAGGTAACAACTTTCCTGAATTATTATTGAAGTGGCAGAAATTGAATATGGAGTTAAGTTTCAACTATATGAAACTGTTGATAGAGTATCACGGACCGGAGGAAGAGTTGCTTAGAGCCAGAGTGACTGAGTAGTTTAAAGAGGTTGATGTGAAATACAAAACTGTAAAAAAGACTTTGGGACTGGACAGATTGATGGACAATGTAATGTTATATGAAAGGAGGCTTACTAATCAGAAGAAGACTAAGATTGAGAGGGACATTATTGATTTTAAAAATGGTCATGTCTTCACTTGGCCTAGGACAGTTGCTACTAACGATGTTCATAGTGGTAATATAAAAGGACAGAAGGAGCCAGTAAAATATAAGTCAACTGCCATTAGCAATATTAATGATGATGTTAACACTGTGGATGTACTTACTAATGACGCTTTAACTACTGATGTTTCTGTTACTGACTGTATGGTGACAACTTTGGATGCAAGTCAAAACAGACGTAGTAATAATGTTAACCTTTACCCTATGGTTATTCAGAACAAAGGAAAAACAGGTTCCTTAGAGAGTAACAGTTCCACTAGTGTTAAAGGCCTAGTGAACTCTTTCAATACGATAAACAATGATTCAGTAGTTAAGAGAAAAACAGTTTCTATTGAAAATGGGAAGGCTGATACCGCCCTAGTCCCCAGACAGGAAGTTCCTTTCCCCATACAGTCCCCCCGGTTCCGAGGGAGGTCTCGCTCTATGAGCAGGGGGAGACAGAAAAGGAAAGTAACAGAGATGGAACAAGTAGGACCCACGTTGAAGAAAATGTGGGGAAAGAAAGGGAATCTTTAGTCATTAACCTGTCCAGAAGGGAACTGACTGTGTATGAGGAACAGATCCTTAATAAGGGCCTTTCCTTTATACCCAGCAGAGACAGTGAACTTACCAATACTATAATAGACACAAAAATGTTTGTTAGAAATGTCCAATTGAAATTGGAATATGGGTCAACTGACAAGGATAGAGTTACAAACACTTTTAGACAGGTTAGCACTTATGTACCTACTTTGCATCCCGTCTTGGACACTTTTTCTAGACTGATAGAATGTGATCTGCATGCATATTATTCAACTAGGGATAAAGACAGGAAGTATAAAAGGAGGAGGAATCTGACCATCCCTGAGTCGAAAGCTCTTAAGGAGTTAAGGACAGACTGTAACATTGTAATTACACCAGCGGACAAGGGAGGTCCCATTGTAGTAATGGACTCTCAGAATTACGTTAATAGCATGAATTTACTACTGAATATGGATAGCTCCTATACGAAATTGAGTATAAATGAAGTTATGGTGAAAGTGTTTAGAGTGTTTGACACCATTGATGACCTTTTGAGAAGTAATCTGATAAGGAAAGACTTCTATAAGTTCCTTAAGGTAAATCATCCACTTATACCCATACTTAAAGGTCTACCCAAGGTGCATAAGAACTTGGAGAACCCTCCTATGAGACCTATCGTCTCAGGAAGAGGTTGGGTGACTGAACCTTTTTCTCTCTTTGTTGAGTATCACTTAAGGAAGGTAGTTAATGAGAACCCCTATGTATTGAAGGATAGCAAGCATTTCCTGTTAGATTTATATGATTTTCTCTCGAAATTAGGCTATGAGAATGAATATCTCATGGTAACACTTGACGTTAAGAGTTTATTTACTGTGATCCCCAACAATGAAGGGATAGAATATGTCCAGAGTTATTTGCGGAAGTATACCGAAATGGATGTCCAGTTCATTGAACTGTTGGCCCTATTTTTGGAGATTATTCTAGAGAATAACATATTCTTCTTTAATGAAGAGATGTATATTCAAAATGATGGCGTAGCTATGGGCACTTCGTGTGCTAATAGCTACGCCAACATAGTTATGGCAGAATGGGAGAAGGAAAAACTGTTCCCTTTAGAACTTTTTAAACGCCACGCTGTTTTTTATAAGCGATTTGTAGATGATCTTTTTTTGATCTGGGAAGGCAGTGAGGTTTCGCTATTGGATTTTGAAAGAGAAATAAATGGTCTTACAGACTACCTAAAGTTTACCATGAATTATTCCAAAGACTACATTTCATATTTGGATGTCAACATCATGAGACTATCGAATGGTCTCGTGAATACGTCTGTACATAGGAAAGATTGTTTCAGGAATACTCTGCTTCATAGAAGCAGTATGCATCCCAAGCATATATTTGATAATGTAGTCAAAGGCCAAATTATGAGGGCCTCTAGATTGAACCCCACAGAGTCTGGCTATAGGAGTGAGTTGTTGGGATTGACGGATAGACTAGTGGAAAGGGATTACCTAATTAAGCATATTAATGATACTGCTATGGAGGTATCCACCATGAGAAATGACAGAGCTAAACCTTATTTCTCGAGTCCAACAGGAAATACAATTGATGGTAGTTGTGAGGAGACAGAACGAAGTTACTCCAGTGTCAATATACCTTTGTTTTATACCAATGATGTGTTTGATATCAGTGCCATAATAGAAAAGCATTGGCACATATTAGGTGTGGATGAATCCATTGTTAAATTAGTTGGTACTAGACCTAGGTTCTACTATAAGAATAGTTTGAACTTAAAAAGAATGCTGTGCCATAGAGGTCTTGAGAATAAACATACTATACATTCTTCGAACACAGTTCCTTGCCACAATTGTAACCAATGTGCCTACATTAACACAGACACCACTTTCCAACCTCCTCTAATAGGCAAGGTTTTTAGCTTCCATACAGGCACAACTTGTAGGTCTGAGAATGTTATTTACCTAGCCTTATGCGGTTCCTGTACTGCGTTTTACATTGGTAAAACCAATAGACAGTTAAGAGAAAGAGTGAGGGAGCATATATACAGTATAAAAGTAGGGGATGAAAGGAACGCCCTATCCAGACATTGTAAAGCTAGAGGCCCTTCACACACTTTTAGTTTTTTTGTCATTCAGACTATTGATTGCAACTCCAGAGGTGGTGACATAGAAACTTTCACCTTAGAGATTGAGACCAGGTGGATAATCAGATGGAAAGCAGATTTTCCACCTGGCCTAAATGATAAGGTCAGTCTTCACCCTTTTTTAAAGAAAAGAAGACTTAGGGCTATGAAATAATTTGGTATTATGTGTTTTAATAAGGCTAGTCAAGTATTTATACTTGCTATATATAGTACTACAAGAGGCTGAGACTAAGGGGGTAAGCTGTCTTTCCACCTGGCCCCAGTATTAAGGTTAAATTTCCCCCTTTCATAGATAAGAAGTCTCAAGGCAATGGGATAACTTGGTGCCTTTATATTGAAAAGGACTTTGGAAGCATGTTAGACGTGTTTTTTCATTTTACGTCCGTTATGTATAGTACCATCTAGTGACCAACTTTAGAAATTACAGGTCAATCTATTAAATTAAGCTGAATATTGCTATTTATGTTTTAAGTATTTATATATTTTAAATATTTGCATATATATTTTTAATATGTCATATTTGAAAGTATTATGATACTTTCTATCAGCTATTTGGTGTATTAGTTGTCTGTTATATCATGTTTTAGCTTACATTAGAGTATTTTGAATACCATTGATTAGATTTAATTAGGATTTTAATTAATTAATTGATTTGATTATATAAGACTGTGCTGGTATTTTGTTCTTTGTACAGTCTGATGAAGCCCTACTTGGGTGAAAGCGCTTACTGATTAAAGGACGTTCCTGTTACGTTTGGCTTGGAGTATTTTTTACATATTTTTCGTATTTATGTGGTTCCTGACTTCTTTGAACTGGCGAAATACTGTTGAGGTTACTTGCAAGCTACAGCGTTCCACTTTGGTTTTCTGCTTTATTTGACTTTTTATTCGGAACGCTGCTCTTCCGGTGGGTGTCTTTACTGTTTTGGATAAACCTATCAGGGCTTGTTTTGTGCAGTAACAAAAGATTTGTGTGTGTGCATGTGTGTGTTTGTGTGTGTGTCTAAGTTCATAGGTTAGTACTAGGCTATCTACCTCTGTGGGCCATTTTAAGCCTAGCAAAATTTTGCATCTCAGTGGTAAGACTCAAACCACGTACCTTGTGCTTATGAGATAAACTCAGTATGACTCATACTGCAGAAGCACTTTAATCTAAGGAACCGCTTTTTTTCTTGCTTTTCCAATAATTTTTGATTTTTTCTGTTTTTTACTTGCTTACACTTCGCACTTATCTTTATTCATTTATTAGGTTTTGGGGTAATTTTATAACTTATGTAAGGCACTCAGAGGTACAGCCTATATTGTCTAGTAAAGCTCACTCCTACTGTTAAACAGCAAACACACACTGTTTAAGTATCTAGTGTGTTACTTTCCTTTGGGGCATGCTGTTATCAGACAATAGCTATAGAAAACCAAGGATCCACTTGTCAGGAAAACACCATTTATTGATAATAACAAAAAGCTTTCGAACTTAATAGTTCATTATCAATGCAAATATAACAAGGTTAAAAACAACCATTTTTAAATAAAGGACCATCCTGTCATAGATCTTCATGTCTCACATGACTGATTGCTCAATAAAATATAAAACAAATATATTACAGCAGCCTTGGGAATAACAGCAGCAAAAAACAGAAACAAACACAAAAAACACTCATGAAACAACTATAACATATAAAAATATATAAAAATGCATATATTTATAAAAAATATCTATATTTTTTTTTATTCACTATATCTTAAATATGACTATGTTTTCCCTTAAGAACCGATTTTAAGCTATTAACATTATTTAAACCATGGGGATTGTCAGCCCTAAAATAGTTAATCCATTTATATTCGATTAACTCAGTTTTATTAACCATGGGCAGGATTCACGAAGGCTTGCACGGAGTCTAAGAGTAGTGTAAGACTCCATGCAGCCTTCACGATCCAGGAACAGCCCTAAAGTCCGTGTAAGAGACCAGCTAAAATGTCTCTTACACAGAGTGGCCGTGGATATGCTAATCACCTCACTTGCATCCGAAAGGCATGCAAATGAGGTAGATTAGCGATCCACGAAGCCCAAAGCAGCCAGTGTAAGAGCCGTTTTAGCTGCAGAAATGTACTCAGTTGACAACTGAGTACGTTTCTGCAAAAATCACAATGGAGCCATGTCAGCTCCAAATAAAGGGTACATATGTGTCAGGCAGCATGCCAATGGCTAAATATGTGGCCATTGGCAAGGTACGCTGATGCAAATATGAAAAATAAATATTTTTTTTTGGCGATCGCTGATGTTTAAACGCAGCGCAGCCCCGCGCAAACGGGTTGCGCTGTATAAAACATAAAAATGAAGGTTATAAACCCACAAATGTGGGTTTTATGCAATACATGGATTTACAATACAGGGGCCAGCAGACCAAAAACAACATGGCCACCGTTTAGTGGTTGCTAAGGGGGGAAGCTGCGTCTAAGAGATGTAACTAAGCATTAGTAGGCAATATGATGTAAATGAGTGTTAGGATACTGAATTCCACTGTCACATAGCAAATGAGCACATTCTGAGTAGTGTAAGAGATACATAAGGGGGAGGAATAGAGTAGGAGATAGGTGACATCACAGGGGGGAATGGTAGAAAGAAATGCAGTTCATTGGAGGTCAGTGTTACATGACAGATGTCAGACACATATCATGGAAAGAGGAGTGCCACAAGATAAGCATGTCAAGAAATGGAAGGTGTACACTGTTGCTTACACCAAAGTTTCTTGCTGGGCGTGCATGCGCACGTGTGCTCCATGAGGCGCGAGTAGGGCAGTGTCTTGGCGCATGTAAGGCAGACTGAGCATGTGGGAGCATGTTGGCAGAATTCTAAGACTGTTTGCGCTGGTGTGCACCGGCTTTAACCTGAATAAGCAGATTCTGAACCATGTAAGCATGTGTGCACGCGTGTAAGCCACTGTGAGCATGTTTCTGCTGGTATGCGTTGCTCCCCAGAGGAAACAGAAAGGAAAAAGGAAGCAACAGAATTAGTAGGAAGCTAGCAGGGAATACTGCTGGAGCTAGCAGGTGAAAACAATTAGAAGCAGGCAATTACACAGGCAGAATAGTAGCTCAGCCAAGCACTTAAAACTCTGCAAACAGCAGTGCAAGATGTTTCTCTCAAGAGACACTGCAAGACAGGAGTAAGCTATTAGAAGTGAAAACTGAAAAAGCTGAACTCAGAGCAGAAATGCTAGGGGCTGCCATAGCTGTCATAAGGAGACATAGGCGACTTGCTGAGGGTGGTGACAATGCAGATGGTGCCAGACTACCCACAGTGAGGAGACGGAGAAGAGTGTATGGGCCCAGGGTCACCTACCACGGGTTACATGAGCTGGAGATAGTAGAGCGCTATAGAGTGGACAGAGACCTCCTGCAGCAAATTGTCGAGATGTGCAGGCCATGCCTCACACACAGAACCAACAGAGGGGAACCCATCCCAGTGGAAACCAAGGTATGTGTTGGCCTAAGAATACTAGCAACAGGTACCTTCCAGAGACCGACTGGTGATAAGATGGGGATATCACAGGCATCAGCCTCCAGGGTACTGCACCAGTTCCTGGATGCCATGTCAGCACATGTCGGCGATCATGTATATTTCCCCAATGCCCATGAGGTATTGGCCAACAATATGCGTCTCTTCCAGCAAATAGCGGAATACCCTGAGGTAGTGGGTGCAATAGACTGCACACACATATGCATCAAAGCACCAGCCGGTGAGCGAGGTAGGGCCTATATTAACCACAAGGGATTCCCCTCCATCAACTGCCAGGTCGTGTGTGATGCCCAGGGCATAATAATGAATGTGTGTGCTGGCTGCCCTGGGAGCTACCATGATTCCTATATCTGGCATTTGACGCAGCTGTACCAGACATTTGCCAATGGGGACATCCCACATGGATACCTAGTGGGGGATGCAGGTTATGCACTGGAGCCGTGGCTGATGACACCCATCAGAAACGCACACACACCTGAACAGGAACGCCATAATGAGGCACACGCACAAACACGTAATGTAATAGAGCATGTGTTTGGGCTGCTCAAGTCACGGTTCCGGTGTCTGGACACATCTGGTGGAGCCTTGCAGTACTCACCAACTACATGTACCCAAATTGTCATGGTATGTGCTATGCTATATAATATGATCTTGCGAAAACAGCTGCAGCAGGACCAGCATAGGGCTGGGCCAAACAGCCCCCCACCATTGCCAAGGCCATCACAGGCAGAGCGTGACTCGGAGGAGGAACAACCTGAGCCTGCCCCAGTAGGCAGAAGGAGGCATGCCCAGTATGCCCTGGCCTTGGCAAAGAGGCAACACATAGCACATACACTGGCTCAGTAGGAACCCTGGGAATGATACCCCTCTCTGACTCACTCATATAACAACAGGGATGCCTAAAATTACATAACCTGCTCTCAAACATGTACAGGGAGTGTAGTATGTGCATCCGACAGAGGCAGCCCTGCAGCACCACCTGAGGCATGAATGCCATGTGTTAAGCAATGTAACACCATGTAGTATACGCACACTTGAGGACCCTGACTAACATCCTACCCTCACCAAGCATGATGCCACAATATGACAATGAGATGATCAATTGCAATAATTGGCTGAAGTATTGCAGTTAGTCAAAGGGGATCCAATGTGTGCCAGCCTGGGATGACATGCTGAGCATGACATGATGCTCCACCTGCTAGGACTGGTGTGCACCTATCAGTGCAGGCCGTATGGATACTGGCAAAGGCTGTTGTTACCCATAGTGTGCCCTGAATAGATAAGGCTCAAAACACAAACCCACCTCCATAGGTATCACAAGGGATAAGAACCTAGATGTAATGCTACCCAATGCCAGAAGTCTAAACAGCAAGATGCATGCAGTCTAAACTCACACAGTATGGAGAATGTTGATATCTGTGCTGTAACAGAAAACTGGGTCAAGGCTCACAACAGCACCCTAACTCTACCAGGTTACACCTCCTACTGTGCTGTACAGCCTCAAAACATGGAACAAGCTACAAAAGGAGGGTGACTAGCAATAATTCTCAAGGATAACCACATCCCCATGTTGGTACCACAACAAGAAGCAGCATGAACTAGCCATGGTCAAGTAACAGTGGCTAAAACTGCCTTCCCGTTTATAGCCTGCTACAGACTACCGTCCCAACACCAGGGACTGCACCTGGCCTATGTTGGAATACATGAATATATCAAGTCCTCCAAACCACATTATATTGGGTGACTGAAAATACCCAGACATAGACTGGGAGCATTATACTAGCTCCAAAACTGTAGGACAAAAGTTCCTAGAATCCATAAACCAAAATGCCCAGGAACAACATACCACTCCCACAAGAGGGGTAAGCATACTGGATGTGATAATCAGCAACATGGGTACTGGATGGCAAGATGAGAATTGTATCCCTCACTGGTAAGACCAGACCATAGAGTAATCACACTGGATATACACATCCTGACCACAGTCCCTGGCCAGAAAACCACAGTGAAAAACATGTGTAAAGCAAAAGTTGCACTCCTCCAAACTGATGTGGAATCCATTACAGGCCCTGTGCAGGTGCAAAATATGGGACACACCTCAGAACCTGTTATACAGGCATTCCATGAACACTGCCAGGAATGCTTGGATTATGCAATCCTAAATTAAAACAAGACACAATGCCATACACGCAGGCATCTGGCATGGTGGACTCCAGCCATTACCAAACCATGCAAGAGAATGAGGAAGCTACTACGTGATAGAGCAAACATAAAAAGGAAAGTAATCACTGATCAGTAGTATGGCAATAAAATATGTCCACACATACAATCCACTAAGGCCAGCTACAACAAGTTGAATCTGTGAATCTTGAGGCAATGTTACACCTGCCCCAAGTACACAGACAACCCTCAACTCCCCCCAAGAAATACAAATATATGTGAGAGATGCAACCATTTATCCAAACTGGAGGCTGAGCTCCCTCAACTCAGTACTTCCAAAACTAGTCAGGAGGAGAAGGTAACCACACACACCACAAACCCAGTCCCACATAGACCTATCACAACTGCAAACCAAAGACATAAACACAGAA
Organism: Protopterus annectens; assembly: GCF_019279795.1. Taxonomy (NCBI): domain Eukaryota; kingdom Metazoa; phylum Chordata; order Ceratodontiformes; family Protopteridae; genus Protopterus; species Protopterus annectens. The sequence continues at coordinate 1,480,956,101 of NC_056731.1, read as the reverse complement.
AATCATTCCCGGAGGCCCGGATTACAAACACACCACACCAACAGAGGCCTCCAAAGCAGACACCCAATCAAACAATCTCCAAACATAGCACATGCAAAACATAGTACACAAAGCTGGTGTGCCAAATAGTCACAGGGCAGAAGGAGAAACAACATGCCTGATACAGTTGTAATAGGTGACTCCATAGTGAGACACGCTGCTGTCCCGCTCACCAGACTGAACAAGGGAAAGGGTACAATAAGCTGCCTTTAGGATGCTACAATACGCCACATAACACAAGTATGCAGGTCACCCCAAAGCAAGTAGAAATATGATGCAGTCATAGTCCATGCTGGTGTGAATGACCTGAGATGTACCTCCCCGGACTACATGAAAAGAGACATAGATGAGCTCTCCGATTATGTAGTCCAGGCTTGTATGATACTGACCGTTTGCAGCATCCTACCCTCACCAAGAATGATGCCACAATGCAAACACAGAATGATCAGCTTTAACAAGTGGCACAATTACTGGTGTCATTCCAAGGGGATCCAATGTCTGTCTGCTTGGGATGCCATGCTTGACAAGCCATGCTGCTGTTCCAGGGATGGCTTGCACCTGTTACCCCTGGGTGTCTGGTTATTGGATAAGGCTTTTGCCACCTCCATAGAGCCTTTCATAGACAAGGCTAAAAAGACTAACCCACCTCCCTAGAAAACATAAGTGGAAAGAAACATAAGGGTAATGCTGACCAATGCCAGACATATAAACCTCAATATGCATGCTCCCGAGGCCCTCCCCAGTATGGAGAACATCGATGTCTGTGCAGTGACAGAAACCTGCTGCAAGCCTCCTGACAGCACACCAGCACTACCAGGTTATACCACATATCATGCGTTATGGCCCCAAAACCTGGACCAAATCATAAAATGAGGGTGAGTATCCATATTCAGCACAGACACCCATACGTCCAGATAACTGACAATGCACAAAGCATTGGAGTCCACCCATGTGCAACTAACTGTAGGCAAGACTGCTGTACAGTCTCTAGCATGTTACAGACCACACTCTCACACACAGGAACCCCACCCAGCCGTCCTGAAGACACTGGACAGTCTGAACCTCCCACCAAATACCAAACAAGGTACTCACAAATTACCACATAGATGGTAAACCATTATGTATGGAAGGAGTAATCAGGGACCTAGGGACACAAGTGGACAGCAACCTGTTATGTGACACTCACATTGCCAATGTGGCTAGGAAGACTGTCTATATTGGACACTGTATCATGAAAGGATTCACATCTACGTCAACAGAGGTCATTGTGCCCCTATACTGTTCTCTTATCAGACCCATAATCTAGTACAATGCCTCATTTGGGATGTACCTTACCTGACACCTGCAGCAGTTAGAAAGACCTCAATGGTACCTCACCAAGCGGATAAAGGGTCTCAAATATATGTCATATGCTGCCTGGCTGTAGACACCCCAGCTGAATGCAGTCACATACTGCCTACACAGAGGCGTTGTATGTCTGTTGTACAAGGCCATGTCCAACACAGGGGTAATGGACATGCTCCACCCCAGAAATCTCAAAGCCATCGGAGCTGTGAGAGTGAGAGATGTCAACCTCAACACATAATGAAATAGGATGTGCTGGAGGGACAGATACATAACCCAGAGGCTCCCCACACCCTGGAACAGAATCCAACTCCATGTTAGACAGAGCCCCTCACTGACACTCTTCAACAGGAATCTTGCCAAGTGGATGGATGATCGTAGATGTACACTGGGGGTCTTCACTGTGTCATGTCCAGACAGAGGCACAGTAAAGTAAATCATAAATGGCCATAATATTCACATAGCAAGGGGTGGCGAAAGCCACACATACTCTGGCTAGGCTTACAAATGCCCTGGGGTGGATAGCCTAGTATGAACCTATGAACCTATGAAGATACAAATTGTACAGGACACTAAGGATAATCCCAAGGCTTCCTCAACTGATGGTAGGAACCGTGTTGGGAATTCACAGATATGCTCTGAATCACACAAATATTACAAACAACATACCAAACACACACACATATTGCCAACATACAACCTGACAGGTGCAGTGCAACCCCCCCCCAGAATGCAAAATATCTATCCCAGCAGACTGCTGGCCCCCTGACATTGCAGATGCTGAGGTAACAGCCAGCATCTACAAAGCAAAACACACAACAGCAATGGTATGAGATGGTGTCCTGGGCTGAGTCCAACATGGACTCCAAGAAGAATGGAATGCCAAATCACACTACTGCTCAATGTCAGCCTTACCACAGGATATGTACCCAAAGAGCAGCGTACAACAACAGTGGTCCTTCTCAACAAAGGTGTTGCCTGAATGGATACTGCAAACTACCACCCCAGAATCCTGAGAAGCTTGGTCTGCACAGCTATGGAAAGGATCAGCATGTACCGCAGACATAAAGATATTGGGGACCTACTGACACTGGACCCTACCCAGTGTGGCTTTCTTAAGTGCAGATCCTGCCCCTAAACATGTTTGACTCATTTGAAACAGTCATTAAGGTCATTGATGATGGCAATGTGGTCCACACAGTGTAGCTGGACCTTGCAAAGGCTTCCATACAATACCCTACGTGTTCATTATGGATATGCTCACCAGCTTAAATATAAACCCCTGTGTCAGTAGAGGGGTTGCAAACCAGACCAAGGACAGAACTGACATGGTCAGACATGCTGCAGCCATGTCAGACTACAAACCAGATATAACTGGCATCCCACAAGGCTTGGTCCTGGGACCTCCCTCGTTTGGTATATATGTCCCATAGGTACAGGCCAACATGGAAGGACTGTGTCTGAACATGTTTGCAGAGGACTACAAACTGCCCACCATATCTGACCCTCCAGCTGACACAAGCATCCCACAAAAGGGCCACATAGAAACAGATAACTGGTGCCATAGCCATGTCAGCAAGCTAATTGCAGAAAAGTGTATAGTCAACCCCGTGGATATACAGTAAGTGCCCACCAATTACCACATAGGTGTTAACCCATTACATACTTAACATGTAATGAGAGACCTGGGGACACAAGGTGATAGATATCCTGCACTGGACAAACATGTGGCTGTAGTGTTTACAGAAACATACCATATACCCATCTAATCATGAAGGTTGTCAGATCTAGATAAGGGGAGGTCATTGTGGCTCTGCAGTCATCCTTCATCAGCGTTACAATTGACTACAATAGCCCCTGTGGGATGTACCTCAGCAGACACCTCCATCAACTGTAAAGTCCCCAAAAGTACCTCACCAGGAGTATCAAAGAGCTTGAACAGATGCCATGTGTTGCCTGATTAAACAAACTGCAGCTCCACACACTGCCATACTGCCCACCCAGAGGCAAGCTGTGCCTGATGTATAAAGCCATGTCCAAGCTGGAATCAATGAACATGCTGCACCTTGTATAATCTGAATGGCAGTGAGCTATGCACATGAGAGACCTGAACCCCAGCACTGACATACATAGGACAAGCTGTACTGCATGATCCATAACACAGAAGCCACCCACACTAATGAGTAAACTCCCAGTACAGGTTATCCATAGAGTCACTCATCGATTCTCCTCAAGAGGAATCTTGATGAGTGGATGGGAGATGGTAGGTTTACCCTGGGTATCACTGTTATGTCACAGGTAGACAGAGGCACAGTATACTAACCATGACATATGTCATGGCAAACTTCACTTACAATGTGTGTCGAAGGACAAACACACTCTCCGGCTAGCATTAGAAATGGCCTGGGGCACATCGCTAGTGTTTGCCAATGTACACCTATGTTGTGGAATACACTACCAATGTTGGACAAGCCTGGTTTAAGTAGTTCATATCTGAACATAATGCAACATGGTCAGATGTGCACAACTGGCCCCTAACCAGGCTGTTGTGCTCACTATGAAAATGTAAAGCAGTGATAGGACTAAAGCCCAGGATACTGTCCACCACAGTGAAAGTACTGAACCAGTACACTATACTGTATTACAGTGTTAGGTCAGTATGAAAGGATGTTGACAACTGTATGCAAAGTATCCCATACAAACCCTGCAGTTACAGTATAATCCCTGTTGTGTTCACACGCAAAGCAGTTGGACAGTAACTACACAACATGACACACAACACACAACCATAAACGGGAGATATTGTTGAAGTTCACACCCATCCACAAATGTGGTGTGCTGCAGAGTTCAACATATGGAAAGCTCACACTGGGCATGCTTGCACACTTTGATAAATGAGACATATGTCAGACAACATGCCATGGGAAGGCTGAACTGGGCATGCTCACACACTTATTTCCCTTTCTAAACACTGATGATGTCAGCACCCTATAAGTACAGCAGGAGAAGAAAAACTTCTCAGTAATGCAAATAGCGCACTCTGCTATTGCGTCTGTCTTAAGTGTCATAACATAGTTAGGTAGGGGTTTGAATCCTGCAAATGGCAAGTGTGTATGGGGGGGATGGAAATAGGGTGTGTGCAATTACATGTATGAGAAAACAGGCCCTTTTGCCAACCAGTACAACACACCAGCTGCTGCATATTCCAATTTCTAAACAGAGATGATGTCAGCACCCTACAAGTACAGCGGAAGAGGGCAAATCTCCCAGTAATGCAAATAACACACTCTGCTACTGCGTCTCTCACTACTGTCATAGCACAGTTAGTTATGGTTTTGAATTCCACACATGCCACGTATGTTTTTGTCACACAGAATGCCCATATGTGTGGGTTGTTGTTCACAATAATGCATGACATAGATTAAACCAGTAATGGCAATGGACACAGATGATGTATGTGTGTGCCAAATACACATATGTACCTGTGACCTTCAATAGTTACCATGTCTGATGCCTGCCACATGTGAATACATGGTATTTTCACTGGATAACATTATGACTGTGGTCTTCTGTGCGGGTGCTGCATGTGGTATGTGTATATACAGTGTGAGATGTAGATGGTATCATCCTAGCAGCGAGGGATACACATCAGGTCTGGGGCATATAGTCTACATGTTGTTGATGAACAGGTGCTGCATGTTGGTGCGTGCAATTACATGTGTGAGAAAACAGACCCTTTTGCCAACCAGTACAACACACCAGCTGCTGCATATTCCAATCTCTACACAGAGATGATGTCAGCACCCTACAAGTACAGCGGAAGAGGGCAAATCTCCCAGTAATGCAAATAGCACACTCTGCTACTGCGTCTCTCACTACTGTCATAGCACAGTTAGTTATGGCTTTGAATTCCACACATGCCACGTGTGTTTTTGTCACACAGAATGCCCATGTGTGTGGGTTGCTGTTCACAATAATGCATGACATCGATTAAACCAGTAATGGCAATGGACACAGATGATGTATGTGTGTGCCAAATACACATATGTACCTGTGACCTTCAATAGTTACCATGTCTGATGCCTGCCACATGTGAATACATGGTATTTGCACTGGATAACATTATGACTGTGGTCTTCTGTGTGGGTGCTGCATGTGGTATGTGTATATACAGTGTGAGATGTAGATGGTATCATCCTAGCAGTGAGGGATACACATCTGGTCTGGGGCATATAGTCTACATGTTGTTGATGAACAGGTGCTGCATGTTTTCACCTGTTGTGGGAGTGGTAACAAGTTGTTCCATAGCAATGCAGTGACTACATGCTAGGAACCTTTCAGCTAGGGTGTTGTAGCTACAGTAATTCATCAGCATTCAGTGTCGTCAGCATTCCTGGTGAGGGTATGATGCCAACCAACGTCAGGGTCATACCAGCCTGTGCCACATGCTCAGAGAGCCCTTCCATGTTCCTGATCATGTAGTCCAGGGAGGTACATCACAGGTCAGCCATAGTGGCATGGACAATGACTGAGTCATATGTGTCCATGCCTCTGACTGACCTGTATGCTTGTGTTATGTGGTGGACCATAGTGCCCCACGGGCATATCACTGTGACCTTCACCTTGTCCAGCCTGGTGAGTGTGACCTCACTGTACCGGACAATAAAGGTACCTAACACAACTGTAGCAGGTGTGTTGTCTAGCCGTACAGGCTGTGACTGTTTGGCACACAGGATTTGTTTGCTATGTGTTATGCGTGCTGTGTTCTGGCATAACGTATGCCTGTGTGACAGCTGCAGAGGTGTCTGCCACTCAGGCAGGATGCTATTCTTAGGCTCCACGAATGGCCCAGTGTGTTCACGTGTTTGTATTGCTGTCAGTGTAGGTCTACATCAGACTGGTATTGTAGTCACTGTAATATTTCATGCCACCTGACAGGTTATGCCAGTACTGAGTTCAGAGTGCTTAGTCCCCAGTTTGGCTATGTGGTTGCATGTCATACATGTGTTGTATGTCCATGTGTAGAGGAGAGGGTTGACTGTGTACATGTGGCAGCTGTGACATTGCCACATGACCCACATATTCCACAACTGTACCATAGAGGTGACTGACAAGTGACCTTTGCACATGCTACCATAGTATTGTGATTGCCATGGTGATTAACAGCACATAGGGCCAATAGGGAACAAGGTACATAGGTTCATAGGTTCATAGGTTCATACTAGGCTATCTGCCCTAGGGCATTTATAAACCTAGCCAGAATGTGTTTGGCTTTTGCCACCCATTGTAAATTTATCTTGCTATGCCCTTTTTCGACGTTAGTATACTGTGCCTCTGTCTAACAGTGACACAGAAGTGATACCCGGGGTAAACCTACGAGGTCCCATCCACTCATCAAGATTCCTCTTGAAGAGAGTCAATGAGGGACTCTGCCTAACCTGGACTGGGATTTTATTCCAGAGTGAAGGGAGCCTCTGGGTTATGAATCTGTCCCTCCAGCATGTCCTATTTATTTCAGTGCTGATGTTCAAGTCTCTCGAGCACGTAGCTCGATGGGATTTGGATATTCTGAGGTGCAGCATGCCTATTAATTCCGGGTTGGACATGGCTTTATACGTCAGGCACAGATCGCCTCTGAACAGGCGGTATGCCACTGAGTAGAGCTGGAGTTTCTTTAACTGGTCACCATATGGCATCTGTTTGAGCCCTTTGATCCTCTTGGTGAGGTACTTTTGGGGTATTTCCAGTTGATGCAGGTGTCTGATAAGGTACATCCCAACAGGGGCATTGTACTCAATTATGGGCCTGATGAGGGATGAGTAAAGAGGCACGATGTCCTCCCCTGATCTAGATTTGAATCCCTTCATGATGAGGTGGGCTATATAAAATGTTTTTCTAACCACTTTGGCCACGTGGTTGTCAAATGAGAGATTGCTATCAACTTGGGTCCCCAGGTCCCTAATTACATCTTCTGTACTTAATGGATTACCACCTATGTGGTACTTTGTGGGCACTTTGTTTTTGCCAAAGGGGATGACTATACACTTTTTGGCATTCAGCTTGAGGCCATGGATCTGGCACAAGTTGTCTGTTTCTATGAGGCCCTTTTGGAGGATGCTTGTGTCGGCTGGAGAGTCGATTATGGCGGCCAGTTTTCAGTCATCTGCGAATTTGGTCAGCCACAGTCCTTCCGTGTTGGCCTGTACCTAAGAGAAATATATACCGAACAAGAGAGGTCCCAGGACTGAGCCTTGTGGGACACCACTTGTAACTGATTTGGAGTCTGACATGGCTCCAGCAATTCTAACCATGTGGGTTCTGTCCTTGAGCCAGTGTGCAATCCATCTAGTGACATAGGGGATTATATTTAAGCAGGTGAGCTTCTCTAGAATGCCCGAGTGGGGTATTGTATTGAAGGCTGTTGCGAGGTCCAGGTAGGCTGTGTGGACCACCTTCCCCTTGTCAATGGCCTTGGTGACTGTTTCAAAGAAATCAACCAGGTTTAAGAGGCAGGATCTACCCTTAACAAAGCCAAACTGGGTATGATCCAGTGTCTGTAGTTCCCCAATATCTTTATTTATGTGGTCCATGATGATCCTTTCCATAACTTTGCAGACCAAGCTAGTCAGGCTTATAGGGTGATAGTGTCCAGGATCCGTTGAGGCACCACCTTTATGGAGAGGGACCACTGTTGCTGTACGCCACTCTTTGGCCACATATCCTGTAGTAAGGCTGGGATTGAACAGTAGTTTTATGTTTGGGTGTAGCTTTTCTTGGAGTTCATGTAGGACACAGCCCGGGACACTGTCTGGTCCCATTGATGCTGTATTTTCTGCTTTGGAAAGGGCAGCTCTTACCTGAGCATCTGAGATGTCAGGGGGGGGCAGCACTGTGCTGGGATAAATATTTTCCCTTTCGGTGTGTGTGTGGGGGGGTTTGCGCTGAACCTGTCAGCTAGGATGTTGGCACTGTCTGTGGGTTTGGTGTTTCTTTTGACATTTTGGACTACCTCTGAGCATATCTGGGAATTACCACCCAGGTTCCTAACAAAACTAAAGAAAGCCTTGTGATTATCCTTAGTGTCCTGTGCAATTTTCTCTCGAAGCTGGCCTTAGACAATTTTATGAGTGCCCGTAGTTTTTGCTAATACTGATCAGTGATGTCTTCCCTTTTTGGGATTTTGCTGTATCATTTAGTAGCTTCCTCCTTCTATTGTATAGTTTGTTTATGGCTGGGGTCTACCAGACAGGACGTCTGCCTTTGGAGGATTGGGTCTTGGTGTTATTTGGGATCGCACGATCCATGCATTCCTGAAGGTGTCCAAAGAATGCGTTTATAGAGGAATCTGCGGTCTGGGCCGTATTTTCCACAGGCCCGGGGGCTTTGAAGGTTTCCACCTTGGTTTTGAGGAGTGTGAATTTGCTTTAGAGAAGTTGTTCACTGTGGTTTTCTGGGCAGGGGGTGGGGTCAGGATGTGAATATCCAGTGAGATTAGTTTATGGTCTGATCTTACCAGTGAGGGATACACTTCTGGTCTGGAGCATAGAGTCCCCATGTTGGTGATGATCAGGTCCAGTATGTTTTCCCCTCTTGTGGGAGTGGTAACAAGTTGTTCCATAGCATTTGAGTTCATAAATTCTAGGAATCTTTGGGCAAGGGTGTTGGAGCTAGAGTCATGCTCCCAGTCTATGTTTGTGTAGTTGAAGTCGCCCAATATAATGGTGTTTGGAGAGACCTTCATATTTTCCACTGTTCTCAGGAAGGCCGAGTGCGGTTCTTGGGTTTGGGAGGGTGGTCTGTAGCAGGCTATAACCAGGAAGGCAGTTTTACCCACTGTTAGTTGCACATGGATAGTCTGTGATGCTTGGTGCTTTGCCACCAACCTGGAGGTGTGGGTATCTTTGATGAATATCGATACTCCCCCTCCTTTTGTGGTTCAGTCCAAGTTTTGGGGCTGAAAAGCATGGTATGAGGTATAACATGGTAGTGCTGGGGTGCTCTCGGTAGCTCTGAACCAGGTATCTGTTACTGCACAGATATCGATGTTCTCCATGCTAAGGAGAGTTTCAAGTGTGTGCATCTTGAGGTTTAGACTTCTGGCATTGAGTAGCATTACTCTTAGTTTCTTATCCCTTGTGATACAAAGGGAGGTGGGTTTGTCCTTTGAGCCTTGCCTAACAAAGGCATTATGGGGGTAGCAACAGCCTTTGCCAATATTCGAAAGCCCAGGGGTGACAGGTGCAAGCCGTCCCTAGCGAAGCAGGTGGTTCAACAGAGGGTGAGTATGTGAGGGTGCAGTGCCTGTGATTAGTTAGCAGTGACATATATGACTGCTCACGTGGACAAATGCCAGGTAAGTCATATGCAATGTGTCACAGGCAACGTACATGTGAACAGGACAAACAGTGACGTTCTGTCAAGTGAAACATGGACATACATATAATAAGCTATGCAGATGTCACTAGGAGTCCACAGAAGCTCTGTAACTCTGCATTGCAGGTGGGATCAGTATTCCAGGGTAACTGCAAGCAAACATGCATGCAAACAAAGCTACAGTAAGCAGGGCTGCATGTAGTCCATTGTACAACAAACAAGCTGTACCACTTCCAGTAGGTAACACTGCAAATATGCAGGCACTATGCACATGTACATGGAAATACAGAGGTCAGATGGCTAGGGTCCAGTCTCAGCGCACACAAGTGTACAGACCATGTACTGTCAGGATGTACAATAACTGGATGGAAACCCATGTGCACATACCTGCAGTAATACACATGTCAAATAACAGACACTGAGCCTTCACTCAGTGGTTCCATACTTAGTAGGATGTATGCTACCTGGCCTGCCACCACAGTATCCCTGACATGTATGGGGACTCTCCCTCCTGTGACAGTTAATTTTGTGCGTTGGGGCTGTCTAGCATGGTATGAGATGTGAGCTTGCAGTGCTAGGGTGCTCCTATGTGTCCTGTACCAGTCGTGTAGTACTGCACACATATCAACATCCTCAAACATCTGCATTGCAGAGTCCATTGTGGGCAACATGCCACTTGCAGTTTACATGTCCATCATTGTGTATTAATACTTTCATTACCTTATCCCCTGTGCTACCTATGTATGTAGCCTTCTGTTGACATCCTTACCACCAGTATGCCAACATGTGCAGATGATACACTATGGTACTTACCATGGGTGTAGACAACAGTACATGACAATCATACCCTTACTGCATCAGGCATGCTGTGATATACCCACAATTATATCAGCACACAGTACTGTTACCAACATGATACTATTACTACACATCTATGTAGTCACCCTGTGCATCAGCAACATGTTAACCTGTACCTGCACTGATGTTACAGATTGCAGGAGGTGACACAGTTTCATCATATGCACAGGGTGTGAACTTGGTATGCCTGAGTCAGCCACCGATACCACCAATTGACATGTATGTGTATGTGTGTTGGTGAGGGACAGCAGTACAAGGTGGGGCAATGTTGATGCAGTGTGTGCGTGTATGCGGTGGCCCTAGGTGTTGTCAATTCGCATGTGTGTATGGATGCACACAGTTCCACCTCATGGCTGCCATATACTGGTGTTTGTGGACAGCCACAGACTGTACCTGCCAGGTCATACAGATCATTGTCTCTGGCCACGGACACAGTACCTGTGCTTTGCAGGGGTGCTATGGACTGTATCCTGTACCAACCTAGACTGGGTACTGTCATCAGAAGCAGGTGTTCATTGACTGGACACAGATCCCTGTCGGGCCTGGCCAGAGCCACGTGCACGTGGTCTCCTGGGGCGGTCTGATGACAGCACAGACCCAGCATTACTGGGGCTGCTGCTGGCACTATGGGGGCGGCCGCGGCCCTGTTGTCATCCGCGACGACTGCCAGCTGCTGCTGTTGCTGGCATACACCCACGTCGATGCTTCAACCGTCCACCATCGCCCGGGCTCATGGACATGTACTTGTGGAACTGGTCTAATATGTCCCCACAACGTCTGTCTATGACCTGTGAAATTACGGATGGCAGCCGCAATGTCACGCATACTGTCAGTCATGGCTGTGCGACATGCTGTCAGCTCCCTCAGACCCAGTCTGGTGTACCATTCCATACGTGACTGTGCCTGCATGACAGCTCGAAACATAGCTGAGGTTGTAAGACCTCTGTGGGCACGTCTGACAGGGGCAGTACGCCCATGGATGCTCCCACGAGAACCCCTGGACATCTGTCTGTGTGGTACCATTTCAGGGCCATGCCCATGACTGCTGTGTGGGGACATATGTGCCACAGATACCACATTACCCTGGTCAATGCCCACTGTATGCTGTCCATCACCTAGGGACATTGGTAACAAAGGGTGTATTGGCAGGATAACTGTGCGCATTGATGGGGTTGACAGCTGTGTACTGTCAATTGGCTGAACAATGACGGACCCTGGCATACCTTCCTGTGCCATTACACAGATGTCATCATTATCAGTACCCATGGCACCTGATTCAGGTTCCCTGCTGCATGACACCAGAGCAGCACCAGAACCTGTGGGAGGGAAACAGGAAACACAGTTTACAATGTCTACACAGTATTACCAGTGATGCACACATCCACACATGCACAGGTCCACACATGCACACATGCACATGTGCACACATGCACACATGCACATGTGCACACATGCACAGGTGCACACGTGCACAGGTGCACACATGCACACATGCACACATGCACATGTGCACACATGCACACATGCACACAGTTGCACACAGTTGCACACAGTTGCACACTACTCAGTATGCGAGATATCAACACACAGACACAGACACACCTGCATGCATACACAGAGCACTACTCAGTGAGCCTAATATTACTATTACTATCAAGACTATTAAAGGTATTGTTAATACACACTCACCAGCATGGATAGGCTGCATTGCTGTTACACTGGGGGACCTGCAGAAGTGAGGAAACTAATGTCAGTGGGCACAACTGTGCCATTGTTACTGAGTATGATACAGGTCAGTAGTACCACAGTCGCCTTTCACAGGTCAGCTGCTGATATTGAGGATATCACACTTGCACATTAAATACTATGATGACAGCTACAAACCAAGGACACACTTCACACATGCATTAACTACCAGTGTACACAACAGTCAACTATACATATGGCATATTACCTGCACGCTCATAGTCTTGCTGCTGCGTGGCTCCAGCCTCCATTATAATGCATGTCTGCTGCTGTTGTTGTTGTTGGCGGGCTGGAGCCACTACACTCATGAGTAGTCCCTCCAGTCTGGTAAGTGGGGGATGTGTAGCCACCCCACCACCTGTGGTGACCTGTTGCCTGTGGATATCCAATGCACGCTGACGGACATTACTGATTAAATCACTGCAGTGATGTCGTACTTGCTCATATGTCCTATTATGCGTGCCTATGCCATTTACCCGATGGACCAGGTCTTGCCACAGTGCAGCCCTCTCCTGCTGATTCTGGCTGGTGTGGGAAAAGAGTATTGCATAATCCTGCACCAGGCTCTGGTGTATCTCCTCAACCTTAGCTGCAGAGTAAGCTGGATTTCACGGGTGAGCCATGTTCCTGAAAAAGGAAATAACATGATATCAGCAATATATGTCAGCAGAATTTGGCACACATACTACTCGACTGTTATGATACGACATATCTCACATATATAGCATCTGTCTGTCTATTGGTGGATACACATGTAAATGGCCAGGTATCAGTGCTCAGCCAGCAACTGTGCAACAGTACCTGGCACACTCCATACGACATACTACCAAACCCCAGCAGTCAGAACACTGATTCAGGTCCAGAGCACCTCCTCACTTTGGGGGTTTGTATCTAGGTACTGTATGGGCTACATCATCAACTACTGTGAGCTGACCACAAACTAATTGCCCTGGATATACATATCCCACCTCCACCACCAGCACAAATGACTATAGTGAATAACATTGCAAATGCAAACTTTACACTTTGTAACAGTGACATGGTATCCTTTCAGCCCACTGGGCCAGTGGAAGACACAACCCACAATGCTGACCCCTTCACAAATGACTTCTATGGACATCTCTGAGAATGCATGGATCATGCAACCCCATATAAGACCAAGACACTCTCCACAAAGGGACAGCATCCTGTCTGGTGGACACCAGCCATAGACAGATTGTATTACAAAAGATGAAAGCTACTGCAAGACAGAGCATAATTCCATAAAGGGAAGGCATGTCTGATCAGCACTAGTAAGGAGCTATTTTCTCTCATACAAACATCCATGGGCAACTTTGAGAGGGAAATCAACAGGGACACTACAGATAACCACAAGGCCTTCTTCAGTTATGTTAGCAACCTTGTCAGAAACCCTCCAATATGCTCATAGTTAGTACACAACAACAAATAATTCACTGAACTCACAGATATTGGCAACATTGTGGCAGACAGGTTCAGTGCAGGTTTCCCCCTCCCTCTCCCCCAAAATAAGGCATAGTTATCCCGGCTGACTGTAACCTCCCTGTCATCACAGATGTCCAGGTGAGAGCCGCCCTCAGAAAAGCAGAATACACAACATGAATGGGACCTGATGGTATCCCCAGTTGCATGCTACATGAACTCCAAGAGGAGCTAAACACACATATAGAACTGCTATGTAACACTAGCCTGACTACAGGATATGTACCTGTACACTGGTGCACAGCAGCAGTGGTTCCACTCCATGAAGGAGGCACCTCTACATACCAATACAATACAACACAATACAATACATTACAATACAATACTATACAATATGCTATTGCCCCTGGGACTACAGCAGCATACTGTTCTGCTACCCTGACCATTGTGACACATGTGGTGTGATGGTACCTGCTGCTGTCAAACAGTTACACAGGGTGACTCATATGGCATATTACCTATCTGACTAACATTCAGCAGAGGTAGGTGTGACATGTACTCATGGGGAGTCTTGCTTCTTAACACTGTGTGGTTTATTGCAGGGTGTGTCTTATCTGTGGGTAGGAACCTGTACCTCCACCATGTGCTCTCTATTGCAGTGGCACGGACGACACACAGCAGTCATTTAGGTTGTGGATGATGTGAGGTGTTACTATGGTTGTTGGACATCTGTCATGGGTGTGACTTAAGTATGTAAATCCAGGAGTGGTAACCTCTATGTGGGTAGTATGTGTGTACTCTGTGGTGTTGTCAGTCACTGTGCATTAGTAATGTGTTTGAGTGCATTGTGACAGTGTTGTACATGTCACTGTGTCCTTCTCCATATCTGTACCTGTCATGTGAGGTACATACCATGGCAGCCATTATGTGGTGTGGAGGGGTACACTGACCTACATGTCCGTAGCTGACACACCATGTCTGCTGACACATGCCATGTGCAGGTATTCCAGGAATAGTGTGCCACTGTGAATATCATTGGGGGGACTATTGCACACAATTATGACCCTGTTCACCCCTGACACATGCAGTGGTGGGCAGCCAATCACATATCTGGTGGTTACTGGTGTAGGTGATTTGAAATGGGGTATGGTACTCCAGTTTTGACACTGGTGTTCACTCCATGCCTTTGTCACCAGGCACCTGTTGCAATACATCTATACACATGTGCCTCACTCAGAATATATATACATTTCTCTCTCTCTCTCTCTCTCTATATATATATATATATATATATATGTATATAGATATATCTATATGTATGTATATATATATATATATATATATATATATATATATATATATATATATATATATATATATATATATATATATATATATATATATATGTCTGTATACATATACACATATATATATTGATGTACATATATTGCTATAGATATGGAGAGAGGGGGTGTGTGACAGAGAGGGGGTGAGAGTGACAGAGGGCGTGGGCCAGGGGGTGTGTGAGATCATCATATACAGTCATACCTGTAGATAGTCAGATCTGTCTGTCTATGTATATGTATCTACATATATCTATATCTGTATGTGTGTATTACATATATATGTTTGTACATATTCTATCTATCTACATCTGTCTATGTATTCCTACATCTCTCTCTATGTATGTATACATATATACATATTATATATATATATATATATATATATATATATATATATATATATATACATACATACATACATATTTTGACATACTTACGTATCCATATGCTAGATAGGTATATCAACATGTTTGTTTACCATACTGTATACACACACTAACATACTGCTAAACATACAAAACTGTGAAACCTACTTTGTACATTGCACTACAACCTACATTCAACCTACATTGATATGTGCACATAGATGCTCTCACATACAAATGTATGTACAGCCTTCACTGATAGTTGCTGTATGTCCCCTGCCCTTTGCACATCTTCATATACATATGGATACAGACCAATGACACATATGGATGGTTTTCAGTATGTAGACTTTTATAGTATTACTTTACATTACCTGTGTTTGTCACAGCTGCTTGTGTTGCCATCTGGTTTTGTGTCCTGCTGCTCCACTTGCCAGTTGTCAGCTTTCAGGTGGCTGTTTGCTGACCAGTTTTGTTTGTGCATGTTTAATTTTGTTTTTCTCTGTCTCTCTCTCTCTCCCTCTCTCTCTCTCTCTCTCTCTGTCTCTCACTACCTCCTCAGGGTGCAATGATAGTATTGCATGTATGGACTGGGAGTACAGCATGCTTTTGTAGGTATCTGCATATGTCCATGTGATGGCCTCTGCACCAATTGTTAGCCAGCATTTTCTAATTGCATGCAGCCAGTTGTGTACTGATTGCAGTTCTCACTGTGATTTCAGAACAGTGCTATAAAAAGGTATGTGAGATAGGCATAGCCCTTTCAGATTTTAAGGTCAGGGACCATGCTGGTATGCTGTGGACACTGTTCTGTGAGCGTAAAGGTTGGTATCTCTCTCATATTTCCGGCTGTGTTGTAGATTAACATTTCTCCATTAATTTCTCCAGTTTCCTGTACTAACTGTGTATGTACACTGACACCTAAGACTACTACTACTGTTAATGTGGGTGTGTGTGCTTTCCTGTGGGACATGTGGTGTAACTGGTGTATAGCAGTGGCTCTTGCACTTTGTTGCTATGGCTTAAATATTTGCCCTTTACAGTCACTACTTGTATGCCTGCTAGGTGCCTTGACTGTAGTGTGCTGCTGTGGCTTTCCTATTTTCCATGTACATTCACACCTTGGAATGCTTGCTATATCTGCTAGGGTGTTACAGCATGCAGTGTGGTCTGGCCATGGTGTGGGCCTTGACATCTATTAGGGTATTTGTGTATGCTGCTGAGCAGGCCCCAGAGACTCTCAGGTGCATCTGTTATCTGCCTCATGGAATGGTACATATCAGTGGGATACACCCATTAAATTGTCTGGTATTCTGCAGTTGTGACTGTGGGATAGCATGAGCATATGTATTACTACACTATTTCTGCCATGCAAGTGGTGCATACTTTCAGGACTTCATAGTTACCATTGCATGTGTTGTAACAACTTTCCGCCTACTGTTTGTACAATTCACATGGAGTCTGTGGGGCATCCCTGTAACTCAGTCACTGTTGCTATGCCTAGTATCTTAACTATTCAAATATGGCAGTGTCAGACCTCTCAAGTGTACAAATATTTGCAGTTTGTCCACATTTCTGCCTCATATTTTGGTCAATATCTCATGCACAGCTCTTTCTGGCAAATAACTCTGGGCTCAAGTCAGAATATAGTGACAAACATTTAAGTTTCAGACTTCATACCCTTCCAAACATCCAACAAAATGCAGAACCTGTTACTCTCTGAACTGTCTAAGTTTGTTGTAACATTATTTGTAATGTGTCCCTGGTTTTGGCCCTTTGCTCCACATATTTTATTACTTGGTCCGGATGTGTTCCTGTAACAGGTTGTGGGGTATGGGCAGTGATTATCCTGCTGTGAGTATGTGTGTGGCTTGCAAGGTGCTACAGTGACATTATTACCTACTAGCTACCAACTAGCATGGCTGTTTCTGTTCACACACTACTATTATAGAAATCCACTAGATTTGACAGTAAATATACATGACATGCTTTGTTTACTACGCATCCTATATTCCCTTTACATTCATTCCGACTATTACATGATATATTTATTGTAGCACAATGTTCTGATATAACAGTCATGGCTTAGTGGTAAGTCATGCAGACTACTGTTTCCAAGGTCCTGGGTTTGGGACTGACAGTGGGATTTTATTTTGCTTTTGAGCAGACTACAGGACTTGTCATTCAGAGTGACTAAGGCACTTTTAAGCAGTTGTAACCGGGTTAGCACTGGTTTGCGTGGAGCTCACGTATGCGCACTGGCGTTCAGCTCCATGCACACTCGCTTACGACTGCTTAAAAGTGCTTACTCGTGCGCACACCCGTGCTATTTTCTTTGAAAGAAATGAAAATGGGGAGACAGGAAAGTGGTGAAAAAGGGGTCACAAAGAGGGTAAGACAGTAGGGAAACAAGCTTGGTTTTTGCAGGAGGGATGTAGGTAAGGCCCATAGCTGCCCATTTCTTCATCAGCAACAGCTGTGAATATGTTTGTAATTTGTTGTGAGATTTGAAACCTTCCACCCCTGAGAGAGGTGTAAGGACAACAATAATACTTGTTGTACAGCCAATTGTAATTGACAGTTTCCATGTCCAGCAGACATGTGTGTGAAGTGGGCAACTATGTATGGGGTGTAATTTTTTTGTGGATGCAGAGTGCCCTTTTTTTTTTTTTTTTTTTCAGGTGAGAGTGGTATGTCAGGTAAAGGAAGTCAGTATAGCTGGGGAGGTAGGTTGGGTAGGTCAACAGACAAGACAAACAAGACGCATATAGGGACGGTGTATGACATGTGTGGGGGGGGGTTACACAATTGACGGGGACGGATGTTTGGATATCCAGAGCCCATGAGCCCGCAGATGGCAACAGTGGAACTGATATCCCCACCCATGGGCAGTTGCCACTGTGCCTTCACTGCCCAGGACGGGGCTGTGTAGGCCGGTCAGCAGGCATGCCCGTTAGTTGTGCCACCTGTGCCTCAAGCTGGCATAGGGGCCCAAGAACAGCTTCCTGGATCTCCCTACGCACCACAGTCCGGATGCTACGGAGGGTGAGTGGTGGTTCTCCTCCAGCCACACTTGCAGAGGGGGGACGAGCCCCATCCCCTGCAGCGCTTCCACCTACAGGTGGCACAGGGCCACCGGAGGAGGGTCCGGACTGGGCACTACTGCCAGCTGCACTCGCCAGCTGAGGTGGGAGAGGTGGGTCCGCTGGAACCTGCCTTCCCTGTCATCCTATGTTTTGCATTATGTCATGACAGTTTGGGTTAGTAACATACAATACCATTCACAATTAGTTGTAACAGCATGCATTAGTATTCCCATTAACCAAACACCCAGAGATTCACACCATTGAACAGCGAGTATAACACATGCATAATTTGAACAGCAATACACAGTCCAACAACATGCAGGGTTGATTTATGGCAACAGGCCATCAGGTTTGGATGTATGAACAGGGCAGATGCATCAATGTACATGCAAATATGTATGACCCAACAGGACAAATGTCCAGGTGTGTTAATTGTGATTGCACATACCAATTTCACGTGGAATGGATCATATGTGGTTATAGGGTAGGGTGAAGAAAATATAATTAACACCTTCAAATACCAATACATATGCTGTACATTTCTAATAGCTGCAGATATATACACACTACAGTTCTACCTACAGTTTCCAATGTGATAACTACTTCAAGTTGGTGATAGGAATGTTACTGCTACATCACTATACATTTTATTTTTATTCATGCACGTTCATATCTGGCTCTATTCAGCTACATCATCCTGCTACATTTGCTTTATATAGCTATAGACAACTGTGGATGTTTGGTATTTCAGACAATCATGCTATCTGCATATTGCAGACTGAGAGCAACATATACAGATTTTGGGATACACATTCCAGCTGCAGGAACATTTTGAACACATTTCGCAGTTTGGTTCTGCTTGTCACATTCATTTTATTCTGTACTGACTGCAGTATACTTTATTCAGGAGTTATTACTACTTTATTGGTGGATTCATAACTCTTTCTCACACTCTCTCACTTGTTTTATTTTTACAATTCAGGATGGTACTTACTTCTAGGCTTTATTGACATGTTTTACCAGTAGTTATTACAATCCTTTCCAACAGTCTCACTTCTGTCATGTTTCAGTATTTCAACAGGGATATATTTCACACGTGTTTTGCTCATCTTCTGCAGCTGTACTTTTCAGCCTGCAGCAGGTTGTGTACTATTATATTACAGGTGGGGCATCTTTATTTCAGACTTTATTTCAGACATTTTCAATTTTCTGTTTGGATTACAGACTGCAACACACTTTTGTAATCAAGCAATACTTGCAAACACTCTTACACTGTTACTTGCACATTTTATTACTTAGTGACTACACTGCACTCTTTTGCTAACTGTCATACTTTTATATTTGTTTACAGTTACAGGGAGAGGATTACTGACCTTCCTGGTGGCGCAACCGCACCAGCCTATCACCATAGGCTCTGTGGTTCGCAGAATGGACACCTGCAGCTGTAATATAAATAAAGTAATATTGGAATAGACATCTCCATAATATCAGCTAGGTTAATTTCTTACATACATAATTAGATGTAACTTACTCAGTAGTGGGGCATTGGGCATTTGCCGGGCCTCCTGGATCCAAAGGTTCAGTTGGTCCTGCTTCCATCTCTTCAGGTCCGCATGGTGGTGACGGACCTGCTCACCAGTCCTTGGAATCCCTGTGGCACTGGTAAGATCATGAGCCAACCGGTCCCACGCCTCAGCCCTATATGCTCCCCACAGGACCTGGCCCTGCATGAGTTGGGCCTCATGATTGTGGACAAGGAGCCAAACCATATATTTGGACTCCTCAATGCCCCACCTGTGTGCTCAGAAGCAACTACCCTCACCTACTCCTGACATTCTGGCTGCAAGTTAGTTCTACAATCGGTTATGCTGTGTATTTCCGCCTATGGGGCTTATATATGCCGTTTTTCCCGCACTTATCTGTGATTGGCCATTTTGGAATTGTATCAGCTTCACAAAACCTGCTTTGTCATGCTCCTCTTTCTATTCATTCCTATATATTTGCTATTACTGCATTTCTAAGTACAGCTGTCATGGCTTAGTGGTTCAGTACCTTGACTATGGTGCATGGTATCCTGGGTTCGAACATGGCCACTGCTTTTTATATTTTATGAATGTCTAGACAGGCTAGGAGGTGTGTCTGTGTAAAGGCAGTTTTGTTACAGCTTGCTCAACGTTGCCCGTCGGTTAGCTTGTTGGTGTGGCGCACAGCTCCGCGCAAATGTGTTACTCTGGTTTACGCTTCATTTGGCTGTAAGCATGCATATTACGCTCAGCTCAGCTAGGGGCACACAGTTTCAGCGTGTTAAACCACTGCTCACCTACGAGCACTCATTTTACACCTGTTAAACCACTGCTCACCTACGGGCAGATGCACTCAACTTGTTAAACTGTAGCTCAGCTATAGGCACATCTGGCATCTTTTGTTATTTTGTTATCTCACATTTCTTCAAAATAAATGGCCTATTTCATTACATTTTACATAAAATATAATTTTATATGTGTACCTATATGTCAGGGACTTGTTTTGTGTTTATTTCACTAAAAATAAAAATTGATGCTGTGAGGGCTCGAACCATGACTGCCTGCTTTTCAGCCAATGTCTCTACCACTACGCTATTGCTTTTTGGCTTACTTTGCATAGTTAGTTCTTATATGCTTTTCCACTTACTGCTAACTGTGGCTGAGCTACGGGCACACCCGCGCAAACGAGTGCACTCACGGGCAAACATCTTTACAATTTAAAAAAAATATAACATGTTCATTTATATAATTTTATGTTCATAGTCTGTGGGGGC
The DNA here is from genome assembly GCF_019279795.1 of Protopterus annectens. Classification (NCBI taxonomy): domain Eukaryota; kingdom Metazoa; phylum Chordata; order Ceratodontiformes; family Protopteridae; genus Protopterus; species Protopterus annectens. The sequence continues at coordinate 1,480,934,707 of NC_056731.1, read as the reverse complement.
ATATGTTGTGTTGTGTTTATTCACATGTCCATGTACTCTGTCGTGGGGGTTTACTTTAGGCACTTTTACTCTTCTGGGGGCATGTCCACTTGCAGGGCTCGGCCTACAGACACGCCCCCTGCTGTTTTCCACAGACCGTGTAAGCCTTAGGTGTGATTCAGCATGCCCTCATGCATATGCATGACATGCTGACGTCACACCGTTTAACTGTAGCCTCCGTGTAAGCCTTGTAACTCTTACACGGAGGCTTCGTGAATCCTACCCCATATCTCCCCTCTTTTTGACTTTTGTACTTTCTGTAATTCCCTAAACATAAAAGTATGCTCTGGTCCAGAGTTCATTATATGTTTACTCAGGGCATTAGAGTCAATATTTCTGCGTATTTCAGACAAATGAGATCTAATTCTTTCTTTCAACTTTAGATAAATTTTGCCCATGTAGAAACAGGCACATGATTTACAATATACAACATTATCAGTAGAACATGTAGCAAATGTAGTAAATATAAATGTCCTATGAGTAATTGGATGGAAAAATCCATCTTCAGTATTTGTATATCTACAGTATGCACAGTTATAGCATGGTATTGTAGCTTTCTTATTAGCTACAAAAACCATCAGTTTTACTGCAAAAAGCAAGATCTTTATAACATAAAAAAATGCTTCAAATTTCTTTCTCTTTTATAAATAAATCTTGGCCTTTCTCCCACCACCTTTCTGATTTCAGGGTCCGAACATAATATTGGCCAAATTTTATGAATCATTTGTTGAATTATATTCAAATGCCTATTATATTTCATAATGTAACTAGGATGACGATTTGCAGTATTACTAACATTATTTAATACAAATTGCAAAAGTTTGCATGACTGGGCTATAGAAGAATGGCCCATACATCTGGAGCAAGGCTAAAAAAATACAGGCTGACTAAAGTGGAGCAAAGTGAATAATAACCTATGGAAAAAGCTAGCTGCTACAACCTGGCTAATATGGGTGTTCTGATGCCAAAAGGCGTTAGGTACTATAAGTTGGCATGTCATGCAACAAAGTCTGTGACACAGAATGTACATTTTGTTGAATCAAAAAAATCGGACACAGCTGGCTAGTTTTGATGGGGTAGGAGGAAGAAATAAAGTACTTCCATGGTCTCACAAAAATGGAGAAAAGTGAAAATGCCACACACACACACACACACACACACACACACACACACACACACACACACACACACACACACACACACACACACACACACACACACACACTTGGCTCAGAGGCCCTTATAAGCCTAGCCAAGAATTTTGCCCATGTTCCCTCAAAGTTAGCTTTTGCTTCCCCTGTCCAGCAGGGACACAGGTAGGATCCTAGGGGTGTATTTTCTGTTTCTCATCCAGTCGTCCAGGTTCCTCTTAAAGAGGGCAAGAGAGATACGCTGCTTGACATGGAGAAGGAGTCTATTCCACAAATGGGGGAGTCTTTGGGACACAAATCTGCCCCACCAAGTTCTATTAATGTCACAGACCAGGTTAAAGCTGTGCGTGTGGTTGCTTGAGTGGAGTTTGTCTTACAGATATGCAGAAACTCCATCAAGGCTGGGTCCGAAATGGCCTTGTATGCCAGAAACAGGTCACCTCTGAGCATGTCTTTGTGAGATTGAGTGGAAGGACAGGGCTTTTAGTCTATCTGTATAGGATGGGTGTTTGAGACCCTGGATTTTCCTGGTCAGGAACCTCTGTGGTCTCTCCAACTGCTGCATGTGCTTGGCAAGGTACATGATGAAGGGGGCATTGTACTCAATAATGGGTCTGATAAAGGAGGAGTACAGGGATGTTATGACCTTGTTCCTGGATGAAATACCCTTTTTTATGAGGTGGGCCATATAAAAAGCCTTCCATACAACAGAGGCAATGTGGTGGTCTAAAGTGAGATTGCTATCAACCCTCACAACTTATTGCATGCTTAGTATGTTGTTATTAACACACACACACACACACGCTCTGCAGTAATCATCTGCAGTAAGACTGATCTCCACACACTACAGTAAAACTGATCTCCATACATCACAATCAGCCAGATAAATGCATTTGTTCGTTGCTACATATTTCTACTTCTCTATTAGAACTTTGACATAATTAAATAACATTCTCTGAAGCTACATTTTTACCAAATGAGCATTTGACTAAAAATTTTTTCACTCATTTTGTTTTCTGTGAGTTGTGAGTCAATCTAGTGTGCTTTAAACAAAAGAAATAGAATCCGTGAAAGGTAGACTGTCACCAGCACTTTAGTACTAACCTGCAGTATATTGCATACATCTTCTGGTAGGTATCCACTCACCTAGACACTTATCTGTTCTATGAAAGGGGATTGAAAGGGGAGTATAAGATGGTAGTAAATGGGGGGAGCAAGCAGAACTACACACTGAAGGAAAGCCTAAGGTCCCATTTCTTTGTGGATGTGTATCCTTGAGAGATGGGATCACGGGAAGGAAGACAGTGAAACAATGGGGAGGAACAGAGGGGATAATTGTCTACAGAGAGTCACAAACAAATATAGTGGTGCATACAAATAGGATTGGATGTATATATATGAGAAGCAGAAGATGTGGGCTGGACAAAGACAAACCGATGATAAACAAATGGAGATGGATAGAAGAACACAGAGCACAAAAGGTGTGTTCATAGATAGTTATTAAGCATGTGGTCCAGGAAACCCATGAACAACCTAGCCTAATTTTCCAATTTCCCCATGCCATTATCTAGTAAGTGACTTACTCAGGGTCACACTTACTGACAAATGAAAGCTTAGGAAATCAAACTCTGGACAACAATAAGCAGCCCCTTCACAACTCGTTACCATAATCCTTTTCACTAGTACCAGATTAAGCACTACTATAGGTATTTTATTTAGTTATGTGTGTTTGTTAACTAGGGTACAGCACCAAACTACAAGAACCTTTTCAACCTCTGTATGTTAGCACTTTCTGGCAAACAGAGGCTGAGAGAATCAAACACTAGATTACCAATAGTGGCTTATTAACTCATTAAAGCAGAGTGATGCCTCCAGGTGTTTCTGCAGTTAAATCCTACCGATGCCTCTAGGTGTCTAATATTGCCTGTTCACTTTTACATGAATAATTCCAAAACCATGCTACTTATAAGGTATTAAACAGTTAATCTTAAAGTTTAAACAATGGCAAATACAACTGTATTTGTCCTGTGTCTAGTGAAGCTAAAGACATATTAATTGTTGTTTGTATTATATTTATATTGTCATAAATTTCATGTTTTTTTTTTCTAAATAACTCAACAACCAAGTAGCATAGCCAGAACTGCTTAGTCTCATACAAAAGCTCTCAGCTGGATGAAAAAAATGTTGCTGACAGTATATGTGCAACTTGAGTGGTTCCTGAAATAATGCAAGTTGTTTACAAAATATTACAAACTTTTTACTCCCCCAGATTCAGCAAGCCTTACATGGTGAGCAGGATCAGTGCAGGAGCTCCAGGAGGCAATATTTCCACCATGCGATCCAGGAATAAGCTGCAGGGATGTGCACAAGTGCTCCTTCACTAGTCCTGCATAGACTCAGCTCCTGTATGCAAATTACCCCATTTGCAGGTGAAAACTATGCAAATGAAGTGAATTTGTGATCCAAGAAGCTGTCAGCCGGCCGTGCAGGACTAGTGTAATCTGCAGAAATGTACTCGGTTAGTAACTGAGTACATTTCTGCAAACTACAAAACAGAGCCATGGCAGCTCCAAATAAAGGGTGTATATAATATGTAAAGCATGCCAATGGCCAAATATATGGCCATTGGCATGGAAAACAGTTAAAAAAATAACTTTTATTTTTTTTAGCAGATTTCAGCTGTTTAAGCATAGGACAGCGGCACGCAAATGGGACTGGGTGAAAAAAAAAAAAAAAAAAAAACCTGAAATAAGCATTCTAACCAAAATAACTATTTTGCCATTATACTCAATGGCATGCAGAAGACAATATGGCCAGTGAATAGTGGTTCCTAAGGGGAGAGGCTCAGTGTGGGACTTGTAACTATGCATCAGCAGGCAATCCTATACAAATGAGGGGAATGATACTTAATGAGGGGAATGATACTCAATGAGGGGAATGATACTGAATCCCAGATTTCTCCTCAGTGCTATTCAGCACCCAACAGTGTAAGTGCAGGAATAGCTTGGTGCAAGGCTAGGAGTTAGCTGACATTATAGGGGGTGTATCAGGCATATTGTTAGTGGATTGGAGCGCTGTGGCTTGGGATTGCCCTTAGCTTACCAGAGCTAAGCAAGGGGGGGTGTGTCTGAGGCTGCCTAGCACTCTACATTGCCTAAGCAGGTGTGCGCGCTGCACACCAGGTTTTAAAGGAAAAAAAAAAGTAAACCTGGAAATAGCAGCTCTGTGCACATTTGAGCACTGTGTTTGCATGGAGCATCCCTGGGCTTAAACAGAAAGGCAGTGGGAAGGGAAAACAGCAGTAGGAAGGTAAACAGGGAGAACTAGCATAGCTGGTAGGTGAAATTTATCTGAAACAGACAATTACACAGGCAGCAGACCAGCCCAGCCCAGAACACTACTATAAACTATGCAAACACCTTTCCCTCTGTTTTTTTCCCACATAGTCTACACAAGCGGAAAAGTTTTAACAAACAAAAACAACAAAATGATAGGAGCTGCAGTAGCTATCATACATCAACATGTCGAAGAGGCAGAGGGTGGTGAGGATGAGAATGCTGTTGACCAACCCACAGTGAGGACACCGGGAAGAGTATACAGACCCAGGGTATCCTACCAGGGGCTACATGAGCTGGAGATAGTGGAGCGCATTAGGGTGGACAGGGACCTCCTGCAGCAAGTTGTTCAGTTGTGCTGGCCATGCCTGACACACAGAACTAACAGAGGGGAACCCATCCCATTGGATAGCAATGTATATGCAGGCTTAAGAATACTAGCCACAGGTACCTTCCAAAGGCCAACTGGGGATATCATGGGAATCTCACAGGCATCAGCATCCAGGGTACTCCACCAGTTCCTGGATGTCATATCAGCTCCTACCTGTGACCACATATATTTCCCCAACACTCGTGAGGCATTGGCCAGCAATATGCATCTCTTCCACTAAATAGCAGAATACTCTGAGGTAGTGTGTGCTATAGACTGCACGCACATGTGCATCAAAGCACCACCCAGTGAGCAGGGCAAGGTCTACATCAACCGCAAGGGCTTCCCCTCCATCAACTGCCAAGTCGTGTGCAATGCCCAGGGCATAATAATGAATGTGTGTGCTGGCTGACCTGGAAGCTATTACGATTCCCACATCTGGCATCTGATGCAGCTGTACCAGAGATTTGCCAATGGGGACATCTCTCATGGTCACCTAGTGGGGGATGCTGGTTACACACTGGAGCAGTGGCTGATGACACCCATCAGAAATGCACACACACCCGAACAAGAACTCCATAATGAGGCACACGCACAGACCAGAATTATAATAGAGCATGTGTTTGGGATGCTCAATTCAAGGTTCTGGTGCTTGGACACATTTGGTTTAGCCTTGCAGTACTCCCCAGCTACATGTACTCAAATTGTCATTGTATGTGCCATGCTACACAATATGATCCTGCAGAAAGAACTGCAGCAGGAACAACACGGGGCCGGGCCACACAGCCCCCCACCATTGCCAAGGTCTGCACAGGCACAGAGTGACTCGGAGGATGAACAACCTGAGCCTACCTTAGTAGGCAGAAGGAGCCATGCCCAGTATGTCCTGGCCTTGGCAAAGAGGCAAGGCATAGCACATACTCTGACACAGGACGGACCCAGGGAATGACACCTCTCTCTGACTGACATATACAGTAAAAGGGATGCCAAACATGACATAACCTGTGCTCAACCATGTATATGGAGTGTACTATGTGCATCCAACATAGGCAGTCCTCCAGCACTATCCTCAATACTGGCACACCCACAAGGTAAGTCACTCTTCTTACCAAATGCCAAATGGAGTAGTATGTGTTTTTACTTGTATCTATGGTATGGATGTGAACATGCAAGGTAATCTGGTAGCTGAATGGGATGCCAGCAGATAGTAGACACCTATAGTGGCAGCATGTGATCTGTATCAAATACTGGTATCACCATAGTAGCCAGTAGTACACATGGTGACAAATCTCCACTGCAGAAAATGTGCTGTGCCACATGTGTATCTATATGACACACACATGCCAGTCAGGGAGGTTAACATACCCAACAACGGTCTTAGCCAGCAGGACAGGTGTAGACAAACACAAACAAAGGCCTTTCTATGGCCTCTAAATGATGGCTATAGGTAACCTCCTCAGGCCAACACAGACAGACTACATCAGGTCAGGCAGTGGGATGTTAGTTCTGATGGGTAAGAAGTCAGAAACTGATATGTAGGTCAGTCAAACCTAAGACCTGTAGTACACTGATATACCTCTAGTCAGCATGATAGGTTACAATACAGAATGAAATAGACTATCTCACATACCAGTACAGTCATAGCAAATGTGTACCAGTGTCAGTTGTGCCCCCCCAATCCTATGTAGAAATGTAAAAACAGTCAGGTGTGCCCCCCCCCAATCATAAGTAGAAATATGGTAACAGTAAGGTGTCTCCCCCTGCAATCATATGTAGAAATGTAGTAACAGTCAGGTGTGCCCCCCAATCCTATTTAGAAATCTAGTAACAGTCTGGTATGCCCCTCCAATCTGATGTAGACATGTTGTAACAGTCAGGTTGCCCCTATCCTATGCAGAAATGTAGTAACAGTCAGTTGTGCTCCCCCCTCCAATCCAATGTAGACATGTAGTAACATGTATGTGTAGGTATAATGCCAGTGGAGCACAGATGACCTGAGGTGGCCAAAGTTGCAGGATAGATTGTAGCATTTGTACAATATGCAGGTATGCATGTGTTAGGCTGGTGTGTGCTTCATATTGTGTGAGAGTGGTCAGTATGTATGCATGTTGAGGTTTGACCTGGTGTCCATTGCCCACTACTGCCGATGACAGGGCCAAGTCCTCACAACTGCAGTGCCAAAGACAATGCTCCCTAGTATAACACATTCTAGCAGTAAGCAATTGTAAATGTATGGTGGTAATATGTGTCATCATCTGAAAGATGGACATGGCATGACAGTTGGGCTAGATATAGAAGCAGTACACAGGGAAAAGTACTCCAGACATACAGTGTATAAATTGTAACTGTGAAATGGACACACCCTTGGGATTGTACATAGAGGTATGCATCACATTATCTAGGCTTGTAGTAGGGAATACCTATGTCATCTGGCCGAACACTTGCAGATCACATAGGTGATAGGACTGATGTATTGAGAAACAGCTGATGTCCCTGCCCAAGCCACCATAACTGGAATGCCCCATGCGTATCTGTGAGTCAGATGCAAGTAGTGTCCATAGCACACATGCACCCAGCTCACCCAACCACCACCCACAGGTACCTCTCTGGTCTTATCCCTACTGTTGAGAATGGGTATAATATGACCCCCACCTGTGTATGGCAATAGCGAAAAAATGCAGCATGCAGTGCAGGTGTCCCATGCAGGTGTGGCCCTAGCTGTAAGCCACACACTGACAACATCCATACCACCTGATCAATACTGATAGAAAGTATTGGCATGAAGATCTAACACACCTACCCTGTCACCCCAGGAGAATATACAGTATGGCAGTCTGGTACTGTAGGACTGACAGAATGCAACACCCTGCTACAGCTGGCATGCATCACCACCAAATGGCCTACAGGTCTCTGGTAAAGGCCTGCATCTCACCCGTACTGCCAATGTATGTTATGTCATGGACACCCAAATAACATAACACACTCCGCATAACCCATATGCAAGGCTATGTGGACAGACCACAGTAACATGTCCACCATGTCCCACTGTATGAACTGTCGACCAACACCAAGGCACAGCTGTGATGAGGTGATAACTATAGGGTAAGTATCAGAGAATTTTTGCATAATGTATGGAAGGGGATAGAATAATAGAGAGGGGGTGGGAGCATGGGCAGCATGGAATGTGCAAAGTCCAAAACACAGCTGTGTGCACATACTATCCCTGGCTGCAAACACAAAAATGTATGGCTACAAACTTGCCCATACAACACAATAGGGGTAATGTCCTGACCTATGACCCCTGCCTCTGGGTAACCTGTGTGAATCTGTACAGCTGTGAGGTATTGCCACAGCAAGATAAGGTCATACTGTCATGTTGATGGATGTACAAGTATGGGATCCTCTGCCATCACTGTACCAAGGTGCTGAACTGGTTACACAGACCCAGTAGCAAGTGTCTACAGCTCCTCCTCCAGAATGGCATAACTTTCCAGGAATATGTTGGCATTTGACCACAATACTGGACACAGCTGCATTCACCCTGTGTTCCCCAGGACATCACTGTGAGCAAAAATGTCTACCTGGCAGTACTTGAGGACATAAAACATCATAGTGTCTAACAGTACATATCTTTGAATATCTCTGATAACACCAGTAACATGTAGCAGAAGCAACAGAGACACAGTCACGTACAGTACCCACTATCCCTTGCACAGTTTGAACCCATATTTCCAACTGATCTACAGATATGCTGCAGAAACAGTTTGCTAGCTCTAGGTATAGAATGCAAACGTCTGCACTGGAGTACAATCTATCTGGAATGGATCCACACATTCAATACAGGAGGACATACTTGGCATGCTCACACACTTAGCGAAATGAAGGCAATGTCAGACAACAACATACTGAAAGGTCATACTGGGCATGCTTACACAAGCCCATGTCTGCCAACAACAGTGGACCATACATATCTGACAGTTCAGTATGCACCAGTCATTCTTTACACACACATTGGATAGGAATACACACATATATCCAAGGACAGCACACTATAATATTCCAAAAGTACACATACATAGATGTGTTGAAGAGACTAAAAGTGACAAAGAGCTGTCCATCATGAGGCCTATCCCACCCAGCACACAGCTAAATGGCTACAACCACATGATGTGTAAATGTCACTCACTGTAGAAATTAGCCACTGGTATCCCTCAGCGTCAAATACTCTGTGGAGATAGTTCTAGTTGTGCAACATGACTGTACAGGGCAGTAATCATCTAGCAGTTTTATACACCTACCTGCATAATATAAACCTCTGTGTGCCTGAGTGTGGTGTGTCTACCTCTAGATGAATGGATTATGGCCCATGCATGCACATTGCCCTCCCCATAGCCTTACTATGGCAAGCCTGCTGATGTCATTCACTTTGAAATACACCTTTTGGAAAAGAGTAGCCCAGTAATCTCTGTGGCACGTCCTATAACTGCGTAAGGCTGTAGTGTGGTAAACAAGTTAGGTAGGAGATCTAATCCCAGACATGGCAACTGTGTTTGTGTGTGTCTCTGTGTAAGGAGCAATGATTTTTAAGTTAGTCATGCTCACTACAATTCAAATGCCCAAGTTTGGCAAGCCAACTGATGTCATTCACTTTGAAATGCACCTTTAGGAAAAAATAACCCAGTAATCTCTGTGGCGCACCCTATAACTGCTTAATGATGTAGTGTGATAGACTAGTTGGGTAGGAATTTTAATCCCAGACATGTCAACTGTGTGTGTGTGTGTCTCTGTGTAGAGAGCAATGTTTTTAGGCTAGTCGCACTCACTACAATTCAAATGCCCTACTTTGGTAAGCCTGCTGATGTTATTCACTTTGAAATACACCTTTGGGAAAAAAAATAGCCCAGTAATCTCTGTAGCACATCCTGCAACTGCGTAATGCTGTAGTGTGATAGAATAGTTAGTTAGGAATTCTAATCCCAGACATGGCAACTGTGTGTGTGTGTCAGTCTGTGTAGGGAGCAATGCTTTTTAGACTAGTCACACTCACTACAATTCAAATTCCCTAGTTTGGCAAGCCTGATGATGCCATTTACTTTGAAATACACCTATGGGAAAAAGAATAGCCCAGTAATCTTTGTGGCACATCCTATATGTGTGGAATGCTATAGTGTAATAAACTAGTTAGGCAGGAGATCTAATCCCAGACATGGCATCTGTGTGTGTGTGTGTCTCAATGCTTTTTAGGCTAGTCAAACTCATTAAAATTCAAATGTCTTACTTTGGCAAGCCTGCTGATGTCATTCACTTTGAAATACACCTTTGGGAAAGGAATAACCCAGTAATCTCTGTAGCATATCTTATAACTGTTAAATGCTGTAGTGTGATAAAGTAGTTAGGTAGGACCTCTAATCTCAGACATGTCAACTGTGCATGTGTGTGTGTCTGTTTGTGTAGGGAGCAATGCATTTTAGGATAGTCACACTCACTACAATCCAAATGCCCTACTTTGGCAAGCCTGCTGATGTCATTTACTTTGAAATACACCTTTGGGGAAGGAGTAGCTCAGTAATCTCTGTGACGTGACCTGTAACTGCGTAATGCAGTATTGTGATAAACTAATTAGGTAGGAGTTCTAATCCCAGACATGGCAACTGTGTGTGTGTCTCTGTCTGTGTAGGGAGCAATGCTTTTTTAGGTTAGTCACAGTCATTACAATTCAAATGCCTTACTTTGGCAAGCCTGCTGATGTCATTCACTTTGAAATACAACTTTGGGAAATAAGTACTTCCGTAATCTCCATGATGTGTCCTATAACAGCGTAGTGCTGTAGTGTGATATGGTAGTGTGGTAGGGGTTCTATTCCCAGACATGAGATGTATGTGTGTTTGTCTGTGTAAGGTGCAATACTTTTGAAGGCATTCACATCACTACAACCTCCATTGACCTACTTTGGCAAGCCTGCTGATGTCATTCCCAGTGAAATACACCTTTGGGTAAGTAATACACCAGTAATCTCCATGGCATGTCATATAACAGCGTAAAGCTGTAGTGTGATATTGTAGGTTGGTAGAGATTCTATTCCCAGACATGATAAGTGTTGATGTTTGGCTGTGTAGGGTGCAATGCTTTTGAGGCCATTCGCAGTCACTACAACCTCCATTGACCTTCTTTGGCAAGCCTGCTGATGTCATTCCCAGTGAAACACACCTTTAAGGAAGGAGTAGTCCAGTGTTCTCTGTGGCACGTCCTATAACTGTGTAATGATGCAGTGTGATAAACTAGTTTGGTAGGAGTTCTAATCCCAGACATGGCAAGTGTGTGTGTGTGTGTGTGTGTGTGTGTGTGTGTGTGTGTGTGTGTGTGTGTGTGTGTGTGTGTGTGTGCATGTGTGTGTGTCTCTGTTTGTCATTCATATCCTGTGTGAAGGTGGCTCTGAGTGTGTAACAACTGGACTCATTGTGGAGCTGGTTTTGCATATTTCTTATATGGTGGCCCTATTATATGTCACAATGTCCACCTTACAAGGATAACAGATGTCAAATAGCTGAGAGGTTGGGGTGCCAATCCATAGCCTTACATGTGACATCAAGGCCTGGCAAACAAAGTAAGCAACCCTTGTATTACCCAGAGAACACTCTCAACCCATGTCTCAAACACAAACACACTTGCCTAGGCAACAACCACTATGTTGGTAATACCCTGCATATTGCCCACAGATAGTAACCATGGTGTGATTGCAGTGGACTACAGAGGGCATGGCACCCTGTCCATCAGTACAATAGGCACGTAATTGCAGACAGTGCAACTTCACTGTGTTCCCCACTGGATGGCTGCAATAACTGTGATGCCATCAAATGTGACTCACAAAGGACATACCATGCCTTAAACACATGCCCTGTATTGACAGATGCCACTGACACCAGGGAATACCTGTATCATGCTATCAATGTAGATGAAGGGTCAACCTGGTGTCCATTACCAGTTCCTGCAACATGAGGCCAGGACTGGAACATTTGATGATAACAGTCTGTGTACACAACATGGGCCAGACACCCCAGGTACAGTTCCACATGCCACTGTACATGCATGTGGGATGTGTGCACATCCCAGACACCATCCATGTCATGGACTATAGAACACATACATGGCAAGCATTGCACAGCACTGGGCACACACAATAGTAACCCAGGTGACTGGATGGTGAATATAATACCCATCTGTGTAGGCCAATCCAGACACTGCACCCCTGAGCCACACTGCAGACTATTGTCATGTGGCCTGATGCCAAGGCATATCCTTCACCTAGCCTTGTATAGCCTTCTGGCACAGTCAATCACTACACACCCATGAAGCAATGCACCCATGCATGTCAGTACTAGCACCCTGTGTCTGTGTGTGTGGGTTGTATGATGCTTTTGAACACATTCACACTCACTACAACTCCCATTGGCCTACTGAAGCATGCTGTCTGATGTCAGGCACCTTCACATTCTCTTTGCACATATAACCTCTGGATAACCCCTGTGGTGCATATGATACCTGCGCATTACTGTATTGTGGCAAACTAACTAGTTAGGAAGTCTATTCCTGACCCTGCCAAGTGTGTCAATGTGTGTGAGTCCTTGAGAGAGTGTAGCTGTGTTGACGTTGACCCCTGTAGAAAGGCACGTGCACTACGCCTATTGAATCACTACTATATCACTGTTGCAGATGTCACTCACCTTCATATATATCTTTGGACAGCTCCCCAACATGTATGCTATGTGGTGCATGCAATAACTGCATAGACATGTGATAGCAATACATAGTCAGACAGGAGTTTGAAATCCTGTACTGGTAGGTGTGTGACACAAACATGCTTAGGTTTTATTCTCCCCCTTCCTGACTTACTTTGTCTCTGTCTGTCTCTCTCACTCCCTCTCTGGTGGATGTGTAGAATTACAGCTGCTTAGCTTAGGCAGCAGCTTGTGTTTTGTAAGTGATGCTCATGTTCAGCTGATGGCCTCTGCATGAATTGCGGTCCTCCTCTAGCTGATTGCATGTGGAACAGCTGTGGTAACACTCCCATAGCTAATTGCATGGAAACCCACTCCAATATCTAGGAACATCATGTTGGTGTTGGGCCTTTTCATTCACATTGAACAGGACCTAGATCTGTTGTTTGGAAAACAGCATCAGAGTTGGTTTTGGGATTGACTTCTAACAACATACACTTTGGAAACAGGCTAACAGACAGGAGGGGGACATGCCACACATGACCACAGAATGTAAGTGTTGCTATTCTGCATTTGGAGTAATGTCGGTTTAACATGGTGTGTGTGGATATGGCTGGTCTACATGTTTTAATACCTCTCATGACAGTGCTTTGTTTTTGAGGAAACCCCCATCTCTAGCGTCATCTGCAGACTGGGCAGTGTGTGGAGCCTTTTGTTTCTTGTATTACTCACAGAACACCTATCTGAGAACTGCAGAAGCATAGTATGAGGATTGCAGTCAGTATATGGCCATGAGAGTTATTGACTTCATATCCCTCATAGAACATATATCACAACAAACCCTGGTATGACAGTAAACATATGAAGTTATCACAGCAACATGCCAATATTGGGTGAGTGTTCAAAGCTCCAGACACAAGTCTGTCAACCTTTGTACATATGTCATGCAGTTAGAGGTGCATATGTTCTATACACCATTATTTATTGACATCATACCTGAAATCAAGCCAGTCAGATAGACTGCTAGACATGTTATGTATAGTAAGTGTTGTTTCTAAGGACATAACTTGGGCATTCTGAGGTTGTATGTACAGTACTGTGGTCTGTGTACTTAGGGTGATTGTCAACAGTATGTGTACTGCACATACGTACCTTGGGCTCTGCACAGACAGAGGATGGTGTTTATCAGACAGTCCATACAGTGTCATATTAAGCTTGTGTACCATATGTGACTGGCTGTGTTTACATTGGTTGTGGGTACGCACTTTCTCACACACACACACACACACATATATATATATATATATATATATATATATATATATATATATATATTTATCCATATAGCTATATAGTTATATGCACACACACATATGTATATATATATATATATATATATATATATATATATATATATATATATACATATAAACACTCAAATATATACATATACACAGCAATACATGTCTACACATATACAGATATATAGATACATATGCACATATAGTTATGGATATCTACATATATATCAACATAAATAGATATATCTGAATAGATATGTATGCAGATATAGTTATAGATATCTACATATATATCAACATACACAGGTATATCTGTACACATAGAATGTGGATGTGAATACACATATATCTATATATACATATATATATATATATATATATATATATATATATATATATATATATATATGGTTCCCCTTCAGAAGGTCGAATGGCTGAAATCTCGAAATGCATATAGCCAAAGCCATATGCCCGAAATTTCAGAAACTCAACCTTCTGAAAGGGAAAAAAAACAACAAAACACAAAACAATGTTTCTGCAGGGGGCAAGCCCCCTGCACCCCCCACATCCCCCACTACTTATTTAATCCAACTCTGAGATTGCACTACAGTGCAGAAAGGGACATCTCCCATTCTGTGCCATATACCAATCCCCATTCAGAAGGTCAAGTTCTGAAATTTCGAGTATATAGTCTCGACCCTATGCACTTTGAGATTTCAGCCATTTGAAGAGATCTACAAATGGCCATATATATGATGCACTATATAGATGTGTAGACAGACATATGTATGAATATGCATGTAAATGTACACGTAGACATATATCAACATAGGTTTATGTATATATTCATATTCCTGTCATGTGTAAACACCATGGTTATGTATACCTTCCCAGATGTATCTCACCATATGTATCTGATATGTGTACATTTTGATATAACAACATATGTGATGCAACAGTAATATCAATAACAAGTCAAAGCAATTGCTCAATACTATTCAATATGTGTAGTGACAGATATATTCGAAAAACAACAACTGTCTACATAGTGGTTAACTGTTGTGACTATAGTGTACAGGGTCCTGGGTTCAAGACCTGCAAGGGCTGTGTATTTTGTTGCTGTGCAGAATAGGGGCTGTTGGACACAGAGTGGTTAAGGTGGTTTTGAGCAGCCTTAAACACATTTGCACAGGTTTGCTTAGCAGTGCTAAGGTATGGTTAAATGTACAGGTGCTTATACCATGTAGGCTTCGCTTACCAGTGCACAAATCTGCTTAGCTGTTATACTGCAGCAATGCTGATGCCTGCTAAGCATGACTTTGCCCTGGTAACCAGTGCTCACCACCCAGTCTGATAACATAGCAGGGTAATGACATCTGTAATAAGTGTATGTAATGCCATGTACAATACATGCATCTATGTACTGTCATTACTGTAGCCAGGGGTGTGAGTGTCATGTCTGGGACACACAAGTATATAAGACCTGTGCAGCACTGTTACCATGTGAATGTGTTACATACAGGGGTAGTAACCCAGGGTACATGCTGTCACACTGGCATGTAGTGTATCATGGTGGCACTACAGTTGCCATTGCTTTCCCAGGCAAGAGTAGAGTGCTAAATCTAGTACTGACAACAAGCACACCTGCAGGCATAGCTGGAGCCTGAGGCCTCACTGTCATGTTCCTGGTGTGTAAGCTGTGTCACAGTATATATCCTCTACTGGATAATGATCTGAAATGTAACTGTAGACTACCGTCTGTACAACACGTATCAGTGAGGGCTTCCAACATGTAGTAATGGCATACATATTATTGTCAAACATCTATCTGTCAACCCATTCATCCTACTGCATAGCTACTTGCCAAGCTGATGTCTGTCAGGCCCAGTACAGATGTGCAGATGGCAGGTATCCAGCTTGGATACGTACAGGCAACCTATGCTTAAACTGACACTGACATGCTGCCCAGTTGTGTAATAACTGGCACATATAGGAGACAACAGCCTGTACACACCACATGCCATGGGTACCTCCATTACACTACCACAGTCAACAGAACATGCTTGGGTAAAGGTCTCCATCACAGACACTAACCATGTGTTGTAATACATTTTGCATACATGTCAACTGGATTACCTCAGTGGCCATTTGCAGGATGCACCCAGAGGATTGGCTGGTGCATATCACTCTCACCCTGAGGGTCACCAGAGTGGTGTCTGTTGGTTAATCCACCAATCCGGGCATTGATTGATAGCCGAGTCTCTTTTACATACCCCAGAGCCCAACTTGTAGAAATTATCCTGAGTAAATATATTAAGAAAATATCACACATTTGCAAGGACTCGTGGACATTTTTAAAAAAGATAAGTGAAATTGATTACAGCGACTCACTGAACTTCCTTACTATTGACGTCATAGATCTATATACGTCTATACCTCACCTGGAGGCTATTGAATGGATTTCACTAATGTTAGATCGTTTGGGAGCACCCAAAAATGAAATTGATTTAGTATCCCAACTTTTAGACATCATACTTACGTCCAACTTCTTCATCTTTAATGGGAAATATTATCTCCAGAAACAAGGCGTAGCTATGGGGTCCCCATGTGGTGCTACAGTAGCTAACCTATTTATGGCCTACTGGGAGGTTGACAACATTCTTAAGGACGTTAACACAACGAACCGCATCAAGTTCTACACAAGATACCTGGATGATATTTTCATCCTTTTTGATGGCGATGAGACACTAGCAAATGAATTTGTTTCTTCTATTAATAACACAACTGACTTTTTAAAATTCACATCTAAATTCTCAGAGCTAAGCAGTGATTACCTTGATGTTCACTTGTATAAAGAAGTTAATAATTGTGAATATTCTTCAAAGATATACAGAAAATCAACCTACTGCAACTCCTTTTTACATTATAACAGCTGCCACCCATTCAAGCAAAAGAATGCTATTATAAAGGGACAGCTAATTCGAGCAGCCAGGATGTGCAGTAATGAGTTACTATTCCAAGAAGAATGTAAAATCTTGGAAGTAATGTTCACCAACAGAGGATACCCAAATACTTTATTTGAAGAAATACTGGATGAGATCAATAATAAAAGAAGGGAAGGTCAATTTCTACCCTTACTTCCACACAAAATTTTCAGTGGACAAGAGGAAGACTTAGAGGCTAATCCGAGGGTTGGGGAGAACATACCCTTTCTTAGGGCAACCTCCAACACTGAGATAATAGGGACCCCATTTGTAAATAGTTTCATCACAAATTACAGTACTGACTCGAGGAATATTCAAATTATACTTTATAAAAATTGGTATTACATAACAAATAATGAGGAACTCATGGACAAGTTAGGCACAAAACCTCTGATAGCATATAGGAGAGGCAATAATTTGAAAACTTTGCTAGAAAGAAGTAAACAGATGGAGCTAATGACTAGAACAAAAGGCTGTTTTCAGTGCGGGGCATGTAACTATTGCCATCTTGTGAAGGCTTCCAATTCCTTTGTAATACGCAACAAGAAGTACCACATTACACATAAGCTTAATTGTGATTCTAGATCCATAGTTTATTTAGCTAAGTGTAACTGCTGTGAAGCATTTTACATAGGCAAGTCTGACCGGAGACTACAGGACAGGCTGTACCAACATGATTATGCCATAAGGAAACTGAAAAAAGAAAACGCTTTAGCTAAACACGTAATGAAACATCAAGGACATAGCTTTCATTTTATTGCAATTGACCAGGTCAAGAAAACAGAAAGAGGTGGTCCAGTACCTCTCTTTTTGGAGAATAAGGAGCTAGAATGGCAAATATTACTAGACTCATTTTCGTACCCAGGTTTGAATAAACATTGCAATATAGCTTGTGTCCTGAAAATGAGGAGCTATAAAAGATAACTCCTTTACCTTTGTCTTACTTCACTTTTCACTTCATTTTATTTTACTTTAATAGTAACTTGTAGTAATATATACTTTTCACTACTTTTAAGACTTACACTTAGCAAGGCTTCCAACTATAGTTGCAGGTAGTGATTTCACTAGATACTTTTTTACAAACACTTTTCTATAAACATTTTTATATGCAGACCTGTTATGCATTGTTTTTAGACTGCTTTTATTGTGTATATATTTCTTATACACTTTCATGCTTTTAATGCACATTTGCTTGGTGTATGAATGTAACAAACTGCTGATGCATCAATGTTTTATGGTTTCCAACTGTTTTAAAAGTATGAAACTGCACACTTTTGAGAATGCTCCTAAACAGAGCTTTCATTTCCTGAAATTACTTTTGCAAGAAATGCTGCAAACACGCCTTCATTGTGATTGCATTACTAATTAAGGTGAGGATGTGTTGTATAAAAACCTGACTCTGACACTACATTCTACTTTTGCCTCTGATGAAGCTGTAGTTTTAACCACAGCGAAAATGCTTGTTTTAATAATAAAGTGCGTTAAGGTTCAAGTTTTTTTCCGACTTCGGTGTGGCTTTATATGTGCAAGTGGATTTCAATTTCAGTGTTGCAGCTTGTACTGCAAACAGCCTTTACAATAAGGACTTTAACATTTTTGGGGCTTTACGGTGCTTGTCCGGACTGCTTTTGTGCATTTTACTGGTTTCCGGTTGTTTGCTTTAAGAGTGGTGTCTGTTGATAGATTGGCTGCTGGCAAATGGCAGGTGGCATGAAACCACTGTACACACATCCCCTACCCAACCCATCTCTCCATGGACAATAGACAGGTACACAGCTATGACCACCTGCCGCGATGCACCCCAGGACTGTCACAGGTGTATGTGTGCATTACTGAGGATAGCAGTGTCTGTTTGTTAGTACACCTGTATTTGGGAATTCAGTCAAAGAATGGTATTCGCACAACAACTGAACCAGCAAACAAATAAATAAAGCTTACACCAACCATTATGCTGTCTTGAGATGCCGAAACTCCAACCTTGCCATTGTTAAATGACAGTTCAAGAAGACCAGTTAAAATAATACAACATTTAATGAAGACAAAAGTAAAAAACGGCTGACAATATACTGAGAGTTAAGCGCTTTCACCAGTTTACAATACGGGCTTCTTCAGAACTAAATTCAATGAATGAAACAGTTACCATTTTAATTAATTATTTGGCACCAAAAATGTAGCCAAATTTAAAGCTATAGCAGATAAAATTATTACTTTTGTATATCTAAAGATTAAAAAATATAAAATTCAACATGAATCATTTCCCTACACTTAACTGCTAGTAGTTAGGATAAAAACCTACAATAATTAATCATGCATGATTAAGCAGCGGCTTAATGGAAATAAAGTCATTCAACCCCGGGGGGGGGTGGAGGCATCAGTAAATAATTGCCACCTCATTTCCTTATAAGATAAATGTCCTTTATAATTTCCCCCTCTTGGGTCCAACTTAATAATATCCAATATAGAAAATAAAAAAATAATGGTTGTCTCCCGCCACTTTAATGTCTGTATAAAGCATTCTTTTCATCTCTCTTTTTAATACAGTACATATGATCATAGATACGCTTGTTTAACTGTCTTTCGGTCTTTCCAATATAGAAAGCCGAACATATACCACACAAAGCTAAATATACTAAAAATTTAGATCTACAATTCCCCTGTCGAAACTTGATGCTAGATCTATTAATATTGTCTAATTTTACCCCTTCTTTTAAATTTATAGTGTGACACCAATTGCAATTGCCACATTTGCTCGTATGTTTCAAAGAAGGATTGCTATGTATAGGGCCCATTTCCAAATATTTCTTAATATTTGGTCCCATTTTGTTTATAAAACAAGGATGGTGTCCAACTATATTAACTACATTGTTATCAGCAAGAATTATATTCCAGTTCCTATTCAATATATCTTTAATTTTAATCGTGTAAGGTCCATATTCAAGTACACATGCTCTACTGTAATTCCTTGCTGTAACTTCTTGCCTATCAGTATGTAAAGTATGGGTATTTTTGTGACTTTGACCTAATAAAGGGACATATTTTTCCCCCATTCGCCTACAACTTGTTTCCTTACATTCTGCATCATTTTTGAGTCATAACCTCTGTCACTAAATAAAGATGTAATATAAGTGATTTCTGTAAGCATATCCGATGATTCATGTTGAATTTTATATTTTTTAATGTTTAGATATACGAAAGTAATAATTTTATCTGCTATAGCTTTAAATTTGGCTACATTTTTGGCGCCAAATAATTAATTTTAATGGTAACTGTGTCATTCATTGAATTTAGTTCTGAAGAAGCCCGTATTGTAAATGGGTGAAAGCGCTTAACTCTCAGTATGTTGTCAGCCGTTTTTTACTTTTGTCTTCATTAAATTTTGTATTATTTTAAACGCTCTTCTTGAACTGTCATTTAACAATGGCAAGGTTGGAGTTTCGGCATCTCTAGACAGCATAGCGGTTGGCGTAAGCTTTATTTATTTGTGTGTATTTGGGAATTCCATGAGGGCCTTCACAACCACTGCAATACCCATTGCCATAATCAGAAGTGGCTGCTGCTGTATCGGACATTACATGTACCCTGTTATGCTCCTCTCCCTAATGGCTCCATGAACCTTGCAGTAGCAGCATAACAGTGTTTTACAAATGGGTCGATAGGCATGGGATACCCATTGAGTTCTGGCAAGTATGTGTATGTGTTAATGTCTGTATATCTATAGGGTACAGCATTCCGAGGCCACATACTCCTATTACAATGTGCATTGCCAAACAGTAGTACAGATAGTGTTGTTGCTACCCATAGGTGAGGCATAACAATGCAACACCCTACTATGCCTGTGGAATGTGCATTAGATGCATATCCCTGTAGTACCACTGTTGGGATATACAATGAGTTGTATCGCAGTCGTGGGCAATGTATGATGGTGGGTATGTCAGAGTGTCAGCATGGGTTCCAGTGAGTAAAATATCCACTGTGGGATGTGGTGCTGTGTGCATTGTAATTACACCATGGTACACCCAGTATATGTCCCACGTACAATTTTATGGTGACCACTGTCACCATCAATCATACAAGTAACTGATATCACAATCCTGTCCAGTTATGCATGTGCAGTATGCAGCCTACCTGTAACACAGTGGACACATGGACAAGTTAGTTAGCAGTGATAGGCCCAGGTCTCTCGGATGTGTGTCTGCCTGTTATGTGTCTGTTAATGTGTATATGATGTTATGCCACACTATGTATTGTCCTTATACAACTATTACATCCCCCATTACCATACTGTACATGTCTGGGGATGTTCTGCATGTAACCTGGAACATACCTCACCCTAAACGCTGTGTGGTGTGTGCAATGAAAGCCACACAGTTCAGTAGCACTACATACTTAGGTAGGGGACCAGTGCCAGAGTTGCTAACTAAGAGTGTGCGTGTATGTGGATGGGTCTACATCAGGATGCTGATTATACATGTCCCAGCAAGTTACCTGTCCATGTGACACAAGCAATAACTGTTATACAAACCTGTGACGTGTTCAACTCTACCCATGATATGTCACAGCCATGGTGTCACCACAGTGCCATACACTTTGTGGAATATGACTGCAGACCATCCTCCTGCTGACACATGTACACCTACAACACAAATACATAACATTATGGACCACAATCACCCAGTGTTACTAACAGCTGTAATGCATTATTGCTGGATGGCTACACTACCTGACATGTATACATTAAACATTACACCTGACAACACGTACACTGCAGTACAATGGTACACTGTAGTACAGTCACCATGTGCACCAGAACCATATTACCCTGTCCCTACATCGATGTTATGTATGGCAGGGATGTGACTTAGGTATCATCATATGCACAGGGTGTGTTGTTGGTTTGCCAGAGGCCGAGGGTGGTCCATACATTTGACACCATGTGT
Source organism: Protopterus annectens (assembly GCF_019279795.1). Classification (NCBI taxonomy): domain Eukaryota; kingdom Metazoa; phylum Chordata; order Ceratodontiformes; family Protopteridae; genus Protopterus; species Protopterus annectens. The sequence goes on along the minus strand of NC_056731.1, from coordinate 1,480,912,875 downwards.
GTGGGTGGGTGAGGGGTGTAATTAGTTGAACTGGGCATGGTGATGTGGTGTGTGTAGGCATGGGGTTGCCCTAGGTATGTTTGTATACTGTGTGGATATGCAATGACACAGTTCTGCCATGTGGCTGCCCCACACAGGTGTTTTTTGGACAGCTGCAGATCATACCTGGCAGGGTGCGCAGTTCACCGTCTCTGGCCATGGATAAGTGGACTGTGCCTGCCAGGGGTTTCATGGGCATGTCCAGGTACAGGCCTTGATGTGCTACTCTCCCCTGGTGATGACACACGTCCGCTGGAACCCAGTCCCTTCTGGCACTGCCCAGGACCATGTGGTCATGGCCTGCTGTGGTGTGGTTTACACAGTGCCCCCTCGTGCAGTACTGGGGCTGGTACTGCCACTATGAGAGTGCCTTGATATCCTAGCACATCCACGTTGACTGCCAACTATTGGTGTTGCTGGGTTATATCCACGCGTTCTTCACCACACTCCCACCATACGTTCAAGCACAGACAAACCACGGTTGATTAGGCCCACCATCTCACCAAACAATCTATTCATGACCTTGGTATGAGCATGGTGGGCACCAGACAGTTCATGGAAGTTGTTGCTTGCAGATGTGAGGGTAGCCCTCTGCAGCCTCAGGCTCTGTCTGGTGTATAGTTCCATATGTGCCTGTACCCCCATGACAGCCTGAAACATGTGCCTGGTGGTACCAGTTGTGGCACTTCTTCCAGGAGCATGATGGCCAGTGGCCCTACCAAGAGCACCCTGGTAGATCTGCCTATGTGGTGCCCTGTCAGACATCTGGCTATGCCTGCTGTGACCAGACACAGTAGCCATGGATACCACACACTCCTGTGCACTGCCACCAACCACCAACTGTCTCTCTGCTATGGCCACTGGTGATGGGGTATGTATAGGCATTGAAACTGTGTTTGAGGTTGGGGTGGCTAAGAGGGTGATGTCAAATGATGGCACAGTTTCAGCCCCTGACAACCCCACATGTGCCTCAACAGTACTATCATCATCTTCAGTGTCTGTATGGACACCAACATCAGATTGCATGCAGGAGGGACCCTGAGCCACCTTGCCACCTGTGGGGGGAATCAGGAAATGCACACACACACACACACACACACACACACACACACACACACACACACACACACACACACACACACACACACACACACACACACCCCACCTTAATACTTACCTCTCTGTGATTTTACAGACAATCCCACATTTATTCCCATAAGTTCCCCATCCTGCATAACACTTGGTAACATAGACTCATTAATACCACTCATTAACATATCATTCCTCTAAATGCCTAGATGAGTGATCACAACACAAGACCTGTAACACCTGCACCTCCCTGACCTGAGTGGATAAGGTTTACATTGGCTCACTGCTGTCATTCAGTGTTCACCCTGTGTATGTCCGGACATCGTGAGCATGGCCCCTATATGTGAGGGGCTACTACGTTCACTCCATAATGTCACGCACTGGACTGTCATGTGTAAGTATTGATCAGTACATGCCAGATAAGCTGCTCAATCAACCTACCATGTGACAACTGTAATATACGGATATACTCCCTGGTGTTGTCTAGTAATTCCCCAATGCATCTGTAGTGCTGCATATGTGGGTTGTCATTCACCTCTCTGCTAAATGTGATATTAAGGGTATACCTGGTGTATACTTTCCCTCCCAATCCATGTCCCATGCTACAGACCTTTTTATACTATCAGCTAGCCTGCGATTACATATCAGACAAGTATTCCTGTTATGTAATATGTCAGTCCATGTCCATGTACTGCACAATCCCAAAGGGAAGTACTGCAGTATGAACAACCCCACAATCACACATGTGCATATATGGACACCCACACAAACACACACACACATGCGCACACACATCCTACATGCATCAACCTCCTTCCACTCCACCAGATGGAACCTACAGACAAAATAACCACACACATACTCACACACACACACACACACACACACACACACACACACACACACACACACACACACACACACATACATACACACACAGGTGAGGTTGCACAAAGATAGTACACACAGTCCTCCCATTACCCATCTGTCAAAATGCATAACATATGGTACACAACAGCATGCAGTGCAGCTATAGTCAATCCATGCTAGCAACAGTATACATGTGTGTGATGCATGGGCTGTGTTAGTAGGTGATGCCCCTTCCCCTGGAAAACAATGCACCCATGTTAACAGTATTGCTGTGCACCTGTTCTGCACCCTGCCATGTACTATGCACCAGACCTCACAGGTGTACAACCCATTGCTGAATGTGTAGCACTGTGTCTGTTTTGTCTGCTCTAATGCTCACAGCCCATATGTTTTTCAGCGACACATACCTGGGATGATATGTGGACAGATGTAATTTGTTAATGCCTGATGTCTGGTTTACAGAGCTAAACAACAGCAGACCATGTATGACCAATCCAGTACTATTATACTGACAACTGTCACATCATACCATGGCTATGGTGAGTGTACACACCCTTATTGATATGACACACCCTTTCTTGATCTGCAGTGGGACCATATCACCACATATATTAACAGTACATGAGCCTGATATGTGACATATGTCCTGTGCATTCACATGCAGTGTCTACGAAATGTGCTAAGTGTGCAGATGTTGACCGCGATGCATACACTCCGTGTGTGCATATGTGTGCACACCCTTATCATGACAGTTTGTTGCACCTATTGTTATTTGTACTACAGCAGTCACTATTTCTGGTAGGGGTATACTAGCATGGGCCATCTGCATTTGTCAGTGTATGATCAGTCTGCCCTACACATGTCCCCCAACTCTGCATGATTGCAAGGTCTACTCATGTGCACATCCCTTGGTGTTCACACACTGCCATCACTATTGCTGTTGGGGGTGAGGTTATGTCTGCCACAGTTCCTGAACCTGACTGTGTGCAGATACAGCCATTCTTAGCATCCTTAGGATCGCCGCTGCAGTGCACTGGTCTGTTATGCTGACACACACTCCCCACCTTTAGCCTTTTTGCAGATGCTTGACAAGTATGACCTACACATGTGTGTCAGTTTGCCGTGTCTCATACACTGAACAGCATGTGTTACAGCCTAGTCCCAGCTAGTAATGTGGACCACAGTAATATGTTATGCCATAGTGTAGATCTGTAATAGTTTCCATTGTAATACTGATATATACGCTGCTGTTGCACTGTATAAGGGTGATGTTTCACACATATCCCTACTTTAGGCCATGTGTCCCACCATTATGTTAATCCCTGTGGACACATTTTGCAATGAGAGGATGTTAGTTATCTTGCAGGTGTCTGACATACCCTTCCGATACCCCATCATGGTCACCACTGTGATGCAGTGCATTTAACAAAAACAATGCATGAACATGTACAGCATGCATTATGGGTAGGTTTGTTAGATGTGTGCATGGAATATACCATAGCCATTACATGCCCAGTGCATTGGCAAGCATCAACATAAACCATACTCATCAACTGCAGGCTGCTGCCTTGGTGGTATACCAGAGGGACCTACGTAAGGGTGTGAGAGATGTCATGTCAGTGGCCACAGTTGTGGAATCGCTACAGGGTGAGTGTAGCATTACAGTACCTCAACAGTACAAGTCCGCAATACTACCACTTGTGCACATCTGTTTATTGCTACTATGCAGCAACAAACTATATATATGACATGTCAGATATGCACAATCTACCTCTACAGATGCGGATGCATATGCAACAGTGGTCTACTGATGTGCCCTGTGGCCTTACCTGCACAATCCTCAGCCGGTCTGTGGGTAGTACCCACCTCCACAATGGTGTCTGCCAGTTGTTCGGTGTGCAGATGGGCAGGTGCCACGAGGTTGGTGAGGAGCTCCTTGACACATGTTAAGGGGAGAATGGATGGCATGACCCCCCATTGCAGGGTGATCCCCCTGGACTGCAGCAGTATAACAATGGGCTATGTGAAGTAGGTCAAAACAATGATGCCGATCCTGCTCATAAGAGCAGTTATGCAGACCGACATCATTGAACCTGCAGACTTGATCGTTCCACAGGGCGGTCCACTCCTGCTGCTCATGGGTGGCCCTGCCAAACAGGACAGGGTAGTGCTGGATAAGGTAGTTCAGCACAACATTGTTTTCCGCCGCTGAATATGCGGGTAGGCGGCCATCTGACATTTTGCTTGAAAGACATAAAGAGGGAAATAGGTCTGAGCAACTCATATAGCAAGGTTACCATAGTTCTTAATACACGTCTCTGTCACCCTCCCACCATATCAGTGACAACAAACTGTTCACACAACTCAATAGGTATGGCTACAGCTTAACTGCCAGTGGGACACATATTGTACCACAATTTGTGTTATGTGTTTGTAGCCATGTTCCCTGTGTGGACACTATCATTGCTGGCATATTACAGACTATTTCATCTGCATGCCATTGTCAGGGCCACTATGGTTAAATATATGCATGTGGTATGCTTGCTATGTGATTGCTGTACATCTGACACTCTGCGTTATTGGGGATATCTATGCATGTTGTTAGACATGTTCTGGAATTGTGTAGACTATTACTACCCACGTATGTTCTGTAACAGTGACACAATAGCATGCTTAGGGAATATTTGCCAGCAGAACCACCTCTCCAACCTCATCTGGCCATGTTACCAGGCGACATCCCATGTGGGACCACTCTCGGGTCTCCTCATCTACTGGTCTAGCACTACCTTCAGGTGAAAGCACCTCAGGGGATGTTGTCCCCTCCTGGGGGCACACACAGAAATGATCCTGTCACCTGAGGTCAGGTCCAGGGTCTGTTCCATAGGGGGCTCCACAGACACTTGTGGGATGTGCTACATCACCTTGAGTCACCCAGTACACATTCACAGGGTCCACATGCTCCTCCTGTTCAGCCTCCAGGCCTGGCACCTTCAGGGCTGTGGACTGCTGTTGTGAGTAGCAATGGGTGGTGGGATGCTTGTTCCCATTGCTTCCAGATGGCTGCCCATGGGACTTCTACATCACAGACCACACACTCCATCCAGAGTGTTTACCCACCACGTGTGTCATATACCACCCCTGTAGGCTGTCCTCTATATCTACCAACCTGGACCACCTCCACAAATATACCAGCCATTCTTCCCCATACTCCCATTCCCTACTTCACAGACACGGACAATGTGGTCCTAAGAAGGGGTTCACATGTGACATTCCATCCATGTTGCACACACTTACAGCTGCATATATCTGTGTGTATTTCTATGTGTGATGTTCCCTCAAACATAGCATGCAGCACTGTGTTGGTAATATAGGGGACATGTATTTACATACATACATGTGTGTGTGTTTGTATATATGCATACACACACACACACACACACACACATATATATGTGTGTGTGTGTGTGTGTGTGTGTGTGTGTGTGTGTGTGTGTGTGTGTGTGTGTGTGTGTGTGTGAAGATATATATTATATTGTATATATGTGTTTATATATGTCTACATATGGGTATCTGTATATTTGTAGACATACATGTAGATATATATATATATATATATATATATATATATATATATATGTGTGTGTGTGTGTGTGTGTGTGTGTGTGTGTGCACATATACATACCTATATATGGGGCACATTCAGACAACAGGTCCACAATCTCTAACTCCCCTTCCTGAACAGCTGCTCTGTTCTGCCTTCCTACAACACAGACAGGTGCCGCATATGGACACAGCCTTACATTAGTGGGTATATATAGGGCCAAATTGCAGCTAAGCCTATTACACACCTATGGCATTTCAGCATGCTACAATACATGTTAACATGAGTGTCCTGCAAGTGGTGGGCTCTGGAACCCACGTGTCCATCATTATGGTATTACTTCCACCACCAGCTATTGGCCACAGTAATATACATCCCTTCCATTACACAACACACACTATATTGGCTTACATCTTGTCAGTTAGTGCTGCTCTACACAATTGATGGGTATGGCCCACTACCCACATGGACAGACTCTAATGTCCATAGCAGTTGTTCAGCTGAAGATCATTACAACAGCAACACCTGATGGCACATGTATATCATTCCACATCATCTACCCCAGTACTATGGACCAAGTACTACAGTCAATTACATGCATATATACTTCACATACCTGTTGTGGGGATGATGTCTGTTGTGGATAGTGGCCTTGTAGGAATTTATTTCTCTCCTTAGCTATGGCCTTAGCCTGCTTCCTTTGTTTTCTTTTTTTGTTGTGGTTGTGGTTCTGGATCTGTTTTTTCTCTCTCTCTCTCTGTCTCTGTCTGTCTCTCTCTCTCTTTCTCTGTCTCTCTCTCTCTCTCTCTCTCTCTCCAGTAGATGGATTGAGCTGCTTGAAATAGATTGCAGCATGGCTTTTGTGGGTGATGCACATGATCAGGTGATGGCCTCCGCACCAATCAGTGTTCACCAATTGCTGTGAGTACTTCCAATTATACTGTCATGGCAACCCACTACTATAAATCCCTACATCATGTGGGCATGGTCCCTTTACCTTTCCTATATGGTGGACATCCTTCGTGTGTGTGGGCAGCAGTGTTACAGACAGCAGGTAGCAATACCTCTTACAAGAGAACTTGCACACTCAGCCCAGCTACATATTTGTATGAGGTTCTAGAACTACAAACAGAATGTGAGTTCTGTTATTGTATGCATTGTATAGCACCAGTGTTACAGGGTTTGTGTGTACATGCTAGTTTAACATGGACTGCAGTCTGTCTGTGTAGCTCTCAACTGTGTGCATATCCACTTGATGGCCAGAGGTGTGCATGTTATGTTTTGCCTGTCCAACACACAGGTCTTGTGTCAGATATATCACTGGCTTTGTGTCTGTTGAGTGCTATCAGTACATGCCTACATCCATTTATGTTTCTGACTTTATATTCCTGACTAAGGGTATGTTGCAGACTATCCTGTAACACCAGTAACTTGCTTAGTGTATGACAATACTATTTCACATATGTGCCTGTGTTCCAGCCTCTGTCCTCTACCTACATACCAGGCTTTGTCCATATGACATGCTGTCAGGGGTTGTTATGTAGTGGCCTGTGAGTGAGTATGTCATGGTACCATTCCTGCCATCAGTCCACTGCTGTTGTGGCCCCCACGCATATTGTGGGGTTGGGTCCATATATGTGTGGGCTTCATCTACACAATACATGTGCGCCCTTATGCAGCCAGAGGCTGTGTATGTAACAGTGGTATATGGCTATCTATGTCAATCTATGGGGTGGGGATGCACCATAACTAACCTAGACTGTTAAAACATGTAAGGGGTATATGGGGAAAGCTGCCTAAAAGTATCTGGATGTACATTACCATGCAATTCACCTTGGGTAAATGCAGGCCTACTGCTTCCTGCCATACAGACTGTTCTGTTTGTCAGTGTGATTGTGATGGTTTCAGTTATGCCTTGTTATGTAACATATACATCCCATTGTGTCATCTGAGGTCTTTACCCCCTAGGGATGTTGTACAGAGTGTAGACAGAGGCTGCTGGACTATACATCTGCATTACTTACTATTGATTGATTGTTATCCTGTGGCCCAGTCTGTCTTTACTGTTGTACTACTTCAAGGCCTTGGCCTGGACAGCAACATGTGTGATACTTTCCGGAATACTGTATTAATTTATCTGTTTGACAGTTGCATTAGTCTGTTTATATGTATTTCAGAGTCTAAACAGCTATATGACATGGCATATACAACTGTAATAGTACATAAATAAAGCTTTCTCAAGTATGCAAACCTGTGTGTGGTGTTATATCCTTTGACCTTTCTGAAGATATATGTTGCAGGCAACAATTGTCTTTTGTATGGGTGACTCATACAGTGTCCAGTTGGTAAAGTGGCAACTATAGGCATACTGGCTGTTCCGTATGGTGTGCATCCTCTAAATATGTATCTTCCTATACATATCTCTGTGTGTGTATGTGTAGTTACATATATATATGTGTGTGTGTGTGTATATATATATATATATATATATATATATATATATATATACACACACACACACACACACACACACACACACACACACACACACACACACACACGCACACACACACACACATTGTCACCTCACGGTAAGATGCTGTCCGGTTTGACTCTCAGCTAGAGCGTCTTCTGCATAGAGACATGCGTGAATGGGTGTACCCACGTTGAAGGTTGTGCATCAGGGCTGGCAACTCGGCACGTAAAAATCAACTGCCAATCATTAGCGGACCGGAGTTCTGCTGTGGCGACCCGTAACCAGGAACAGCTGAAAGACACACCAACATAAACACACACACGCACAGGCACACACACACACACAAACACACACACACACACACACACACACACACACACACACATATATATATATATATTTCTTCATATATGTGTCTGTGTATATGTATCTTTGGAATGTTTATTGCTTCTTCCACATTGTACATTCCCTATGGTAGCCAGACTGTACTGCATGATATGTTATTGATACCAGACTGACATCATACAGGTGGGATGCATTACTGTTAACCTCTTGTGCCCATGTTGTGTCAGGTCCTGGTTATGGGACTTGCAACAGTTGGTACTGTATTGCGGGGCAGACCTGTTTGGCTGTGGGGGGGGGGGCGGATATCAATACATACAAGACATATGTTGCTTGCACCCCCTCACCCCCCAACATTGCCTGTGGTCATATATGTATTTGTTATGTTCTCTTTTATATTTATAGATATATATCTGTATATACATATATAGATATAGATATACAGATATATATATGCTTATATATATATATATATATATATATATATATATATATATATATATATATATACACATATATATATATATATATATATATATATATATATATATACATATATATATATATATATATATATATATATACACACACGCACACATATACATCTACATGTATAAACACATTTCCTGTACTGGATGATATGTTTGTGAAAACATCAGGGTTATGTGTATCTGACATGGCTTAGTGGTAAATCACTTTGGCGGTGGTGTGTTGGGTCTTGGGTTTGACCCTTGCAGCGACTGTTTATTTTGTTGCTGGGCAGAACAAGGGCCATTGGATACAGAGAGATTAAGGCAATTTTAAGCAGTTGTAAGCGGGTTTACAGAGGTAAGCACTGCTAACTTCCGGTTCTTATACTCAGCTTTTAAATTGCTTAACATGTGAAGACATTGCTTACCCTTGCACAAACAGGCTTAAACCCGCTTACTGCTTGCTTAAAAGTGCTTACTCCCATGCTAATTTATTTAAAAGAAATGAAAAAGAGTTGATAGGAAAGTGGTGAAAAAGGGGCACAAAGATTGAAAGACAGTAGAGAAAATAGCTAGTGATGTACAGGAAGGGTGTAGGGAAGGTCCATAGCTTCCCTTTTCTTCTACAGCAACAGCTGTGCATATACACTGAATTTGGAGATAGATTTGTACACTCATACCCCTGAGAGAAGGGTGAGGACAACAATAATATGCTGATAAGGCAATTAGACCAGATTACATGTGTCCAGTGCACATGTTTGCAAAATGGACAGCTATGTATGGAGCGAGATTTTTTTTTTTTTTTTTTGGGGAACAGATTGCACTTTTTTTTTCAGGTGAGAGTGGGATGTTGGGGAGGGATAGTAGGTATATTTGGTTAGGTAGGTTGGGTTGGTTGACAGACAAGACAAACAAGATACATACAGGGGCAGTATATGACACATATAGGGGGTAAACACCTTGATGGGGAGGGGTGTTGGGAAATCGGAAGCCCATGAGCCCCCTAGTGGAAGCAGTGGGACTGAGGTCCCCACCCATGGGTGGTCACCACTGCACCTTCACATCCCCGAAGGTAGCTGTGCTTGGGGCTGAGTAGGAGAGCCATGCCGACTCTCTAGTTGTGACACTTGGCCCTCAAGCTGGTGTAGTAGATCTCCAAACTCCCTGTGTAGCTCGCTATGCACTACGACCTGGACCTGGCAATGCGTGATAGGGTCCTGTCCATGCCTTCTCCCAGGGGGGTGAGCCACATCCCCTGAGGTCATTCCACCCAAAGGTGGTGCAGGACCACCGGACAAGGAGGTCCTGGGTTGGGCCCTAGATGTGCTGTTGCCCAGTTCCATGGCCAGCTGAAGTGGGCCAGGTAGGTCTGCTGGGACCCACATTCCCATGCGTGCTATGGTGTTTAAGTTTTATCAACATATGTGGGTTAGTAATAGTCAACACATTCCAGGATTAGGTATAACAGCATGCTTCGATATTCCCATTAACCCAAACACCAGATATGGAACAGTTGCATATCTAACAGAACACATGCATATATGGGACCACAGTGGTAAGTACAACAGCGTGCAGGTACATTGATGGCACCATGCTACCAATGTGGGAGTATTTCGACATAGCCCATGCATAGAAACAGATTTAAATAATTATTGAACAATACGACATATGTTCCAACATTAGAGTTAAGTCAGCACATACCAATTGAGTTGTGTATTTAGTTTATTGTTGCAGATATGGTGGGGGGTGAGAAAGATATCAATTAACAACTAGTATATTCCTGTAGTTCGCATTACTTTCCTGGTCAGTGCTGTTATCTGTACCTTACAAGTATTAGTACACTACCCTATTGCCTTAGTTTGGACAGTTCTATGGCTGTTGACAACTATATACATGAACTGATTTTACGTGCGGTATACACCTCTTACCTGGTATACCTGTGGAGAAATTGTTTGTTAACACTAACTATTTCTACACATACTACCAGATTTCAGGTTGATGTTATGCACATACCTGTTCATCTCTTTTTGCACAGACTCTGGGCATGTCTTGACCACATGCAGTTGAAAAGGGACATATTTTGACTATTGCCCTCTTAAACTTTTAGTGAATTGTACAATGACAGGTTTGTTTTTAGTGACATTTTCCAAATATGCACAGGACTGACAGTCAGTTATAGGGCATGAAATGTTGCCTACATGTCAGAGATTAGCACACTGATATGCAAGGGGGACAGGGTGACAGCCGGCAGATATGGGCCAATTAACTGGATATTCTGAACCTTTCTGTACACTTGTGGGGTATGATTCTGCATACAGCTTACTACCACTCCCAGGATTCGGACCATGGCTGTGTCTGCTAAAAATAAAACACTGTCCATCACAATTGTGTGTGCTATATAGATATTGCTGTGTATCTCTTATCTGATTTCTGTCTCTAATTCTCCTGTGGTTTTATATTCTGAACTTGTATTACAACACTCTTATACAGGATTTCCCAGGCAGTTATATTATGTCGCACATTGTGGGTGATAGTGATGAGTGGGTCTATATTAGAACATCAAAGTTTCAAAACTTTGAATGTTCTAATATCGACCCCAATTCAGCGAAAGTTGAAAACATTGAACATACAGAGCAGCAAATTTTTTCCTAGGGAATAAAATTTGCTGTTCCAAAACACATACACACAACACAAGCACACCAAACAAACAGCAATCCACACACATACACCAAAAATCTTACACCTAACCCTACACTAAACTATACACACACCACTAATTATCCACTTACCTTAACCCAAACCCTAACCCTAAGGTCCATCACTATCGCACACTCACCTCACCCGCACCCTAACTCTCACGTCCACACAATCGCACACTTACCTGACCTACACTCTAACCCTAACTCACCTAACCCGACCTAACCCTCATGTCCACACAATTGCACACATACCTAACTCGCACCCTAACTAACCTAACCCGCACTCAATCACACACTTACCTGAACCCGACCCGTAACTTTCCACCACAGTGCTGAAAATACTGAAGCAACAGAAAAGGACAACCAAATTCTTTTCCTAGGAAAATTTTTGGTTTTCTGTTGCTTTGATATTTTCAGCTTTCACTGAATAGGGGTCAATATTAGAACATTCGAAGATTTGAAACTTCAATGTTCTATTATAGACCCTGATGAGTAATACCTTATTATTCAGAGCAACTGCAACACTAACAATGCCATACAATACAAGAGTAAACAGTACCAGTAGAGGATATCAGTCTTTTATTTTTAGGCACAGTGTTTGTATCTGACAGACCTGTGGGAGCAATGTTTGTTAGAACTACCTGAATGTTGCCACACAAATTACCAGATTCCACATTAGTATTATGCATATACATCTCACTCTGTTACTGTACACACTCTGGTCACAGCTTGACAACATGGGTGTGTAGATGGGACATACTTGGCTTATTACTCTCATAACATTTTGGGGAGTTGCCAGAGTGAAAGGTTTGTTCTCATAGATGTCTGACAATCAGTTGTACTTCTTGTTTGCTGCCTAAACATCTGGGATCATCCCACTGATTTCCCCGAGGGACAGGAAGCAGATATGAGCCGATTTACTAGGCATTCTGGACATATCTGTACAGTTGTGGGGTATGATTCTGTATGCAGCCCACTACCACTCCCAGGATTGGAACCATGGCTGTGTGTGCTAAAAATAGAACAGTTCATGTTTTAGTTGAGTGTGCTGTTTGTTTTTTGTTGTTTGCTTTTTCCCTGGTTTCTGTATATGTCTTTCTCAGTTGTACTATATGACCTCTTGGGATTATACCAGTCATATACAGACATTCCTACACATTTTATTTATGTAGCACAGTGTGGGTAACAGTGCTTAATACAACAGTACTATTAAGTGATTGGAAATCTACATTACCATATGATATCAGAGTAAACACATGCAGTCCAGCAGTTAGACCTCTATTGTCAGGCTATTATGCTTTTATTTACATACAACATATATGAGACTCTTCCTGCCATATTCTCTGGTGTATGCAGTACATGCCTTAAACAATACAGGTTCTATACAGGCAATTAACTTACTATTACTTTTAGATTTATTTCCTATGACAGCACATGCAAGAGTATTATTAACCTGCCTTGCGTCGTAACTGCTCTAATCAACTTCCATGGGCCCCCTCGTTCATAGCCCACTCACTTGCCACTGTGAAAGACATAAGAGGAATATTTAGCCATACCTATACATAATATACATGAGCTGGCAATTATTAAATAGGTAGTGAACTGATACTTACACATGGCTAGGACCACCCCTGTCCTCCAAGTCTCTTGGATCCACTGATCCAAGAGATCCCCCTTTCACTGCTTCAGGTTGGCATAGTGATGCCTGACCTGTTCACCAGTTCGGGGTATACCAGTGGCACTGGTGAGGTCATGGGCGAGATGGTCCCAGGCTTCCGCTTTATATTGGGAACCCTGGTACTGGCCCTGCACCAGTCTCATGTCATGGTCTTTCACAAGGAGTCCTGCCATGAATCTGCACTTTTGGATGCCCCAGCACTGCACCCCAAAGTGCACACTCTCTCCCATTCCAGACATAGGGCCTACAAGGGGAAGCTACAACCAGTTATGAGATGTATTCCCTCCTGTTGGGTTTAAATAGGGTCGGTTTCCTGCACTTTGCAGTGATTGGATGGTTTTGCAAAGGCTAAGCTATGAGAAAACCTGCTTACCTAAGGTTGGCATTTCTTAAAGGGGTATACCACTGGGCAGACTGAGTTAGCTGGCCTACTCATTGCTTACACCCAATAAGCTGGGCTGTGCAATGCTTAGCATTGCTTAATATTTAAGTTGCCTTATATTTGCATTATGGCATTGATTTATTATTCATTACATGTTATATATGTGTTTGGTATCCATGATTCGTGTGTACGTACATTGTATGGGGTCCTTGTCTTTATTATGAGATTTCAACACTTTATTACAATGACATCTCATATCTGGGCTTAATGCAGTACAACAGTTCACATATTTATGTCATGTAGTAGGTCATACAACATAAGACTGTATATAGATTCCTTTCACATGTTCAGTTTGAATTTCTTATAGTTAGGATCTGTTTGGTGATACCTCAACTGTGTGTACGGCTGTGATGGCTTAGTGGTTAACTACTGTAACTATAATGTACCAAGTCCTGGGTTCAAGACCTGCAAAGGCTCTTTATTTTGCTTCTGGCCAGAACAGTGGCTGACAGACAAATGGGCTTAAACAAACTCGCTTACTACTGCTTAAATATGCTTACTCCCACTTACTACTGCTTAATAGTGCTCACACTTGCTTACTAGTGCTTACTCCCGCTTACTACCACACTAATTTAAACAGTAATATCTAATGGTTCTTGGTATGGTGGTGGGTTTGGAAACTGTATGGAGTTATCATTCATCACACATTGTACCTTCCATTTTTATCCCTGATTTCTGTGAACATATACTGTATGAGGCACTTGTGATTCCCTGTGGACTTTGCAACATTATGACAATGACACCTGACATCTGCATTTAATGCAGTACTCCAGTTCACAAATATATGTTATAAATATATAAATGTTATAACTATATGTTATTATAGGTTATGCAACAAAATAAATTGATCATACAGTGATTTGACATGGAAAATGGATTGTACTGGAGTGGGACTCGACCCGGGAATGACTGCTTGTAAGGTGAATGTGCTGCCGACTACACTATTGCTGTATTGCTTCATTTGAATATATCTTGCTTTTTATCCTCTTGTGCCATTTAAGCTGCATTAACTGTAGCTAAGTGATGGGCAAACCCATGCACCTACGGTTAAATTTAATCTGGTTCATAAAAAAAAAGTCTTTATATTTAATGTTTTAACTGTTGCTCTTGTAAACGTAGGCGGATGTTGCTGGGGGTATGCAAACACCTATGAGTGGTCTCACTCATTCTTATTCATACTCTGCTGTTCTTCATTGCAAGGGCTTGTATATTCTGAGATCTCCGCTCTCAGACATGCCCTCTGCACTCATACATGCTCCATGTCCTTTTACGAGCTCAGGCAGCGTGCCTTCATTAATATGCATGGCTCGCTGCCGTCCTGCTCCTAAACGGCCACTTCCGTGCAGGACTAACTTAGTCCTGCACGGAAAGATCGTGAATCTGGGGGACTGTGTTTACTGTGACTTATAATATCCAAAGACATAGAACCTAAATAATGCTACCACTATAAAAACAGTTTGTGCTGAAGAATTTTCAATTAACATTTATTTGATAAACCCTATGGTTCCAGAGATATGAACATTTGTTTGAAATGTGATTACACAATTTCATTCTATCAAAAACCTTAGGGCTCCTCCCATTGGAAGTTATAGTTCAAACTTCCAAAGCTCTTTTGGAGGGAATGAGGTAACAGCACAAAGATTTATTCCCCTTTGTTAACTGACAGTAGGCTTGATTATATCCTTATGGGGGAAGGTGGGTTATAGGCACCAACATGCTGACTGCCAGTTAGTCCAGGCAGATGTCACTTCAACCAAGAAGATGGGTTACATAAGTCAGAGTAGTTGGGAAAAATGGACTGCAACATGTTCTGGTGGTCTGCTGACAGGGACTTGTTAATCAATACATTTTCCATGTTTTCCAATTGGGCATGGAGTCAGCACCATATGAGCCATTACACCATTAACCATCTCCGATACATCTAATGCACTGGCAGCTGGTCTATAGTAAGTGATTGAGCTGGCCTACCTCCCTAGAAGAGCTTGGTACTCCCTGCCCCATGAGGCACTCCCAAACTTCTCACCTTCATTAACCACAGCAGCACATTCAGTTATGACAGATGTGCCTGTTGCTCCTTGGTTTAATGACCAGCAGGATGAAGACACAGTGAGAAGGATAATCTTACTAAAGATATCTTACAAATGTCACAGGTAACATAATACACCAAAGTAGCTAAGTATCAATCTAACCATGCTATGCCACAAGCCTCAGCTGCCTCCTGCAATAGCCAAAATGATTGTCCTCTCACTCTGGCCATTTTTAAAGACACAAGATGCAAAACAACCTCATCACACAGCTGTAGTGAGATCCAGCTTTCACAACAAAACTACACTCGCATATGGACAGACATTTTAGAATGAGCTTAGAATCATGCCTGCATCTGCACAAGTAAGATACTGCCACAAATGTACAAGCTTGATAGCATATGCATGGTAAAATGTCCACAGCCTCATGATTAAACTGTGGCCTCATGTCTGCATGGAATATAGCAAATACTTAGGAATGTATCAACAGCTTCATAACTAAACTACAGCTTCACATGTACATGCAGTATGTCTGATGCATAGAAACATGCCAGCACCCTTATACCTAAACTATAGCTTCACATGTATATGCAATATGGCAGATGCATGGAAACATGCCCACATCCTCACAACAAAACTACAGCTTCACATGTACATTCAGTATGTCAGATGCATGAAAACATGCCAACACCCTTATAACAAAACTATAGCTTCACATGTACATGCAGTATGGCAGATGCATGGAAACATGCACACATCATCACAACTAAACTGCAGCTTCACATGCACATTTATTTTGGCAGATGCAGGGAAATGAGCCCACATCATCACAACAAAACTACAGCTTCACAGGTATATGCAGTATGGCAGATGCATGGAAACCTGCCCCACATCCTCATAACTAAGCTGCACATTCACATCTACATTTACTATGTCAGATACATGGAAACATGCTTACACACTCACAACTAAATTACAGCTTCATATGCACATGCAGTATGGCGGATGTATGGAAACATGCCCACATCCTCACATATAAACCACAGATTCATATGTACATACAGTATATCAGATGCATGGAAACATGGGTACATCCTCACAACTAAATTTCAACTTCACATAACTGGCCAAATAAATTACAGTCCTCATGTGCATGCAGGCCAGCAGAAGTATGGAAATGTAAACACTGTAAACAGCCAGGGACAGTCTTAGACATAGATGATTCAGGCAGGCACCTAGAGCATATACATATATATATATATATATATATATATATATATATATATATATATATATGTATGTATGTGTGTGTGTGTGTGTGTGTGTGTGTGTCTGAAAGCACCATGTTAACTATATTGCTGTAGCCCTGTAGCCACATCTCAGTCTAACATCAGAGGGTTGCATAGAAGATGATTATTTTTTCAAAGATGGCAGGCATTGTGCAAAAGTACAAGGCAGTCATGACAACTATTGAACTGTCATTAAATTGTTAGTGACTGATGCAGTGTACTGTCCATGGTCACCAAGACTGCATAAACTACTGCATCATTATTTGTTTTACTTTCTTCACAATTAAGTATCAGAGGTGCACACAGAAGGTGGCCACCTTTTGTGGCTAGGACTGAAGAGGTATGCCATGTAAATGTTTGACAGAAAAATGTTCAATTTGTCCTTTCACTTTCAACCCAGTCTAATATTGCATGGGAAAACAGAATGCTGGTTTCTTTTATGAGATATGAGGTGAAGAGGAATTCTGTCAATGAAAGCAGAAGTTGCATGACAAATGTTTAATTATTTGATGTGGCATGTCAGGGGTCTAGTATATTATGAGACAAATAGTTGAAACATTCTACTGTACTAACTTATCACTTCACATTCTACACGGCAAGGCCTTAGGGAATTATACAGTGAAAGTGTCTATCCCTTTGATGTGACACTATATGTGTGTGTCAACAGCCTCTTCAAACACGTTGCTGTGGTCATTTGTTATTTTACTGTTCTCAGAATCAAAACTAGGTGATGCACACAGAAATTAGATACCATTTATTGAAAGAGATGAGGATGTGTGCTACCTGTGAAAGCAGTGTATTTACACAATTTTTGTTGAATGCTTCCATATGTCTTGACATGAGGGAGTTTCCCCCGGATTCTCAAAAGCTTGCACAGCGTGCATGATCAGTGTAAGGGGTAATGTTGGCAATATGGCAGCTGAGCGATCCACGTACGTGCTCGTTTGACATGCGTGAGCACTCTAGCACTAGTGCTGCACGTTCCCATCCCCATATGCAAATTACCCCATTTGCAGGTGAAAACCATGCAAATAAGGTAAATCTGCTATCCAGAAAGCTGGAATCAGGGCATGCAGGACTAGCGTAATATGCAGAAATGTACTTGGTTAGTAACCGAGTACGGTTTTACAAAATCCAAAAGGGGGACATGACAGCTCCAAATAAAGGCTGCATCTCATTGAGGAAGCATGCCAATGGTCAAGTATAAGGCCATTGGCATTGCAAACAATGCAAAATGTACAAAATACAACTTTTATTTTATTTCTGGCAATCACGGCTGTTGAAGCATAGGGCAGCGGTGCGCAAACGTGAAAGGGGGAAAATAAGAAAATAAACCTAAACAAGCATTCCAACTAAAATCAGTATTCTGCCATGCAAGTCAATGGCAAGAAAAAAACAACTCGACCAGTGAATAGTGGTAGCTATGGGGGAGGCTTAGTGTGACACATGTAACTATGCATTATCATGCAATCCTATGCAAATGAGGGGAAGAATAGTTAATCCCAGTTTTCACCAGCATGTGAGGCAGGTCCCAACAGTGTAAGAGTATGAATAGCCGAGTGCAAGACTAGGAGGTAGGTGACAACATGGGTGGGTGTGTCAAGCATACTGTAAGCAGATTAGAGCCTTGTGGCTCGGGGTTGCTCCTAGCTTAGCACAGGGAGTGTGTCTAAACCTGCTTAGCACGTTTGACAAAGTGAAAGTGGGTGTGCGTGCCACACACCAGGATCTACAGGAAGATAAAGAAAGTTAAACCTGGAAATAGCAGCAGTGTGCACATTAGAGTACACCAATTGTGCAGCGCACCCCCAGGTTGAAAGAGAAGGGCAATGGGAAAGAAAAACAGCAGTAGGAAGGTAATCAAGTGGTACTAGGTTAGCTGCCAGGTGAAATGTATCGGTACCAGTCAATTACACAGGCAGCATACCAGCCCAGCCCAGAACAGTACTATAAGCTATGCAAACACCTAGCCCTCAGTTTTTTCCCACACCATACACCACCGGTGTAAACAAACGGCGAACTGTTAACACTCACAACAGCAAAATGTTAGGGGCTGCAATAGCTATCATACAACTTGGGTCCTCCTACAGCAAATTTTTGAGCTGTGCTGGCCACGCCTGACACACAGAACTAGCAGAGGGGAACCCATCCCAGTGTATATGTAGGCCTAAGAATACTAGCTACAGGTACCTTCCCAAGGCCAAGTGGGGATATGATGGGGATTTCACAGGCATCAGCATCCATGGTACTCCACCAGTTCCTGGATGCCATGTCAGCACATGTCGGTGAGCATGTATATTTACCCATCACCCGTGAGGCATTGGAAGCAATATGCGTCTCTTCCACTAAATAGCAGAATACCTTGAGGTAGTAGGTGCAATAGACTGCACGCACATGCGCATTAAAGCATCACCTGGTGAGCAGGGTAGCGTCTACATCAACCGCAAGGGCTTCCCCTCCATCAACTGCCAGGTCATGTGTGATGCCCAGGGCATAATACTGAACATGTGTGCTGGCTGCCCTGGACACTATCACAATTCACACATCTGGCATCTGATGCAGCTGTACCAGAAATTTGCCAATGGGGACATCCCACATTGTCACCTAGTGGGGGATGCTGAATACGCACTGGAGTCATGGTTGATGACACCCATCAGAAATGCACACACACCCGAACAAGAACTCCATAATGAGGCACACACACAAACAAGAATCATAATAGAGCGTGTGTTTGGGATGCTCAAATCATGGTTCCAGTAGCTGGACACATCCGGTGGAGCCTTGCAATACTTACCAACTACGTGTACTCAAGTCATCCTTATATGTGCCATGCTACCCAATATGATCCTGCAGAAACAGCTTCTGCAGGAGCAGCATGGGGCAGGGCCACACAACCCCCCATCAATGCCAAGGCCTGCACAGGCACAGAGTGACTCGGAGGAGGTACAACCTGAGCCTGCCCAGTAGGCAGACAGATGGAGGCATGGCCTATATGCCCTGGCCCTGACAAAGAGGCAAAGAATAGCACATACTCTGACATGGTAGGGACCCAGGGAATAGCACCTCTCTCTGACTTTCACATACAGTAAAAGGGATGCCAAGCATTGCACTACCTGTGCTAAACCATGCATGTGGAGTGTACTATGTGCATCCAACATAGGCAGCCCTGCAGCACCACCCTCAATACTTGGACACCCACAAAATAAGGGACTCACACATGCCAGTCAGGAGGGAGTTCATATACCCAACAACAGTCACAGCCAGCAAGACAGATGTAGACAAACACAAACAAATGTTGTACTATGGCTTCTGAATGAGGGCTATGGGTAACCAGCCCCAAGGCCTACACAGACAGACTACAGCAGGCCAGGTAGTGGGAAGTTAGTTGTGAAGGCTAGGAAGTCAGAAACTAATATGTAGGTAATCCAAAGATAAGAACTGTAGTACACTGGTATGGCCTAGCCAGCACGATAGGTAAGACTACTGACTAAAATGGTGTACATGACATACCAGTACAGTCCTAGCAAATGTGTACAAGTGTCAGGTGTGCCCCCCCATCCTACATAGAAATATAGTAGCAGTCAGGTGCCCCCCAATCCTGTGTAGAAACATAGAAATAGTCAGGTGTTCCCCGCACTATGCAGACATGTTGCAACAGTCAATGCCAAATGATCAATGGATACCCTGCAGACACAGCATGCTACCTGTCGGTGTAACAAAAAGGTCAGCAATGTAGTACAAACCACCTGGACATGATCCACACATGCAATACAGACAGCCTTATGGGGCATGCTCACACACTTAGAGAAATGAAGGCAATGTCAGTCATCAACATACTGAAAGGTCATACTGGGCAGGCTCACACACAAACACATGAAGGCCATGTCTGCACACACCAGTGGACCAGACATATCTGGCAGTTGCAATTGTTAGTGCAGACACATGTCAGTATGCAGCACTCATGCCTTGCACACACAGTGGATAGGAATACAGACATATATGTAAGGACAGCACACTATAATAAGCCAAAGATAGATGGACATAGATGTGTGGAAGAGGGTGACCATGACAAGGAGCCATTCGGGCCTGTACCACACAGCACACAGCCAAAGGGTCCCAAACACATTAGGTTCAGATGTCACTCACTGTAGATACTAGTGACCAGTACCTGTCAGCACCACAGACTATGTGGTGCACGTTGCAGCTATACAACATGACTGTACAAGGACATAGTCATCTAGTAGCTGTATACACGTACCTGTGACATATGACCCCGTGTGTGGATACATGTTGCGTATCACCCCTACATGAATGGGTTATGGCCTATGCACACACCGCGCACCCCATAGCATTACTATGGCAAGCCTGCTGAGGTCATCCAATGTGAAATACACCTTTGGGAGAGTTGTAGCCTAGTAATCTCCGTAGCATGCCCCATAACTGTGTACTGCTGTAGTGTGATAAGCTAGTTAGGTAGGAAGTCTTTCCCAAGACCTGGCAACTGTGAGTGTGTGTCAGTGTTTGTGTATGTGTCTGTCTCTCTCGGACTGTGTAGAGAACAGTACCTTTTAGGCTACTCACACTCCTTACAATTCATATACCCACCGTTGGCAAATCTGCTGATGTTACCCACCTAGAAATACTCCTCTGGTACAGCTGGCGCCCAATAATCTGTGTAGCACATCCCATAACTGTGCACTGCTGTAGTGTAAAAAACAAGTTAGGTAGGAGTTCCAACTCCAGACTTGGTAACTGTGTGTGTGAGTCTATGTGTCCGTGTCTGTGTAGAGAGCTATGCCTTTCATGCTACTCATACCCCTTACAATTCACATGCCCAACTTTGGCAAAGCTGCTGATGTCACCCACCTAGAAATACTCCTCTGGGAAGGCTGTAGCCCAGTAATCTCTGTAGCGCATCCCGTAACTGAGTACCACTGTAGTGTAATAAACAAGTTAGGGAAGAGTTCCGACCCCAAACCTAGCAACTGTGTGTGTGTTGGTGTACATGTCTGACTGTGTAGAGAACAATGCTTTTTTAGGCTACTCACACCCCTTATAATTCACATACCCAGCTTTGGCAAGGCTGCTGATGTAACACACCTAGAAATACAGTAATCTCCATAGTGCATCCCATAACTGCATACTGCTGTAGTGTAATACACTAGTAAGGTAGGAGTTCTAATCGCAGACTTGGCAACTGTGTGTGTCAGTGTTTGTGTGTGTGTCTGTCTGTCTCTGACTGTGTAGACAGCAATGCCTTTTAGACTACTCACACTCCTTATAATTCATATGCCAACCTTTGGCAAGGCTGCTGATGTCACCCACCTAGAAATACACATCTGGGAAGGCAGTAGCCCAGTAATCTCTGTAGTGCATCTCATAACTGCATACTGCTGTAGTGTGATAAACTAGTTAGGTAGGAGTTCCAATCCCAAACCTGGCAACTGTGTGTGTGTTTGTGTGCATGTCTGACTGTATAGAGAGCAATGCTTTTTAGAGTACTCACACCCCTTACAATTCACATACCCAACTTTGGCAAGGCTGCTGATGTCACACACCTAGAAATACACCTCTGTGAAGGTAGTTGGTCAAATCCCAGGCTTGGCAACTGTGCGTGTGTGAGTCTGTGTGTGTGTGACTGTCTGTCACTGACTGTGTGGAGAGCCATGCCTTTTAGGCTACTTACACCCATTGCAATTCACACACCCAACTTTGGCAAGGCTGCTGATGTCACCCACCTAGAAATACACCTCTGGGAAGGCTGTAGCCCAGTAATCTCTATAGCGCATCCCATAACTGCATATTGCTGTCATGTAATAAACAAGTTAGGAAGGGAGTCTAACCCCAGACCTGGTAACTGTGTGTGTCTGCATGTCTGACTGTGTAGAAAGCAATGCTTTTTAGGGTACTCACACCCCAATTCATATACCCACCTTTGGCAAGGCTGATGATGTCATCCTCCTAGAAATACACCTCTGGGAAAGCTGTAGTCCAGTAATCTCTGTAGCATGTCCTGTGACTGCTTATAGCCATAGTGTGATAAAGGAGGTAGGTTGGAGTTTTAACCCCAGACCTGGCAACTGTGTTTGGTGCATGTCTGACTGTGTAGAGAACAATGCTTTTTAGGGTACTCAATCCCCTTACAATTCATATACCCACCTTTGGCAAGGCTGCTGATGTCACCCACCTAGAAATACACCTCTGGGGTGATTGTAGCTCAGTAATCTCTGTAGCACGTCCTGTAACTACGTATAGTGATAGTGTGATAAAGAAGTTTGGTGGAAGTTCTAACCCCAGACCTACCAACTGTGTGTGTTTGTGTGCATGTCTGACTGTGTAGAGATCAATGCTTTTTATGGTACTCACACCCCTTACAATTCATATGCCCACCTTTGACAAAGCTGCTGATGTCACCCACATAGAAATACTCCTCTGGTACAGCTGTAGCCCAGTAATCTTGGTAGCGCATCCTGTAACTGCGTGCTGTATTAGTATGATAAGCTCGTTAGGTAGGAGGTAAAACCCTGAGACTTGGCAACTGTGTGTGTGTGTGTGTGTGTGTGTGTGTGTGTGTGTGTGTGTGTGTGTGCGTGTGTGTGCATGTATATATGCATGACTGACTCTGTAGAGAGCTATACCTTTAAGGCTACTCACACCCTTTACAATTCACATACCCAACTTTGACAAGGCTGCTGATGTCACCCACCTAGAAATTCACATCTGGGAAGGCTGTAGCACATCCCATAACTGCGTACTGCTGTAGTGTGATAAACTAGTTAGGTTGGAGTTCTCAACCCCAAACCTGGCAACTGTGTGTGTGTGTATGTGTGCATGTCTGACGGTGTAGAGAGCAATGTTTTTTAGAGTACTCACACCCCTTACAATTCACATACCCAACTTTGGCAAGGCTGCTGATGTCACCCACCTGTGATCTCTGTAGCACATCCCATAACTGCATATCACTGTAGTGTGATAAACTAGTTAGGTAGGAGTTCTAACCCCAAACCTGGCAACTGTGAGTGTGTATGTGTCTGTGTTTGTGCGCATATCTGTGTGGAGAACAATGTTTTTAGGCTACTCACACCCCTCACAATTCACATACCAAACTTTGGCAAGGCTGCTGATGTCACCCACCTAGAAATACACCTCTGGGAAGGTAGTTGGTCAAATCCTAGACTTGGCAACTGTGCGTGTGTGAGTCTGTGTGTGCGTGACTGTCTGTCACTGACTGTGTGGAGAGCCATGCCTTTTAGGCTACTCACACCCCTTGCAATTCACACACCCAAAGTTGGCAAGGCTGCTGATGTCACACACCTAGAAATACACCTCTGGGAAGGCTGTAGCCCAGTAATCTCTATAGCGCATCCCATAACTGCATATTGCTGTCATGTAATAAACAAGTTAGGAATGGTGTCTAACCCCAGACCTGTTAACTGTGTGTGTGTGCATGTCTGACTGTGTAGAAAGCAATGCTTTTTAGGGTACTCACACCCCAATTCATATACCCACCGTTGGCAAGGCTGCTGATGTCACCCACCTAGAAATACACCTCTGGGACAGCTGTAGTCCAGTAATCTCTGTAGCATGTCCTGTGACTGCGTACAGCCATAGTGAGATAAAGGAGTTAGGTGGGAGTTTTAACCCCAGACCTGGCAACTGTGTTTGGTGCATGTCTGACTGTGTAGAGAGCAATGCTTTTTAGGGTACTCAATCCCCTTACAATTCATATACCCACCTTTGGCAAGGCTGCTGATGTCACCCACCTAGAAATACACCTCTGGGGTGATTGCAGCTCAGTAATCTCTGTAGCACGTCCTGTAACTACGTATAGCGATAGTGTGATAAAGAAGTTAGGTGGAAGTTCTAACCCCAGACCTACCAACTGTGTGTGTTTGTGTGCATGTCTGATTGTGTAGAGATCAATGCTTTTTAGGGTACTCACACCCCTTACAATTCATATGCCCACCTTTGACAAAGCTGCTAATGTCACCCACCTAGAAATACTCCTCTGGTACAGCTGTAGCCCAGTAATCTTGGTAGCGCATCCTGTAACTGCGTGCTGTATTAGTATGATAAGCTCGTTAGGTAGGAGGTAAAACCCTGAGACTTGGCAACTGTGTGTGTGTGCGTGTGTGTGTGTGTATGTGTGTGTGTGTGTGTGTGTGTGTGTGTGTGTGTGTGCGTGTATGTATGCATGACTGACTCTGTAGAGAGCTATACCTTTAAGGCTACTCACACCCCTTACAATTCACATACCCAACTTTGACAAGGCTGCTGATGTCACTCACCTAGAAATTCACATCTGGGAAGGCTGTAGCACATCCCATAACTGCGTACTGCTGTAGTGTGATAAACTAGTTAGGTTGGAGTTCTCAACCCCAAACCTGGCAACTGTGTGTGTGTGTGCATGTCTGACGGTGTAGAGAGCAATGCTTTTTAGAGTACTCACACCCCTTACAATTCACATACCCAACTTTGGCAAGGCTACTGATGTCATTCACCTAGAAATTCACCTCTGGGAAGGCTGTAGCCTAGCAGTCTCTGTAGCACATCCCATAACTGCATACCACTGTAGAGTGAGAAACTAGTTAGGTAGGAGTTCTAACCCCAAACCTGGCAACTGTGAGTGTGTGTGTGCCTGTGTTTGTGTGCATGTCTGAATGTGTAGAGAAGAATGCTTTTTAGGGTACTCACACCCCTTACAATTCACATACCCAACTTTGGCAAGGCTGTTGATGTCACCCACCTAGAAATATTCCTCTGGAAAAGCTGTAGCCCAGTAATCTCAGTAGCACATCCCATAACTGCATACCACTGCATTGTGATAAACTAGTTAGGTAGGAGTTCCAATCCCAAACCTGGCAACTGTGAGTGTATGTGTGCATGTCTGACTGTGTAGAGAGCAATGCTTTTTAGGGTACTCACACCCCTTACAATTTATATACCCAACTTTGGCAAGACTGCTGATGTCACCCACCTAGAAATACTCATTTGGGAAGGTTGTAGCTCAGTAATCTCCATAGCACATCTTGTAACTGTGTACTGCTGTAGTATGAATTAGAACCATGGTAGGGTTCCATCCTCAGCCATGGCAGTTCTGGATTTGTTGTTTGTGTCACTGTCTGTGTAGGGAGTGATGCATTTTAGGCTAGTCACTCACAGTACATTTCAAATTCCCTACTTTGGCAATCCTGCTGATGTTAGGCATTGTGAAATATACTATTGTGGAAGGAGTACTCCAGTAATATCCATGGTGTGTACTATAACTGCGTAGTGCTGTCATGTAATAAAGTAGTTAGGTAATGGTCCTACTCCGAAACATGACAAGTGTGTGTGTGGCTGTAACCTGTACCCTGTGTACAGGTGGTTGTGACTTTATGACACCTGTGGCCAATGTGGAGTAGGTTTTGTAATTTCTTATATGGTGGCCCTACTATATATCACAATGTCCACCATACAGGGGTAACAGATGTGAAATGGCCGAAAGGCTGGGGTGCAAAGCCATACCCATACATGTGACATCAAGGCCAGGCAATCACAGTTAGCAACCCCAGTATTACCAGATCACACCCTCAACCCATGTGTCATATACACACGCATGCCTAGGTAACAGCCAATATAGGTTCATAGGTTCATAGGTTCATACTAGGCTATCTGCCCTAGGGCATTTATAAGCCTAGCCAGAATGTGTTTAGCTTTCGCCACCCATTTTAAATTTATTTTGCTATGCCCTTTTTCTAGGTTAGTATACTGTGGCTCTGTCTAACAGTGACACAGAAGTGATACCCGGGGTAAACCTATGATCTCCCATCCACTCATCAAGATTCCTCTTGAAGAGAGTCAATGAGGGACTCTGCCTAACCTGGACTGGGATTTTATTCCAGAGTGAAGGGAGCCTCTGGGTTATGAATCTGTCCCTCCAGCATGTCCTATTTATTTCAGTGCTGAGGTTCAAGTCTCTCGAGCACGTAGCTTGATGGGATTTGGATTTTCTGAGGTGCAGCATGTCCATTAATTTCGGGTTGGACATGGCTTTATACGTCAGGCACAGATCGCCTCTGAACAGGTGGTATGCCACTGAGTAGAGCTGGAGTTTCTTTAACCGGGCAGCATATGGCATCTGTTTGAGCCCTTTGATCCTCTTGGTGAGGTACTTTTGGCGTCTTTCTAGTTGCTGCAGGTGTCTGGTAAGGTACATCCCAAAAGGGGCATTGTACTCAATTATGGGCCTGATGAGGGATGAGTAAAGAGGCACGATGATGTCCCCTGATCTAGATGTGAATCCCTTCATGATTAGGTGGGCTATATAAAATGTTTTTCTAACCACTTTGGCCATGTGGTTGTCAAATGAGAGATTGCTATCAACTTGGGTCCCCAGGTCCCTAATTATTCTTCTGTACTTAATGGATTACCACCTATGTGGTAATTTGTGGGCACTTTGTTTTTGCCAAAGTGGATGACTATACACTTTTTGGCATTTAGCTTGAGACCATGGCTCTGGCACCAGTTGTCTGTTTCTATGAGGCCCTTTTGGAGGATGCTTGTGTCGGCTGGAGAGTCGATTATGGTGCCCAGTTTGCAGTCATCTGCAAACTTGGTGAGCCACAGTCCTTCCGTGTTGGCCTGTACCTTCGAGAAATATATACCGAACAAGAGAGGTCCCAGGATTGAGCCTTGTGGGACACCACTTGTAACTGGTTTGGAGTCTGACATGGCTCCAGCAATTCTAACCATGTGGGTTCTGTCCTTGAGCCAGTTTGCAATCCATCTAGTGACATAGAGGTTTATATTTAAGCTGGTGAGCTTATCTATAATGCCTGAGTGGGGTATTGTATCGAAGTCTTTTGCGAGGTCCAGGTAGGCTGTGTGGACCACCTTCCCCTCATCAATGGCCTTGGTGACTGTTTCAAAGAAATGAACCAGGTTTAAGAGGCAGGATCTGCCCTTAACAAAGCTGAACTGGGTAGGATCCAGTGTTTGTAGGTCCCCAATATCTTTATTTATGAGGTCCATGATGATCCTTTCCATAGCTTTGCAGACCAAGCTAGTCAGGCTTATGGGGTGATAGTTTCCAGGATACGTTGAGGCACCACCTTTATGGAGAGGGACCACTGTTGCTGTACGCCACTCTTTGGGCACATATCCTGTAGTAAGGCTGAGATTGAACAGTAGTTTTATGTTTGGGTTTAGCTCTTCTTGGAGTTCATGTAGGATGTAGCCGGGACATGGTCTGGTCCCATTGATGCTGTGTTTTTTGCTTTGGAGAGGGCGGCTCTTACCTGAGCATCTGAGATGTCAGGGGGGCAGCACTCTGCTGGGATAGATATTTGCCCTTTTGGTGGGGGGGGGGGGAGAAGTTTGTGCTGAACCTGTCAGCTAGAATGTTGGCAATGTCTGTGGGTTCGGTGTATTTTTTGTAATTTTGGACTAATTCTCAGCATATCTGGGAATTACCACCCAGGTTCCTAAGAAACTAAAGAAAGCCTTGTGATTATCCTTAGTGTCCTGTGAAATTTTTCTCTCGAAGCTGGCCTTAGACAATTTTATGTGTGCCCGTAGTTTTTTGCTAATACTGATCAGTGATGCCTTCCCTTTTTGGGATTTTGCTCTATCATTTAGTAGCTTCCTCCTATTGTATAGTTTGTTTATGGCTTGGGGTCCACCAAACAGGACGTCTGCCTTTGGAGGATTGGGTCTTGGTTTTATTTGGGATCCCATGATCCATGCATTCCTGAAGGTGTTCATAGAATGCGTTTATAAAGGATTCTGCAGTCTGGGCAGTATTTTCCACAGGCCCGGGGGCTTTGAAGTATTCCACCTCAGTTTTGAGGAGTGTGAAATTTGCTTTAGAGAAGTTTTTCACTGTGGTTTTCTGGGCAGGGGGTGGGGTCGGGATGTGAATATCCAGTGAGATTAGTTTATGGTCTGATCTTACCAGTGAGGGATACACTTCTGGTCTGGAGCATAGAGTCCCCATGTTGGTGATGATCAGGTCCAGTAGGTTTTCCCCTCTTGTGGGAGTGGTAATAAGTTGTTCCATAGCATTTGAGTTTATAAATTCTAGGAATCTTTGGGCTAGGGTGTTGGAGCTAGAGTAATGCTTCCAGTCTATGTTTGGGTAGTTGAAATCACCCAATATAATGGTGTTTGGAGAGACCTTCATATTTTCCAGTGTTTTCAGGAAGGCCGAGTGGGGTTCCTGGGTTTGGGAGGGTGATCTGTAGCAGGCTATAAACTGGAAGGCAGTTTTACCCACTGTTAGTCACACATGGATAGTCTCTGATGTTCGTGCTTTGCCACCAACCTAGAGGTGTGGGTATCTTTGATGAATATCGATACTCCCCCTCCTTTTGTGGTTCGGTCCAAGTTTTGGGGCCGAAAAGCATGGTATGAGGTATAACCTGGTAGTGCTGGGGTGCTCTCGGGAGCCCTGAACCAGGTTTCTGTTACTGCACAGATATCGATGTTCTCCATGCTAAGGAGAGTTTCGAGTGCATGCATCTTGAGGTTTAGACTTCTAGCGTTGAATAGCATTACTCTTAGTTTCTTATCCCTGGTGATACCTATGGAGGTGGGTTTGTCTTTTGAGCATTGCCTACAAAGGGCACTATGGGAGTAGCAAGAGCCTTTGCCAATATCCAAAAGCCCAGGGGTGACAGGTGCAAGCCGTCTCTAGCGAAGCATCGTGGCTTGTCGAGCATATCATCCCAAGCTGACAGGCATTGGATCCCCTTTGAATGACACCAGTACTTAAGTCAATTGTTGAAATTGATCATCTTGTCTTCATATTGTGGCATCATTCTTGGTGAGGGTAAGATGCTACGCAAGGTCAGGGTCATACCGGCCTGGGCTACATGCTCAGAGAGCTCCTTTATGTCTCTTTTCATGTAGTCCAGGGAGGTACGTCTCAGGTCATTCACACCAGCATGGACAATGACTGAGTCATATTTGTACTTGCCTTGGAGTGACCTGAGTGCTTGTGTTATGTGGCGGATCCTAGCGCCCGACAGGCTGCTCACCGTGACCCTCTCCTTGTTCAGCCTGGTGAGCGGGACGTCAGTGTGCCTGACGATAGAGTCACCTATTACAAGTGTATCAGGTGTGTTGTTTAGTCTTAAGGGCTGTGACTGTTCGGCACACTGGCTTTGTGAGATATGTGCTGCACGTGTTTTGTTTTGGGGTAGAGGCTGCTTGGGTGTCTGCTTTGGACGTCTCTGCTGCTTCGGCAGATCTTTATTTAGAGCCTCCGAGTATGTTTTTGTGTGATTATGTGTTTGGTTTGCTGTCGTGGTAGGTCTATGTGAGACTGGAATTGTCATGAGTGTGGTTTCCTTCTCCTCCTGACTGGTTATGCCAGTATTGAGTTGAGAGAGCTTAGCCTCCAGTTTGGCTATATGGTTGCATCTCTCACATGTGTTGAAATTTGTTGGGAGGAGGAGAGGGTTGTCTGTGTACATGAGGCAGTTGTAACATTGCCTCAAGATTCCCAGATTCACCAGCTGGACTGGAGAGGAGATTGACAACTGACCTTTGGACATGCTATAATAATATTGGGAATTCCTTAATAATTGAAAACAAGGGCCAGTGGGGAGTGAGGGTGTAGTGCTTTTAATTTTTAGTGCTGACTTATATAATTGCTTTAGTGAGCAAGTGCCAGGTAACTTAAGTGCAATGTGTTACAGCTAACTTAAATGCAAAAACGACAAACAGTAACTTTCTTTCAAATGAAACAAGGAAATAAGTACAGTAAGCAATGCAGATATCACTAGTGATCCACAGAAGCACTGAGAAGCTGCATATTAGGTGGAATTAGCATTCCAGGGAAATAACAAGCAAACAAACAACAAGCATATAAACAAAGCTAGATTCAGCAGGCCTGGATCTAGTCTATGCTACAGCAAACAAGGTGTACCAATTTCAGTAAGATTCAGTTCAAATATTCAGGCACTATAAACCTTTAACCAGAAATTCCCAGCTCAGAAGGGCAGAGTCCAGCCTCTTCTCCCACAAGAGTGCAGACCACAAACCTTCTTAATGTAAAATAACTGGCCTGGAGCCCAAGTGCTTAAACCAGAACTAATACACTTTAAGAATAACAGACACTGGGATCTCAATCAGCAGTTCCCAACTTAGAAGGATGAAAGCTACCTGTCCTGCCACCACAGTGCATGCCACAAACCTTCCTAATGTAAAACAACTGGTCTGAAGCCCAAGTGCTTAATCCAAAAGACTTAGAATGATAGCTACACTTTAATCAAGTTATTACCAAGCAGTAATAAATACAACTGAGTACTTTAGAGAATGCCTGGATTAGTGCTCAAGTTACACAAACAAAGCTAGATCCAGCAGGCCCGAATCCAGTCTATGCCACAGCAAGCAAGGCGCACTAACTTCAGTAAGAAGCAGTTCAGATATGCATGCACTATAAGCCTTCAACCAGAAATTCCCAGCTCAGAAGGGCAGAGTCCAGCCTCTCCTCCCACAAGAGTGCAGACCACGAACCCAATGTAAAATAACTGGCCTGAAAGCCCAAGTGCTTAAACCAGAATTAATACACTTTTAGAATAACAGACACTGAGCCCTCAATCAGCAGTTCCCAACCTAGAAGGATGTAAGCTACCTGTTCTGCCACTACAGTGCAGACCACAAACCCTCTCAGTGCAAAACAACTGGTCCGAATCCAAGTGTTTAAACCAAAAGGCTTAGAATGAGTTACACCAAGCAGTAATAAATACAATTGAGTACTTTTAAGATGATGCAAAAGTAAAAAAAGTAGGTAGAAACACAAGTACAGTAAAAGCAGATGAATTTTTTTTTTCTGAACAAGTGCTGAGATCAAAGAAACAGATTTGAGTGCTGAAACTAGAAAACTGGCTAGTTATAAGAAAAAAAAATGGCCACTGATAGTAACTATGGAGTGACAGCAATGGGGTACAGAGGGCATGTCACCCTATCCATCTGTCCAAAAGGCACTTATGTGCAGAGAGTGCACCTACCCCATGTTACCCAATGGACACCATCACTTGTGACCAACAATGGCCATACCATGCCTGACAACATGCCCTGTATGGACAGATGCCACTGACACCAGGGAATGCTGTTAGCATGCTGTCAATGTAGGTGCAGGGTAAACCTGCTGGCCATTACCAGTTCCTGCCACAGGTGGGCAGGACTGACACATCTGATGATAATCTGTGTTCACAACATGGGCTGGACACCCCAGGTACAGTTCCACATGTCACTGTACATGCATGTGGGAGGTGTGCAGATCCCAGACACCGTCCATTTCATGGACTAAGGAACAAATGCATGGCAAGTGATGCACAGCATTGACCACACACAATAGTCACCCAGGTGAAAGGATGAGGGATACAATACCCACTTGTGTGGGCAAATGCAGATACTCCATCCATGAGCCACAATGCAGACCATCGTCATGTGGCCTGATGCCAAGGTATACCAATCGCCCAGCCTTGGACAGCCGTCTGGCACAGTCGAACACCACACACTCGTGCAGACAGGCACCCATGCATGTCAGTACTGGCACACTGTGTGTTTGTGTGTGTGTTTAATGCTGTGTATGTTCACATCCACACTCCCTACAACCCCCATGGGCATACTGCAGCATGCTGTCTGATGTCAGACACCTTCCCATGCCCTTTGCTCATACAGCTCTCATATGACCTGTGTGGTGCATGTGATACTTGCACAGGGATGTGATGTGGCAATCACATTACAAATGAGTTGTACACCTAGCCCTGCCAAGTGTGTCATCATGTGTGTGTGTGTGTGTGTGTGTGTGTGTGTGTGTGTGTGTGTGTGTGTGTGTGTGTGTGTGTGTCCCTGTGAGAGTGTGGCTGTGTTGATACTGGCACCTGTTTATGTGGATAGGCATGCATATGTCACCTACCATACAGCTACTGTATCCCTGTTGCAGATGTCACTCACCATCACATATATATTCTGAGTGCTCCACAACAGGTAACCCATGTGGCGCATCCAATAACTGCATCGAACTGTGATAGCACTACATAGTTGTCAGGAGTTTGATACCCTGTGCTGATAGGTGTGAGACACAAACATGCTTCAGTTTTACCTTCTCACCCCTCCCTGGCATGTCTTTGCCTCTGTTTGCCTCTGCCACCCCCTCTCTGGTGGATGTGGAGACCTACACCTGCTTTGCTTAGGCAGCAGCATGTGTATTTTAAGTGATGCTCATGATCAGCTGATGGCCTCTGCATGAATTGCAGCCCTCCCCTAGCTGATTGCATGTGAAACAGCTGTGGTAACATTCCCATAGCCAATTGTATGGAAACACACTCCAATATCTAGGAACATTATGGTGGGGTTGGCCTTTTTCATCCACTGTGAACAGGAACTAGATCTTTTGATGGCAAACAGCATCTCAGATGGAGTGGGGTTTACCTCTAACAACATACACTGTGGAAATAGTGCAACAAATAGGAGGGGGGGTATGCCTGACCTGACTACAGACTGTAGGTGCTGCTATACTGCATTTGGAGCAATATTGATTTAACAGTGTTTGTGTGGATATGGCTGTCATACATGTCTCAATACCTACCATGTCAGTTCCATGATTATGAGGAATCCCCATCTGCAGGGTCATCTGCAGCCTGGGTAGTGGTGTGTCCTTGGTTTCATGTATCACCCATGGAGCATCTAGCTGTGGACTGCAGAATGTAGTGTGAGGATTGCAGTCTGTAGATGGTGAAAGCCGTGATATTCACTGATGTCATATCCCTCACAGGACATATGTTGCAACGAACCCTGTAGCAACAGTAAATGTATGTGGTTATCATGGGAACATGTCAATATTGGCCCTGTGTATGTGCTTCCAGCCACACATCTGTCAACCTTTGTACATTTGTCATGCATGAAGTGGTGCATATGTGCTGTACATCATAATTAGTGTCATCATATCTGAGAACAAGCCAGTGATATATCCGACTGCTACACATGTTATTTACAGTAGGAGTTACATTTCATGACATTACCTGGAAATTCTGTGGATGTTTGTACAGTACTGAAGTTTGTGTATCTATGGCAAATGTCAGAAGTGTGTGTATTGTTAATATATACCTTAGCCTGTGTACAGACTGTGGTAGATGTCATTGTTCTAGTTCCCCTCCTATCAGATGTTATATGCTGCTCCACTGAATGGTACTGTATTGGCATACATGTTTGTAGGGCCATACACACATGTGTCCCATACCACACACAACCATCAGACCAAACTGTGTAGCAGGCTAGTATATGTAGGGTCAGTCTGTGAGTGACACATATGAGGATGGTGTAGAACAGATAGTCCATATACTGTAATATCATGCTAGCTAACCATATGTGGCTGTGACTCTGTTCACACTGGTTGTGGGTATGCACTTTCACACAGGTGTATCTTACCCTGTGCTGTGATGTGCCTGTTGAGCCTGCTTTATATGCAGGTGCATATGCATTCCCTCATAGACGATGTAGGCCAGTGTTGAGCCAGTCTGCCTGCAGCCTTCAAAATGCATTGTTATATGCCTAGCAGCTTAGTGTACTTACCCAGTGGGATGTCATGTGCAGATACTTGCCAGATGTACCACTGCAGGGCCTCCCTTAACAGTCATGTATGTCAGACAGGGCAGTGGGATGCAGTGCAGATGTATGCCAATATCTATTGGGTAGTATGTGGCCATTGCACCCCTGTACCAGCGGTCATAATGTGTCAGGCCAGACAGGAGTGTGTGAATGCATAACCTATGGTGGACATTATATATCAGTCATTATGTGTCATACCCATCTACATGGCCGTCTACATCCATATTGTCAGGCATGGTACACATGTGTAGCACTAAGGGCTTATGTGTATACCTCTGGACTGTACAGAGTGTGTCAGATTTTCCACATATATTGGCCAATATCTCTGCTGCAGTTCACAGCGGCATT